>NW_028277113.1:27381250-27705000 GCF_059951505.1 Python bivittatus | reverse complement strand
ATTTATAGAAATCTGTCAGTACAATGGAGGTCAAACCCATGGGGATTATTTTCAACTTTAACTAGTAGTTAAAAATTATGATCCAGATCTTCATTACTAACTTTAGTCCTTAATCCACAAAATTATACTGGGAATATAGTTAGGAATTTAAGACTGCTGTTAAGAATTTTGATAGATAAGATGTAAATTGGGCCGTCACTCAAATTGAACTCCATATATAATTTGTAATAGACTTTTACCTTTAAAAGCTTTAAGCTTTTATTAAGAGCATAACAGGCAACTCTGGAGTAGGGGTGAGGGAGCCTAGAATTCTGCAGCAATGTGTTGGGCAGTTTAAAAGCAAATACACAGGGCTGCATTGCATTTACATATTTCCATTGCTATGTCTTGTATTCCTAATACTTTTCTTCTTCTTGCCAGGCTTCAAAAATGCATTGTCTCCTTCTTATCTGCCAAGAAAAATGATGTTGATGATGATGATGATGATGATGATAGAAACATGTCCATTCCCTTTGTTCTGTCACCAAATTGTATTTAAAGGGTTTCCATCATTTGAGGTCTCATCAGTTTTTCCAAGAGTCTTCTAACCCCAACTAAAGCTTTAACTTCTGTTGAAGCTAAGTAAAAAAACTTTCAGAAAATCCCACCGGCTCCCATATCTCCTTATTCTAAAAGATGAATAACATTCGTCTTGAATGATGGAAAGATGGCTATTCAAAAACAATCTCAGCAGTTCAGAAAGTATCCCCACTTACTCATAGAAAGCACTGACTGAAGATACTCAGCAACATATTAAAGAAAAAAAGTATAAAATATGGTATAAAAATATATAACATCATTGAATTAGCTGAATATGTAAGTTACCAGTTATTAAAACCAATTAATTTGAGTTAGGTTTTTTTGACAGATCATCATCATCATCAAACTGTACTCAGGAGAAAGAGGACTTTTTAATAGATGCACCAGATTATGGAATACTTTACCCTATGAGCTCCTTTTAACTCTGTTTTTTACCATCAAATCAATATTGTTATTCATCTCCTGTTTCAGCAAGCATATGTTGTCCTGGGTGGAGGCTTTACATGTGGTGGATCACCAAGTGGGAATGTAGGACCCTCCAATGTTGCTGAATTACTACCAGCATCCTTCTTCATTGGTCATACCAGCTGGGTCTAATGGGAGTTCAATAGTGTCTGGAGGGCTGATGGTTTCCAGCCCTTGTAACAGATCTTTATTTTTGTTTTGAAGGCTCTTTCCTGACAAATCTGTTTTCAGAACAACCAATCTAATTCTTGTATGGGATTGTTTGATTTTTAATTATTATTTTGAGTGCTGCAATACATTCTCTGAATGAATAAATATTAGAAAAATATTCTTTATTTCAAGAAATGGCAGCATATAGAACACTCCATTATATGATGCTGCTTAGTTTTAATAGTTAATCCAGTTATACATTAAAAAATATCAGTAGGTCACATTTTAAAGGGTCAGATTTCTAAATTATGAAATCACAGATGTACCTCTAGTAAAAAGAAAGCCCAAATTCTTATATCTTCCCAAGACAAGAGATATATTAAAAGGAGCTGGAAAGCAGAACATAATATATTTATTGTGAACTATAAAATAAGATCATATGATACAATTGATAAGACTTTGTGTTTGTACCAATGCCAAAATGGTATTCTTTCCTTTCTTTTTTAGTTGAAATGTCATCACCAAACCTTGTGTTTTAAGTTATCTTCTTTGGAACTCACAAAATGTGACTAAGGGTCAAGTATGATATTTGAAATGTTTGAAAACCTAACAGTTTCAGGCTGTGTTTTAGACAGAAAAAAACAGGGTAAAGTTATGTGGAAATCACAAGATTAAACACATAGGAAGAATCTGCAATCCAGATACCTGGAAATAAGGCAGGGTTTCTCAACCTTGACAACTTTAAGACATGTGGACTTCAACTCCCAGAACTCCCCAGCCAGCCTATGCGAGCTGGGGAATTCTGGGAGTTGAAGTCCACACATCTTAAAGATGCCAAGGTTGAGAAACCCTGAAATAAGGAATACAACCTCATTCACATTAATGGTCATCTCTGTGAAGTGTCACTGACCACTATAACATCACAACTCTCCATACTTTTCTCAAACTATGAAAGAAGTTTCTATCTGAGATGATACTTGACTTCCACTTTGAATTTTGTTTCACAAGAACATTTGTATGATAGCTTTAGGTCAATCTAAACAAAATGTAAGTAAACTGCAAGATTTGCATTTAAGTGAATGGTTAAAGCTGGTTTCTGAGTTACTCAGAAACCAAGGATTTACTAATTGTTGGCATTATGTTGAAATGAGTGGAGATGGTATATGAATTGGGCTAGAAGAGTCATTTCACAGCTTCATTATAATTGATATATTTACATGCTATTCTAAATACGAAAAGTTTCATGTAGTTTATTAGGAGGAAGGATGAGAAAACTGTGTTTTGTTTTGTTTTTTAACCATTGAACCACTTAGTATTATGTATTTCAGAGAAGGCAACCTGGTACCTATTAGAAACTGGGAGACCATGAGTTCTAGTCCCGCATTAGGCACAAAGCCAGCTGGGTGACCTTGGGTCAGTGACTCTCTCAGCCCTAGGAAGCAGGCAATGGCAAACCACCTCTGAAAAACCTTGCCAAGAAAACTGCAGGGACTAGCCCAGGCAGTCACCAGGAGTCAACACTGACTTATATGAATAATAATGAATATACATACATTCAATCATATTCTTTTGGGGTTCAGGTATAATGAATTCCCTTTTCTATCTGCAGATGCAATGTACTAGTACCATGGAGAAACATCCTTCTTTTACCAGACCTGATTTAATCTAATGAAAGTTAATTTGCTTCTGAAGTTTATTTTAAAGGAAAAGACACTTTTATCAAAATGATCATATTGACGTATAGGATTCTTGCACATATTTAACAATGGGGTTGTCAAGGAATGTATGGAAATGTTCTGTTTTCATTCTGTCATTACCCTTTCAGTGAGAAGGCACTGTGAGGAAACTCACTGTTTTTATCTTCCCCCAGAATGGGTCATAAAGAGGTTGTGGCAGAAGACAATGCCACCAGCAGTAGCATCCTCCAAGTCCAAGAAATAATTCAAAATATGTTCTCAAAGACTCTGAAAATAAAGTAGGAAAAGACAAGAGTCTTTCACAGGGAGGAAAAAAATTGCCAGGCACATTTTGTGTACTAGGATTACTGCGTTTAATAGGACAGGGAGTTACTTCCCTGATAACATTATAGAGAATACTGCCTCTTCTACAACGTGCCATAGACTACGTGATACTATGCTAATAGGTTCATCTCACAAATATTTCTCCTGTGGTACGTGCATCTGCTGCCCCAGCTTTTTACCAGTGACAAGCAGAATGATCAAGGTGACAGTCTTCTATAAACTATGTGGATGGATTATGTGAACATCTGTCTATGTTCATAACTCTGGTTAGATAATTTCCAGGCCCCCAGGCCCTTTCTACACTACATTATTTGTATTTCAACCTTCTCCAAACAAATGCCCTCCAAACGTGTAAGGATGACAACTCTTAGTATTCCCAGCTACCATAGTTACTGAACATGCCATCTGGAATGCTATAGCATGGACTCTCAATAGGAAGGAATCCATTAGGAAAAGAACGCTTAAATTTTTTTTGTTCACATTAAACAGGTAGAAACAGGGCCATCAAACAAATCAAGATGGTAATCACAACTATGTGATCAAAACCCCGTTCCTTTTGTATGTTAAACATATGCAAAAATGTGTTGATTTCACAATCATAGTCACCATCTTGCCTTTGTTTACCCCCTCCTCCCCTTCCAAGATACCACTGGATCGAATTAGTGTGCAATGTGAAGGTTTTTAGATCGGCAGAGAAATGTAAATTAACTCCAACAAACACAATTCACAATCACTGACTGACTTAAAGTTTTTTTGTTTTCTTTTACTATGATTTTTTTCCCCCTGTATAACATCTGGAAGAAACAAATACAATCCCCTCGCACGCCCCCAATGTAAGACTGAAGACAAAGCCTTTTATTCATAATCACATTTTGATAGCTCTATCTTTAAAGTAGATTAAATAACAATTACTAAAGAAAAAGTTAAGAACTGTGTCTAGCAAAGAAATGTACCAGCAATACAATGACATCATTAGAAAGATATGTATAAGAAATTAGAGGGAGATTACACATCTGTCTATTTTGCCAGATCTAACTCTGTCGAGAAACTGAAATTAGAAGTGAGCTCAGACCTGTCCAACACAGTACAGTCAATATAGAGAGCTGAAAGGGACCTTAAAGATAATCTGGTTCAATCTCTTGCCAATGCAGAAAATGTGCATGATCTTCCAGAATTAAAAGTTGTCACGAAATTTGGTGAAGATCCCTACCTTAAGTGGATTTAGGAAACAATTAAAGTATTCCTGGAAAGTGGATGCTAGAAATAAATCACACAAAACAGCTGCTGCTTTCTGTCCTTTATAAAGTTCCCAGAAGAAGGTAATAACTTGCATTTTAGTCAAACATAGTAAAGTAAAACTAAATGGAATTCTTAGCAACAAACTTAAAAGAAAACAAAATAATAAAACTGGAGACTGGTAAAATAATGGACCTATCAATTTATAAAATATTTTATTAGCAACCAGTTAAAATCTATTTGTACTCTCTGACACTCATACCTAACCCTGAGTCCTCTAATTTAGTTAGACAAACCTCCTTCTTGGTAACCATTGGACTTTCTCCCCCAAGCAGCAGGCTGAAAGGAAAGGACAAATAGCTTTGATCAAAAAGCTGAACTAATTTCCTGAAAAGGACTTTTGAAATTAGACCAAACAAAAAAAGGGGGGGGCATGAAATTAGTTTTAGGGCTGCATTAAATGAGATTTAGGATGGTCTACCCATAGAGCTCCTACATTATGTTTGCAGCAATATATTTATTTCATATAGGAGAATTTTGTGATGAACAAGGGAATACATTCTACCATTAAAGTTTTGACTTCTTTGTGTCATCTGATGAACAGCTAATGAACCTCCTTTACACACAAAGATGTAAAATAATAAGTAAAAAGTCTTATTTAAGGAGCACTTACTTCAAATGACTGCAAAGCTTGTGTTCATTTTCTTATATCAATTTGGCTAGCTTTTTGTAGTTAATACTCTGATGCTTCTTTCCCTACCACGTCACCCCCATAACTGTACTAACATCCCTTTTTTGCTGCTTAAGTCTATTGTCTTTATTTCAATTATTTGTGAAAGGTAATTGTATAATGCAGCTTGCACATTAAAGTCATCCTATTTGTGGCTTTCTAGAATGGATTTTAATAATAATAATAATAATAATAATTATTATTATTATTTATTAAATCTATATGCCGCTCGACTCCCTCCATTATATCTCTGAAGTTCAGTGCATTTTTTTTTCCAATCCAGTCCAAGAAATGTTATTGTTTAGCAGCATTCATATAAAAACATGCACTGCAACCAAATTGGAGCCAGTTACCTATATAGTATAACAGATATATAGCAGATTAGAAATTAAAGTAGACCAGGCCAACATATAGCTGCAGAGTTTGTAGCACAATGATGCATCACAACCTCTTGTCCATGCCCTTGCCAGCAGACTTTGTCTTATCAGTCCAAATACAATCTCTATGCACACCGAGCGTGCAACATACTCGCCTTCCTCTACACAGAGAAAGTATTTTGAGCCACCATACAGCAGCTTCCATAAATGAGATGCTTTTAGTTTAGCAAGTCAATCCAGATCTAACTAAACAATGGTCAAATCCATCTTTCTTGAATGGAGTGAAAAGTCTGAGCTTTTGGCAAGAGGACAACTCTGTTTTTATATATTTTAGGATTTTGGAAAAGAATCTTTCAGCAGATTGTTTCCATTACTTAGAACATTTCTGAGCAGCTGCTGCGCAACAGAAGTATATGAAGAATCTCTGCAAAATGAGCACAAAGGCAGCATATTCTGGTTCCATGGTTGCCCTGAACTCCTGTATACACAGTCAGAAAAATATTGGATTATGTATGGATTGCACAGGATAAGAAACTTGGCCTCTTCCAGATTTTTTGCACTGTAACTCTCATAATCTTTTGTTGTTCCCTGCAGTGGCTGGAGCTCATATAAATCAACCCCAAAACTTTTAGAAGACACCAGGTTGCCTACTTCTGGATTACACGGATCAGTTATTAGCACGTCCAATTCTTAAAGTTAAGGCTGTGAAGCTGAACTTCAAAATGCTTTAAAACTGAACAAAAGCTGTCTTCCAAATGCTGTAGGAGTGTTATCCAAGTTTCAGACTGCTTACTCACTCTGGGGAAATAGCAGGATTACTTTGAAAAAAAAAAGCATCAAGTTGTTTTGCAACTCATAAACTCAGGAACAGATTTTATAAACATGTTCTGTTTGAATAATTGGCTTTCAGGACTCTGAACTTACAATTTCTTACCATTGACAGACTTAAAAATGCAAGACAATACTCCAAGTTTTATTTTCAGTCAGATTCTGATGATTTTCAGTCATCAGAACTTGAAAGGAATGCCTTGGATTTAAAGCCTGTTCTAAGAGCTACTCCGTCAAACTTAAATAAGGTGCCGGATGTCAAAACAGCAATTTGGAAAGCTGAGATTTGCTTTGAGGACAATGATCAGATTCATTTTACTTATATTTGGTAATAGGAGGGTAAGAGAACAGGAGAAGATAATTTGGCAGGAGGAAGCAAAGTTTTTCTAAGACATCTGTGCATATTAATGCACTAACCCATTTTCTTGGCGTATGTGGCATTCTTCATTGCTGGAAGAAAATTCTCAGGGGGGGCAAAAAGGCTGCCAGCCCCCCTTCCTCCCTCTACAAGTAATAGGCAGGTTATGGGTACTGAAACTACATCAATAGTTTTATCAGGCTAGAGGCACCATTTTAACATAAGAATGAAAAACTGGGAAAGAGCTACTTTTATCCAGGTCAGAATGAAAGATCACAGAATGTTGCAGCAACTTGGAGATGAGACTGAACAAGGAGATGGGAAATAAAAAGCCACAGCATGCAGCTTCACCGAGGAGATCTCAGCCAGCTATGCTACTTTCATTAGCATGGCAAGTCTGGCTAATTGCTGTGGTTTGTCTCTCCAGGTGTCCCAAATAAGGAACAATTATTCAGCTATCGAATTCAACGTTATGGCCCCAAACAATGATTCTGGTTACTGCACAAAAGAGGAAGCCTGTTTCAATATTGTACAAAATGAAATGAAGAATAATAAAATTCCAGAAAGTTAAGTGAAGGGAAGGGAAGGGAAGGGAAGGGAAGGGAGGAGAGGAGAGGAGAGGAGAGGAGAGGAGAGGAGAGGAGAGGAGAGGAGAGGAGAGGAGAGGAGAGAAGATAAGAGAAGAGTAGAGAAGAGAAGAGAAGAGAAGAGAAGAGAAGAGAAGAGAAGAGAAGAGAAGAGAAGAGAAGAGAAGAGAAGAGAAGAGGAAACTGGAGGGATGGGGTGGAAAGACAAATGGATCTTTGAGAATAGTATCGAGGGTGTGATTTATACATCTCCAGACATTTACAAATTGTATTTTTCTCTAGAGAAAATGAAGGAAAAATTAGGAAAACACCTACACCACTTTTTGATTAAAGCACAGAAAGAAGAATTGGAAGAGCAGAAACCAAGCCTTTAAGTTAAACAAAGCTTTTAGTGCAAGTTAAAAAAAACAAGACTAGCTTCTGTATATACAAGAACAAAGTTTGAAGAACTGGTGAGATTATCCATCATCCACAGTGAACTAGGATTTGAGTCACAAGGAGAAAGTTAAGATCCCAAGCAAACAAAAGATCACTCTAATTTACTTCATAAATTAATGTCACTGGATTAATGCTACAATCCTAAGCATATTTACTAATTTACTAAGCATTATCCATAACCATAAAATGCTTAATTGGTATTAGATGCTTTCCTGATTTTTTTTTTAAAATAACCTTCTCCTCATTCAGGTTCCTAAATTTTAAAAAATACCATTGCAATACAGTCAGTTAGGCATACTTTTGAGTAAATGTAGCCCAAATAATTAGAATTATATGCTTGTATTTTAACCCAAATGTATAGGATTTTACTGGAATTACAGTAAAATATCTGTTGTGGTTTCTTGTTGCTGCTCTGACTGTTTTAATCCAGACTGTCTGTGTTGTTTTATGTTTTTAATTATTACCATTTTTTTTTTTTTGGTTTCGTGTGGTACCCAGAATCCATCAGGGTTGGGTGTCTATAACAAATTTAAATAAATAATAATTTTTTAAAAAACAACTGAATATGCATAAACATACTATGGTTAATGGATCACAGAATAATAAATATATAGGATCAGATAACAGGAGTTAAAGAAGAAACTTCCCTTTTTTGGCCAGGGGAAAATAGCATGTTTGTATGTAATATCAGGAATGCAATTATGAGGACTGTTCTTACTCTCAAACCATGTGTTTAACACTATAAAATCTGCCCCAAAACAGTGGCTTAAAGATCTTATGACATAGCCTCCTGTGATTGCAGTTTTAATTTCTATTATTTTATCAACCTGAAATGCTAAATGAATACCTCCACCCTTAAATAATAGGGATAAAGCAACCTTTAGTAATTAGAAAAATCAAGCCATTGGCCTAGTGGCCAAATGTTATCTTGGCTGAAGAAATCTGACTTTTTTTTTTTTCTTTTTACATTCTGAGAAGAGCCATGGTGTGACAGATCCCACTATCCTATTACAGGGTTCCTCAACCTTGGTGACTTGAAGATGTGTGGACTACAACTCCCAGAATTTGCTGGCTGGGGAATTCTGGGAGCTGTAGTCCACACATCTTCAAGTCACCAAGGTTGAGGAACCCTGCCCTATTAGCCATATTGTTCATTTAAAAGCAAATAAATAAATGCCAGTGAAGAGAAATCCAGCTTTCACAAGAAAATTTTCTATAGGACCCCTGGAGGCAGAACTGAATTCAAATTCTGCCACCTGTAAACTTCAACCATTCAAACTCCTCTCCTGAGAAACCTTGCTGAAATTCTGCCATAGAGAAGGAATAGATTGCAGCAACAGAAAGTTAAAAGAAGTTGTAGAGGCATATAAAAATTTGGGGCAGAAATTTTCAGGTATGCATGCATTGAAGATTTTCTTGGTCCTGCGCTGCATGTACGAGCAGATGGAGGTAATACAGATCTCTGCTGCATGTTCAAAACTGTTTTTCAGATTTTTTTCCTACGCTCCCATCCTAGTTCTACAACAGAAATGTCTGACCATATGCATTCTTGGTAGGCCAATAACAAGCCTCAACTTAAAGGCACTAGCAGTCTTTGTAACCAAGAAGTAGACTCTAATACTTAAAAAAAAAAAAACACCAGATATCAGAGTTGTTAGGATTTATCATTATGCCACATCATCATTTTTAATCACAGAATGATTACATCAACCCGAAATAAACCCTGCTGACCTCCTAAATTCCAAACCCCGGATAGGGAGACATGCATTTAAGAAACGTCATTTTCTTTCCATGTCAGCTTGTGGTTTTTGGGATCTTTACTAAGGCTGCCAACAGGACCACAGACACTTTGCCAAGTGATGTGTGTGGGTGTGCGTGTATCTCTGCATCATCCAATTGTTCCAGTTACGTCTGGCAACCGTAGAACGCAGCTTTCACTGGCTGGTTATGTTGAGTTTACAGCTTCTCAGCACCACTGGCGTGGTTAAGGACAGGCATAGCAGGCCAGTAAATCTAGCCCAAGGGAGACAATATTTGCCAAATGTGAAGTCTGTTTGGTGATAAAAGGAGTTGATCAGAGAAAACTAAGGCTGAGTTTTGCCTCCTCCCCACCAAATAACTAGCAGATGGTAGCAACATTTGGCATCTCTCCTGCTTAGCTAGGATTCATATTGATATCCTAGAAATGAAATGAAAGCTCTTGTATCCTATTACCGCTCCCCTGAGCTATCTAGTACCCATCTGGAACAGAAAGTAAAGATTCACACAGCTTTATTTTCAAAGGCAACAAAAGGAAACAGGACATTTTGTTTAAAGGGGGAGGCAAGGTTGGGTGAAAACATACTAGAGCAAGTATTTTGTTTCATTTAAAATAATCTCTTTCTGCAAGTGTCACAGACTATACATACAATTTTACAAGAATAAACCAGATTCTTATCTACAAATTGTAGAGCCCAGAGATCCTTAGTGCAAACTATTGCTGGCCTGCAGCTTTTAAATCAGTAAACTTTGGATACCCTAAATGGTCCATTAAAGTCGAACAGATATCCTCAATCTGCTTAATTTCCTCTGGAGGCATATTGTGCTGCCAAGCATGGATGCCCGCTGGAGAGATTTCTCCTTCATAAGGAAGATAGAAAAGACTGGTGGATGTAGCAAATAGTATTTGGTTTAAGCTGGCCGGGGCCAGAGGCATGCCAAGGAAATCATAGACGGCTTCAGCCATCTTCTGGGGAGAGTTGACAATATCTTCAAATTTGAGCAGCTGATAGTTTGCTGGCAGCAAACCCCTGTTGACCCTCAGGGCAGCTGCCGTGTTGGCCAGCCACAAATGGGACATCACAGAGACAGCGTTTGAATTGGAAGCTGAGAGCTTCTCTCTCAGAGCTTCGTATTCAAAGGCATAGCCTGAATTTAAACCACATTTTTCTTCACGACTGTCTCCTTTAAACAGCATAGTCAGGTGCTGTGGCACCTTCCTCAAAGAGTAAAGGCTAGGCTGGTTTTTGTACAGCATCGAGTAGATCCAGGCACGCGGGTCTCGAACCACATAAAGAGCTCTCAGGGAAGGGCCGATGACTTCCTGAAGAAAAGGCAGCTTTATTGTCCAGCTTCCACTACTCAGACTAAGGACGGGGCGTGCGTTTGGATAAAAGGCAAGGTGTTGCCTTAATTCCCGAATGTATTCAGCCTCTTTGTCTGAAATTCGCAGGCGGTTTCTTTGCTCTACAATGGACTCTCTCTTCCTCGGCCGCCTCCTTCTATCTCTACTGGTGGAAGAACGCTGCCCCAACTTACTTCTGCTGGTTTCATGCAAATGGATATTTTGTAAATGAAGCTTTGTGTCTTTTACTAAGGAATGCAGCCAGCCCTGGAGGATCCGGAAACGGCCACTCTGAACATCCGAAGCTTTCCATTCACAGGCATCGACAAATGAGTCAACGTCAAACTCAGTTTCAGGGATATCAAGGTAACCCGTTGGGATCTTGATATAGACAAAGTCACTACTGTTGAAAAAGAGCTGCTTCAAAATTTCTGCACCTGAACTGGGAAGTGAAGTGATGATAACATCAGGCAAACTCCCAGGATGTCCTTGGTCCTCCCTTTCACTCACTTCCATATTTGTCATGCTGCTAGTCCACTTTGCACAGATCAGCTGAGTGCAGGAGCTCCACACATCTACAAGTTCAATAAACCACAAGGTAATCACCAGGATTAAGATCCAGCGCAAAAGCTTACCAAAGGAAATGTAAAACCGCCACTGAAAGGCCAATATGGCCAAGCTAATCCCCAAAACCAATCCTGCTATAACATTCACTTTAAAGCCAAAGGGGAAAACAGGTCTGTGAACAAGTCCCTGCTTTTCTATCATTTTAGTGCCCAGGCCAAACCTCATAACCTTTCCTGGAGTGGTTACTGTGGCATAGCCACCAAAACCTAAATAACGGAACCTTGTCCACAGATTAAGATACTCTGTTACAACAGAGTAGATTATTTCTGTGTTATTGACATTCAGAGAAATCCGATACCCTGACTGGGTATCATCGATAAACCTACAGCTAGAAATGTTGACGTAAGGCCCATAGAACACATAGGCAATTCTTGCAATATTACTTTTTGTAGAGAAAGTGACATTTACAAACTGAGTCCATCTCTTTTTGAACTCAGCAGCTTGCTCAGCCTCTTGTATCCTAGCAACAGGGCTACTTCCACGATGGTCAAACCAAAACATTTTATAGTGAGCATCCCAGACGTCCATCATGGCTCCATTGTATTTGTTCATAAATTTGTACGGGACATACTTAAAGTCAATGTCAAGATTATGAAAGAAGGCACTGATGGCGTCGATAGGAGAGTCCTCCTCCTTTTCCACATGGTCCACTACAAGTAAAGTCTGAGGGTTTAGCAGAAGCAATGAGCGGTACACACTTTTCAGCTTCATGGCTGATGAATATGCAGAAGCTGCCTCACCACTCACAAACATCATCTCCTCATGCTGAGAGGAGGTGATAATCTCACCAGATGCATCCCCAACTTCGTCTCCTGTCCACTTAAGCCACTGCATGCATTCCCCAAGCTGACCTTCCCAAGGCTGATTACACTGACTTGTTGGGGATGGAGCAAATACTAAAACATTGTTCAAGTGGCTAAGCTTTGGTCCATAAAGGGCCTCTGAAACAAACACCTGCCCATTCGGAGCAAAAGTAAAAGAGTTTTGATCAGGATGTTCGTGGCCCGGATTGAAGCTTCTCCAGCCATCAATCCAGGAATATGGCTGAAAATGAACTATATCATAGACAGCACGGCCACCCAGCTTTCCAGATTTAAAGGAAACAAAGGTATTTGTCTGAGTATTTGGTAACCCCCCTCCATATGTAACCACCCCCCAGTTTGGAAACACATGCATTTTAGCCTTGCCATAGTCAGGTGGAGGGTGGGGGGTTAACCTGGGGTCATACCATATGTACTCTGTATGAAGGGTGCTCCACCGCTGGGCAGTGGATGGTACCATTGGGCCATCTTTGGGCCGGTGCTTTCTAATTTGCTGTGCAAGCCAATTGCCTACTCCATTCTTCAGGACAAACCTATCTAAGAAAACCAGCTGGCTTTCCGGGCCATAAAACCAATTATAATTGGAATCAGCTATGCCCACAGTTCTCTGAAAGCCTGGCAAAAGGGTGGCATAATAAAACCAAAAATGCATCTTGAGCCAGTGGTTTTCAAGATTGTTAATCCCAAAGTGGCGCTGGGCCAGAAAAATGTACTGGGTGATGGATTTGGCTGTGTAGCTACCATAAGCCACACCTTCATCCAAGGAACCATCAACAATATGATTTAGCAGAAACATAGTTTTTTCCATCACATCTATTACAGTATGCTTCCAGGCATTTGCTTGGGACTCAATGCCTCCTCCAGTGACCAGGGCCCCAATGAGCAATGCCAACATATTTGTGGCTTGGTGGTTGTGAAGAAGTTGCTTGCCCCAAGAGCGGACTTTGGAATACTCAAACATTTCCTCGGTCACAGCCCATATCTTGGCAGAGTATTTTTGCCTTCTAACATCATCCAATGAAGCATATAAAAAATCAAAAGCAGTGGCAAAGCCAGTTAAAGAATGCCCAAGAGGAACTTCATCACCTGGGGCATTCTCCACCAGCCAGTTTTTGTATCCTGCCATTCTGTCCATATATTCAACAACGAAATCAAAGGCAGCTTTATCTTCAGGGCACAGGAGACAATAAAAGGCTAGGGGAGGCAAATTGTTTCCATATATCTCATTCCACTTGGCAGCAAAATCAGCATGCTTGGGAGGAGGTAGATAGTAGGAGGGATTGGACAGCATCATAGATACCGCACTCCGGATTGCTCTAAACAGGTGGAGATGGCTGGCGTGGGACTTCTGTCTCAGAGCTGGGATCTCTTCAGCACTGAAATATAAATTTGGATACAGAACTGTTTTCTTCATCTTTTGATTTGCCCCCAAACCTTCCAGCCTCTGCTTCTCGTACTGATCCACATCATCTGTAAAAGTCACCCAGTCGGAGTAATTGCTTACAGATTCTTCAAAAGTGGAGACTGCCAACATCACTAATGCTAGAAATATGGAATGTCCTGTAAACATTAGAGCCATGATCCATTAGGCAGTTTCCTCACTACGGGTATGCACCTCCTTGGGGGCGGGGGGGGAATGTTCAAATTTCAAGCATGAGTCAACCTACCAATGGGGAAATATGCTTGGAAGTACTTTACTGTACATAGGAAGAGGAGAACTTTCACTGTACAAGGTACACACAGTTCTTGGCTGACAAGTTCTTTAGGCACAGCTCTGGAAAATGTTGAATTGCAAGTACACTGATAGACATTGTATGGCTATACAGGAAAGGCTAAAGAGAATGTCACGTCTCACTAATGTCTACGTACGCTAGATACATTTGATCTCAAAAGGATACTGTATGTTTAGCAACCCATAAAGTGCAGAGGGAAAAATCACATCCACCTCATTCCTTTGTGAATAATGGAACTCTTCTTCTTTAAAAAATATATTCAGTTATTCATGCCATTGAAAAACAAAGCAAGAACATTACATATATCAAAAATTAGGAAACAAATGTAGTTTTGTAGAGAAGGTACCATACAGTGAATGAATGCCTTCATTCCCATACTCTCATGTGGCATGAAAACATTCACATGTTACTTTTTGTGGGTAGAAAGGTTTAGCAAAATACTTTTGCCATCCAGAATTCTAGCAGCTCCAAAATTTAAGCAACGAAAACTTTGTTTGATCTGAACTTCATGGAAGAGGTTGGTGATTGTAATGCTTCGTTTCATGACTGCCATGTTCTCATCCTTCTGTGCAACTAGCTCCCTTTTTGAAGTTTTCTATCATCTTTAGGTCCCCATCACAAAACAAATTTTAAGAATGTACATAAAATAGGATACACCAATCACTTTTGTTTCCACCGATAGTTGCTTCTGTAGTCTTCTTTGTTTTGTAGGATGAACTTCTCTGCTTTAAAAAGGAAAAAAAATACATCATTAAAACTGAACCGATATCAATATGATATTTTTAAAAAATGAAGGCATGGTGGCATTTTATTTTGATCAAATTAGTAGCCGAAATAAATAAGGCGAGCTCCCTGAGTTTTCACTTCTAAGGCTTCCTTTTTAATACATTTCCTTCAAGACGCTCAAGCATTTAGAATAAGTTGGAAACTTCTCCATGAATGAATCAATTCTCCATGAATGAACCAATTACAGTGTTTTATTGGTTAAGGGTCAGAGCCATTCAGAAGCACTATCAGGAATGTCTCTTCTCAGTTACTTCTATTTCCTTCTTTCCTTGTCAACTGATGCAGTAACCCAAGTTTGAGAGGTAAACTAAACCCTGACTTTGTGCTTTAGAAGCATTTCGACTCCCCACCCAGATAAGCTTATAAGCAATTTATTCCCTTTGCACCTAACAACTATAATGATATATCCTGACTGGCCATCTCCTCCCCCCCCCACCCCCACCCCCACCCCCCCTTCACCTGTGGCCGGCCAAGTGGCAAGTCACCAGAGGGCGCTAGGAGCTAATTAACCAGACCCAATGTCTCCGGGCTGGAACACTTAGAACAAGTTTTCTTTGCCAACAGATGGAAATACTTAAAAGTCATCGTCAGTGGGAGGCCAGGCAGGAAATTCTTGTTAATGATAATGGTAATTATTATAAAATAACGATAATGCTAAGAGGTCCCCCCTTAACACTCTTTAAAAAGTTTCAAAGCCACCGCCTTACCTCAAGCAGTCTGCCCCCGAGGGCGGAGGACAGAATACCGGAGGGAACCGAAAACAGAAGAAATATCCGGGGGCCACACAGCCTTTTTTGGTTTTCCTTTCCGCGGGTCTCCCGCTCAGCGCTTTCTTCCGATTTTGCGCTCCCCCGCTGAATCAGAGAGCAGCCCACCGCCCTTCGGCTCCCTGCAAACTGTCCCGAAGCCTGGCTTGCGTAGGCACGTGATCGATCCGCGTCGCTTCGCTTTTCCAGGACCAAGAAAAGAGTCGGATCCTGGCAAAGACAGTCCGAAGTAGCCGAGTGGCCTCAAAAGGCGGAGAAGCCGCGCAGGAGCGTTGAAGCGAAAAAGTGCAGGTGATGCCGAGGAAGAAATGACTTTTTATCTTCCCCTCTCCCACGAAGCGGGTGGGAAAAATCCCACACCCGGCTAATCATTCAGAGTTTGATGCCAAATCGACTCCGGCAAAGAACGCGACTTTTTCCGCAGAGGCGAGCCCGGCAAAGCTGCTGTGGCCGCCGCCGCAGCTCCGGCTTCTGCCTGAAGTGACGGGGTTTCCTCCGGCCGAGCCTTAGCCATGGTCCTCCCGCTGTCTGACTGTCAATCTGTCTGCCTCCGCTTCAGCGAGCAGCTCGGCCGCTGCGGTTGGCGGGTCGAAAGCTACAGCGGCCAGCGCCGGGGAGAATCGAGCGGCAAAGCGCTGCCTGGAGCCGGGCGGAGTCAAGGCGGGTCTGGCGGCGGTCGCTGCCCTCGCCAGCAGCAGCTGCTCGTTCCCAGCGCCTCTTTGCAACGCCCGCCCGGTACCGAGCATGTGCGAAAGCGGCGGCTCTTCCCTCCCCCCTGACTACACCTGATCTTTGCGAGAGGGCGAGAAGCCAGGGGGACGGGGACGGGGACGGGGCTTGGTTGAGGAGCGACCCAGGCGGAAGGAGCAGCGGCGGAGAAAGGCGAGGGAAGTGTGGATAGAATGGGAAAATGCTCTACGAGAATACAGATGAACGCTCTTGAAACGTGCCGAGGCTGAACAAGTGGGTGGGATTCTATGAAGAAAGTAAAAGTCAGCACTCTGTGGATTCTCAGGGATCAGGAGATTTTTTTTTAGCATAGGATCCCTGGGGAACCACAGGTTTAAAAGAGATGACATCTATCAGCTCAACATGAGCCAATTCAAGCAAAGATCTGAGGCTTTTTGGCACCACCATGTCATAAGATCCTGGATATGAACCAAAGATGCAAAAAAAAAAAAAAAAAAAGTGGATCTGACCCATAGACCCACCATCCTAGTTTTTATATGGGACCCAGTTGAAATCACAGATCACCTGCCTGCGTAGAAAGAGCCATCACAATCATGAGTCATCAGGAACCTTATGGCTGGATCCCTCAGCATTCCATTTTGTCATCCCCTCCCCTCCCCTCCCCAACCCCCATTTTAATATCCACAAGAAATTCTTCTGCTGGGCATAGTCATCTGGAAGTATTGATTAGACTGCTGCCCTTGCATGCTTGATACAAAGTTAAGTTCCACTTCTCCATATTCCAAACCCAGTAATGTGACGGAAGCCCTAAACAATGACAAATGTGCCACCCCAGGTTCCTGATGCTATTTTTCCTCAAAAATCTGTACTTAATATAATATTGTTGTGATGGGGTTTTTGGACAATCCTATTTTTCACCAAATTCAGTGTGTTGCAAAGTTGTGACATTTGTGGGACAGTGCAACAGGAAACCCTAACTAGAAAGATCAAGTCCCAGATTTTCTAACAGCGTTTTGGAACTGGTTTGGAAATTGTCTAGACTGAATTGGCTGGGAAGATAAGCTGCTGTGAAATTGACTAGAGAATCAACACTCTCTTAGGATAAATTAATGGGATGTAACTTGCATCTATACCTACTCATAAATGGATTTTGCTATAATAATCCAGACCTAAGTTGCAGAAACTTTTAAAAATAAATTGCTAACATTGAATGCAGAATAGTGGCATGATGCATTAATGCATCCTTGTTATTGGACAATATAAAAGTACAATTAAAATATAAGGATTTAAATAACCATTGAAATAGGGTCCTCCCCTCCCCCCAGGTTTCTATTAGGGCCACACAGTTGAAGAGTTGAAAGTTGTCTCATGCCTACTTTTCCCTGAGGAAGACTGAAAATCTCATCCAAGACCAGCTGTGTACTGTTATTGTGATCATCAGGTACCTGGCTAACAAAACTTCCATCGTTTCTACTGTCAAGTTTGTTTACTTTTTATCTACTCCAAAAAGGTTCTACATCTGGACTCCTTGTATATTTCATGTATAGTTTCAGACTGATCCAATGTCAAATAGTGAAAGTCCATATATTAGCACTAGATCCACAGTTTTGTTTCATAGAAGTCCCCCCCCCCCTCATAATCAAATCTATTATTAATGAATGAAATGTATGTTACAGTCAAAAAACCACAATGGATCTGCCATTGTAATGACTGATTCTATGCAGATGCTTTACCCAGACATGATTCCAAAGAAATGGGTCTGAGGAACCCACAGCAGAAACTAGGTTTTTTGTTTCTTTGTTTCTTTGTTTTGCTTTTTAATTGTGCTTGGAGGAATGCTGCTTCTAAACTTGGAGGGCTGACTCTTGCCTAATAGGAACTAATCAAGCTGTGATTGATGTAGTAAGCTAGTCCCATTTCAAAGCCATATGAACCGGAGGACAGCATTACTATATCTTGTGCCTGATTTCCATAAATTTGTTATGTTATAGTGGAGCAATATGTCATTTTATGAATGAGACAATTAACAAACCTAACAGAATACGTTAGCAATTAGGCTTGGGTAGTTTTAATGTTCTCATAGGAAGTTACTGAGATGTTACAGTATTTGTGCTATTTATCTATGTATCTATGTATTTATTTTACTTTTACTGTCTTCATTATTTTCAAAGCTTTGCAGCTGACCCAAGAACCCCTTTATAGAAGCAATAGACAACAAATAAAAGTCAGAGGGGGCAGAGTTACAAGATTGCTTTCTGCAAAGGGTGACTGAGCTTTGGGTGGTAAAAACTCCAAGGGCAAGGCTTCATCTATAGAATGCAGGATGGGAAACAAAAGGGCAGTCCCCAAAATGATAATGTGGACCAAAATATTATCCCTACCCTGATCAAGGCTATAAATGTGAGTATGCGTAACTTAAGATGAAAGTCAGCTGGCTACCAGTACCGGTATTAGCCAAGAAACTGATTAAATAGAACGGCATCTTTCTTTGCCCATTCCTGATAATACAAGCATTGTACCCTGATCCCGAATTATCTTCAGGGTTGCTCATTTCTAGACTCCAAAATCAATGAAACTATGAATAAATTTGGAAGGAATGAGAGCCATCAAAAGAAAGATAACCGTAGTATCAGTATTACAAATCATTCCTATATTTTTATGTCATTTTAATATCTGTTTTTCCCAATCAAATGTCATTAAATCCATTGGAATTCAGTGCCATCAACATGAGGTTGTGGATGGAGGTCTTCAAGTTAAAGAAAGCCACTTTCAAATACTTCCAGAATCAAAGGAATAAGTGTCAGTTGCTCAGGAAGAATGCCATTGTTCTCATGTCTTGCTTTTGAATTTCCCAGGTACATCTGATCACACACTGAATGACTCAGTGTTCGACAATTCAGGTATTGGTCTGATCTTGAAAGAACCTTTTTTTATATTTCTCTGTCCTAAATAGGAGGTGGGGGAGGGATATACCACCTTAGGAGAATGGGAGTGTAGCAGATATGGTGTCAGCTGAGGGCAGGCCAGAATGGCACTTTTGTGAAGTAAGTTACTGGTTTGAACCATTTTAAAAACCATTCTCCAAATGCATTGCTTTAATCCTCTAGCTTACTCATAGGATCCTCTCTGTAAATGTCTGTCTTAATTTGTCCTGTTGCATACAATAGAACGAAATGTGTCATTTGATCAAAGATGTAAAGATGCTGTGCTGTCAGAAATTTGCATTTGATCTCTGAATAAGCAACATGGAACTGTATAATATGTTACACAATACATACTGGGTAATACAGATTAAATTCATAACTGGCCAATCATATCATTTCAAGGGCTATTGTTATTATTCATAATAATAGTCAGTGTTATATTCACCTAAGTGCCACACAAGTTATGTGATCATTTATGTCCAATAACACAGAACGGCAGGTTATTGTCTAGTCTCAAAAGAAGAAAGAGAGGAAGGAATAATATTCAAATTAAAAAGGATTTCAGAGCAATCACAGGATTAAATAATACTAACAAAATACTTTTTAAAAATTAATAGAAACAGATTATGAAGTTATGTTTTAGTAAGTATGTAGTAATAGTAACTGTACATTTAAAAAGCAAGTTGAGCAGGAGTGATATCACAACATGAACTTCAGTTTTTAAGATGGTTTCTTTAAAAAAAAAATCTACAAAGAAAAACTTTTCAAAGTGCACAGAAGATCGTTACAGATGTCATAAGCATCAGCTAAGAACTATCCCCAGTAGATATGCAGTTACATTTCCCAGAACATGGATGTGCTTGGATAGGAGAAGAATTGCATTTGCCAAGTGATAAATCATGCCTGTTTATTTGTTTACTGCAATGATGATGATGATGATGCTCTTTCTTGAAGGAACTCACTGTGACATTCATGGTTTCCCACACTTTAACTTCTCAACAACCCTTTGAGGTAGGCAGGACTGAAGGGGAGTGAACAACTCAAAGCCATGGAGACACAACACTACACTTCTTTATCTTGGACATGTTTTGCATTAAAAATGCTCATTTCTTGCATGAAAGTGTAATAAAGTGTTGGGCAAGTTCTATGCCAGTGCTGTTTTAGTTGCAAAGCCAAAAAAGTGAGCAATTTGATGAAAGAGTGTCATTACATAGTGATATGGTGCTCTAAATAATGGTGAGGCTAAAGACCGTAAGCAAACTGATAATGACTGTTCTAAAAGAAATGCTTGGAAAAAAAAGTTGACTTTGAAGCCTTATATGAAATGCAGAGTGGATATGTCTGGGAATGAAATGACATTTCATATGATATAAACTTTTTGGGAGGGAAAAACCTATGAAAGGCACTTAAGAAAAGTAGCTCTGGAATTGCATGTTTTTATGTGAATTTTTCCAGTGCTACTGTTTTTCGAGCTTCTTAAGACAAAGATATGGTTAAGTTCATGTTTGTCTCTTAAAAGAAGTACATGTAAAATCTACTGGGGAAAATACCTTGAGAAAGAGAAATCTTCAGAGTAGTTTATTTATCATATCCCACCTTTCCTCCAGGAGCTTCTGGCTGTATACATTGCACTCATTCCTCCTTTTTTGTTTTTCTTATATCAATCTTGTGATGTAGGTTGGGCAGAGAATGGACTTGAATCTGAGCCTCTTCAACCTTAATCCAATATTTTAACCATTACATCCTGCTCCCTTTGTGGTCACGACTTTGGGAGAGGAACATTACCCATGCAAAGGGTCTTCGACCTATGTTATCTCCATAAATGATTTATTCAGAATGCTCCAGACTAATAATATCTTTCTACATTTCATTAAGTGATTTATTGAAGCACCTTGGGAAAATGTGCTATGCTGTAAAAAATTCTAAATATTTCTCTAGAGATACTTTGGCTAAAAGCCAATTTGTTTTTTCACTATTGGCACTATAGGACAAAATGTCTTTGCAGTCAGATCAACCTTTAAGATTAAAATGTTTACTTTAATTTGCTTACTAGGAAATCCATGAACCCACATCTATAGCTGTTTCAATAAAACTTTAGAGTATTTCACAATTCACCATCTATTATATGACTGGGATCCTTACTACTACACGGAGATATTGTGGACAAAAGTTTGTGCCTCATAGAATAATATATTTATCTATATGTACACACAAAATGGTGTACTTTCTATTTCACATGACTTGAGGTAGTTTATAGTACAGTAAAGACAATTACAAATACACGCATTCCACAAAATGCATACAATCTAAATTAAAGCCTATCTCTAAGACAGCCCAATCACCATTAGTACCTATGCATCCTGTGAAATAAAAGGGTCTTAAGCACCTTCATAAATATAAGAAAAGTCAGGGACATATTTTGAGCCAATAAACCCCCATGTCTTGTATGGATTGAGATTAGGCTTGTTTTGATCTATCAGGCCCTTACACTTCCAGGAACAGGAATCAAGGCAGATTGATGACCAACAAACAGCAACTTTGTCTTCTAGAGATTTTGTCAGGGCTGGCACTTTGTTCCATCCAGGCCCTTACAGTCTCCAGGCACTTGGTCATGATATTGACACTGGTCTGGCTGGAGTGAATTCAACTGAGTATTATCAGCATATTGATACCTTACCCCAAAACAAAATATGACCTCCCCCGATCAAGAGGATCATAGATTCATAATACAAAGAACCATATCAACATCCTTAGACTCCACAAGCTCAAAAAATCCCATATATTCTCACAGGACATTGCCCGAGTCATGTTATCAGATTCTGCCCAAGTACTATCCAACCCCAAGCAAATATGAGTGATTCTATCTGCAGAGAAGCTCCCATTGCTTAGCAGAGGAGCTTCATGCTCATTCTTCCCCAAAAGAGAATGGGTAATGTTGAAGAAAAACACTGGATGCAAGTCTGCAGAAGCAATAAGGCACAGGGAAGTACTCACTCTTTAGTAGTGCTATTATTCCCACGGGATTCTCCCAAACATGGATATGCAACCATGTTCAATCACACTCATTGTTTCTTTTCTACCATAATTAAAGTAGCATCTTCTCACTATCTCCTGTAGCTCCTCAGTAAACCAAAGAACCTACTAGGATCAGCCAGGGATAAGAGGCCACTTGGGCATATTTTTATACAATGCTCCTGTTGTCTCCATATTTCAGAGCTCAAGAAAACATGTGTTAGAAATGCCTGCAGAATTGCTAGGAAACTCCCCAGAAAATTTAATGAGTCCATCAAGCACTTGGGTAAGACCATAATAATCAGTTCTGTAGATGTCAAGCATGTTGATAAAGTGCATATGTATCAGAAAGTGATCACATCACAAGACTGATAACAATGACCTTCATCTTCAGATCATATTTCATCTATTATTGGTAATGGCAAGATCTAGATTGTGACTGCCCATATGAATTGGACCCAAGATCTACTGGAACACACTTATGGAAGCCATGAACTCCTGGTCATTGGGATCCCACTTTAAGGGCATGAAGATTGAACTCCTGCAAAAGCTATAGTACTGCCTTACACAATATAATTCTGTACATCTTGTGAAGAGATCTAGGAAAGATCTGCTTCAGATCCCCCCCCATAAGAGGTTAGAGAGGTCTAGGCCAGAAGACAAGCCTTCTCTGTAGATGCCCCTATTTTAAGGAATATGCTTCCTTGAGAGGTGTACCTAATGCCATTACTCTTGACATTCAGGAAGGCATTTAAAAACTTGCTGTTGAAATGTGCTTTGGGCACCCAGCTGATGGCTGTTGGATAACCATTTTTAGTTATGTTTTAATGATAGCCTATATATTAATTTTCTGTGAGGGGGATGTTTTCTGTTATGTTTTATTGTATCTCCCAGAGTCTTCTGAGTAGGCAATATAAAAATGCTGAAAAATAAGCAGTCCAAGAGAATCAACAGCAGCCTTGGTACGAGCTCACAAATGGCTGCTATCAGGCAGACGTGGTCAGTACACTAGCAACAGCAATCTAGCCAAGAACAGCAAAAAGGACGAGTGTGTCTCATTTGAGAGCCAGATCAGAGAATGAGAAAGGGTCTGATGGCTCCAAAGGAAGATTGTCACTGTTAACCCTAAGATCTGCCACCAGCAGTCATTGCTACAATCTGTGTAATAGTAGAGCCTGCCCTTTAAATGGACTAATGATTAACTTGGTAAAAGAGAGCTTGGTGCATCCTGTGAAATACCTCAACATTATCATGGCTATTTTGCAGCTGGTAGGAGAGCATCTGGTTTTCTGAAAATCACCCAGTGATTTTAGGCCATGTGGCAGTTGGCCATGTGGCAGTGTAGTTAAGGCTTTTCACTAAGATCTGAGACTCCTTGGCCTTTCAGTTACTATACTACACCAGCACCACATTATGACTGCTACATCAGTTTTGTATCCTGAAATAACTGTAAAACTGCTATCAACTTCAACAGCATGTAGATTTTTATGCTGGATAGTGGGATACCTTTACCCTTGTCATATAGAAAACATTACTTAATGTGTTTGAAGTGCTAACAATAGAATGTTATTTGACAGTTTCCCAGATAGATAAGCTGCAGCCAGTCCCATGCAAATAAATAAATAAAAGAGATCCCTGCTTATATTGTCCTCTATTTGTATTCAGGCTGATAGGGTCAGAATGCAAGGGACAAATGCTTGTAAAATATCATTTTCTTAAACAGCATTAAAAAGTGTTGCCCAAGTTATTTTACCTTAGCCTGTTTTTATTCCTTGCATATTGGTTATGAAACACAAGAACTTGATCAATTATAACATAGGCATAAAAATAGAAGGAGAGGATTTTTTTTTCCAGCCAAGCACTTTGTTCATTTTTGTATTACTGCCAGTCTAGCATAAGAATCTCTTGAAAGTGAGTCTGTCAGGGACAAAAAACTGAGTGACTGGGTGTCCATATCAGATGTGAATCTGAGAAACAGCCAGTATCCATGGAAGAAGCTTCCAAAAATATGTGCAATATGTTGAAATAAGCCAAAGACTAGAATTTTAAAAGCACGTCTCTGGCTTTAAAAATAGCGGAATTATTTTCCCATTAGCAAGCTCCATTCTTGTAATTACATTTCAGAATACACAGATTTATTAGGAGCTCCATTGTATCTTGTGGGTTTATATATTCTATTAAATCATATTTAACTATGGTTTGTTAAATAAGCCATGGTGGCTTAGTTCATGCAGTTTATTCTAAGCAGAGGTCATGGTTTACAGACCATAATAACTAGGTCCATCCATCTTGCTAAACCAAAAGTAAGCAAATCACATTATGGCTTAGCCAAATGTATGAACCCAGCTTTAGGCTTTCTAGCTTTGCAAAACGCTAATGATTTTCATGGGGGTCATAAGCTTTGCAAAGAATGAAAAGTAAATGCACAATTCCTCTTTCATTAAAGAGCAGTGAGGAAGCTCAGCTGTTTCAGAGCTCTATGAGTGTTTGAAATACAGATCAAGCTCTCAAATGTAGATTAGGAAAAAGAAATTCCCAGGTGTTGTTTATATATATATATATATATATATATATATATATATATATATATTTAGTGTGAAGGTTGTGTGGTTTCTCCCACTAGCCTGTTATAGCAAATCTTTTCCAATGAAACATTTTATTTAAAATATTGGAGTTTTTCTGTTTACTAAATGATTGTATACCAGGCCACACAAGAAGTAAATTAGTGTGATTCTTCTTTGTCACCCCCCTCCTTTCTCTACTTATTTTCCAAGCATACTTCCACACAAATTACTCAACTGTAGCTATGCATCACAGCTATTTTCTAAGATGGTTTCTGGGGGCAGTGTGGGCTGCAGAGGCATTTTATAAATGAAGATGCTATCGATCTGTGCTTTCATGGTACCATGACAATTTCCTATTAAAAATAAAAAATACAAGAACCTTTGTAAAAAAAACAAGGTCAAATGGAAGGGAACCTGGCAGTCTCACGACAGGTGGGTATATTGGGGACCTTGTTGATTGTACCTTATGGAGATCATTAAGAACGTCTATGACTTCAATGGGCTTGATTGGTCTTTTCCAACAAAAATCATTATTGTGCCTGTTATTAGAGATTAATCCCAAGAATGTCTGTACTCTAGCCCTAAGCTACTATGCTTCCCCTTCTGTTAAAGCCACTCATGCAGGAAGGATACTCATCCATCAGTTTCTTAAGGATGGTCAACTGTAATTGGGATTCAGGTCTGAGATAGAAATGCCACAGATTAAGCAATAGGAGTGAAATCCTGTTTCATTTCTCACTTTTGTATGCCAAAAATTCAAGAAAAGACTGGGAAAAAAAATGGCTCAAGAAATAGCAAGCAACCCCCCCAACCCCCCCCCCCGAAATATTGAAAAAAAAATTAGTGCCACCAAAAAAATTTTTTTTTAATCACCTATCCTATAAAGCTCATATACTTTGAGGGGGAAAACAAATCTGGACCTAAAGACTTGAGTGAGATTGGTTTTGATGCCCTCAACAAAACAAATGAGCTGGGTTGCACATGCTTATAGTTACATATGTCTTTGGATAATGGAATGGGGAAGATGCAATTTCTTTGTGACTCATTCTCACACTCAGTAAACCTTCCAAAACAATATGTCAGGTGACACAAGAAGAAGCAGTCTTAAAGCTCACTCTCTTGTTGATAAGTGACAGTCTTCCATCTTTCCATGACTGGATGAATGGGAAATCTAGGAGGTGCAGACCAAACACAGCTGGAAGGGACTAAGTTGCAGAAAGTTGTCATGGGGAAATGTCTAAGAAAAGAACACTAAAACATCACTATGTAGTTTCAAAGACAGTGTTATAGATCTGTGTCATGCTTTGGAGTATCACATGAACATTAAATAATGAACCATATTCACTTGTACAAGCACCCATAGAATGAAGAATATTTTGGTGCAGGTCCTATGGCTGGGGTATGGGGCATTTATGGTAGCATGACAATTTCCCATTGGGTTTTGCACCAGCTTATTTAAGAGATAACCAAATGAATTATGTTTGAATAAGCTCTTCTAGCAGTCTGAAGTCTCATTGCCTTCTCATGACACAATTAATCCCAAAATAAGATTCCTGGGGAACTCCTCCCATGTGGTTTTTTCACATCAGGAAACATGGACAGCCTGTGACATTGCAGAGTTGTGGAGAGGTGTTTAATAAGAGAAAGTGGAAAAATTTAATAGCACTGTAGACTACCTTTCAACAGTAAATTAAGGTCAAACACCCCATCAAAATAAACTCTAAATCATTTTGACAGAGCAGTAGGAAAACAAGCACCTCTTCCTCAGGAGAAAACTTTCAGGACGCTGACTGAGAGATCTCAGCACAATATTATAACAAAATACTTCTCTGTGTGTCCCTGAAGATATCAAATATTGGCCATGATAAAGTGCAGGTGTTTTATATATATATATTTGAAAAATATCTCAAAATGTTCCATCGTCTTCTGTAGCTTATGGATAAATTACCAAAGCTATGCACTCAGAGGTTAGTCTCACTTGTAACTCTTCATTAACATATTGAAGAGGAAGTTCTTAATTGGAAGCCGGCTAAGGTTCAGATCTAATATTTTAACCTCACTGTATGAAAAAGAGAGAGAGAGTACAATAATAACCTCTGCGACTGGGAAATATTCTTACAGGCCACTGCAAGATATACAGAACACTTAATGTAACAATTAATACTGAGCGCAAAACAATTATGATCTACCCATATTTCCTCAAATTATTTTGTTAAGGAGGCATTGTGTTGAAATGGAGGTTATTTCAAGAAATTGGTCTACTAATCTAGAGGAGGCACACTTGTAATCATATCTCCTCAAAGAGTGTGCAAATCGTTATTTAGCTGACTTAGACACATTAGTAATGTGAATTTATAGGTTACACACCATTTGGGTACAGTTAGAATGGCTGTTGCAGATTCTTACTAGGTTTTTTTTTTCTTAGTAACTGAAGAGGGAGGAGAAAACTAGTAGAACTCTCACTATATATCATCACCAGTACAATTTTAATGGTTTTCAAATGAAGGCATATATCTGAAAGCACATTTAGGATTTTTCTTTGATGCCCATCTAAAATTCATGAAATTAAAATAATAGTAATAATTTAAATAACAAACGATGGGGCATGGTTTTTAGCTGTTGGAATTGCCTTCTGCAGGTATATAGTATATCCTTCAAATGTATTGTGGATATAGCTCCTGTGGTTTACAGTACAGCCAACATGTTAAACAGTAAGGTGTGACAACACGAAACAAAATATTATCCTCCATTTAGGTCTTAAACATCCAAATGGGTCATAACCCAATGACCAGAAAACATTGTTTATGGAAATAACAATACAGTTCCCAACTTCAGGAATATGTACTAAGCCAGTGCTTCTCGACCTTGGCAACTGTAACATGTATGGACTTCAGCTCCCAGAATTCCCCCCAGCAAGCTGCAGTAAGCCTTCCCTAAGTTGAGTATCACTCATAAGTATGGCAGGATAGGGTCTATTTCAGTGGCTCTCCTGCCTTTATTAGTGAAATGGACAGGGGTATAAGGAAGAGTTTAGTCCTGGTTAGTAGGGTGGGCACAGCTGTTAGGGCTGTATGAAGTTTTAGTTAGGAATTTGATTCAAACAGGACTCTCCAAACTGAATTAATTTCCAGATTGACTTCATAGAATCATAGAATTCCATGGAAAGGGCCTTGAGGATCATCTAGCCCAACCCTCTGCCTGGTACAGGAATCTCATACTGCATCCAGAACAAATGCCTATCCAGCCTCTGTTTGAACACCTCTGGCAAGCCACCACTTCCCAAGGCAGCCAATCCATTGTTGAACATGTTACTGTTAGGAAATGTTTCCTGGTGTCCTATTGAAAACTACTTCCTTATATTTTAAATCTATTGTTTTTTGTCCTATCTTCTGGAACAACTGTGAACAATTCTGCCACACCTTTAAACGGAGATTCCCAGAGATGCTTGAAAATAGCTATCATGTCTCCCTGTAGTGTTTTCATTTCCAGGCTAAACATACCTTGTTCCTCCAACTGCTCCCCCCCACTTCTTAAATCCTTTATTCTTTTCTTTGCTGTACTCCAGAGACTCAATTTTATCAGTGTCCTTCTTAAAATGTGACCAGAACTAGATACAGTATTCTAAGTATGGCCTGACCAATGGAGACTATGAAGGAATTATAACTTCTCTTGTTCTTTACAGTAAACTTCTGTTGATGCAACCTAGAATTGCAGCTTCCCCTTCCCCTTCCCCTTCCCCTTCCCCTTCCCCTTCCCCTTCCCCTTCCCCTTCCCCTTCCCCTTCCCCTTCCCCTTCCCCTTCCCCTTCCCTCCCTCCCTCCCTCCTTCCTTCCTTCCTTCCTTCCTTCCTTCCTTCCTTCCTTCCTTCCTTCCTTCCTTCCTTCCTTCCTTCCTTCCTTCCTTCCTTCCTTCTTCCTATTCAGCTTGTGATCTACCAAAATATTCTGATTTTTTTCACATGTACTGCTGTCTAGCATGGTTCCTCTCATTCTGTACTTTACCCTTTGATTTTTTTGTCCCCAAATATAGGACTTTGCATTTTTCCCTCTTGACATTGGAACATTAATCATTAAATCAGATACCTCCAAATTGATCTGATAATTTAAAAGGGCTTTCATACATATAATATGTAAAACCTTTTTTTCCTTAATAAGTTTGGAAAATTGCATAGAACCAATTCAAATTGAAACTCTAAATCAGATTGATTTTCAAAGTCACTTTGGGTTGCTGACTTGGACTGAATCAAGGTCCCAGATTAAAAATATTATTTTAATTGGATCAGAGCCAATCTGAGACTCTAACAGTTACATATCACTTAGAAGAAGAAGAAACCAATCAAAATGCTTCACTTTAAAAGAGGAGAAAAGAAGAAACAGATTAGCATGCTAATTTTGTACACGCAGATGTAAATTTAGAAAGACTGGCCATAAAATAAATTGAAATTCATTACCAAAGACCATAGAGGGAAGACCTTTGTGCTTACTCAGTCTGCTGTCCAGCTATTAATTGTTGCTGGGTAACTGCAAATCCTTTGCTCTACTTTTTATCTTTGAACCAAGCAGTTGGTATGTAGATGATGTCTTCAAATAGAACAGTAGCTTTTGACAGCTCTTGAGATGGAGTTCTGCTTTCTATAAATTAGGGCAAAAGACCACTCTAGTCCACAATTTTGCTGTGCATAAGGACAGCAATTCTAGATGATCTTTTAAGCATTATGAGAACTGGGCACTTCCCAGCTCCTAACAATGTATAAATGATTGAAGGCAAACCATGCTGGACTACTTAACCTAAATGTTGACTGCAGATGCCTATAAGCTAAGCCTATAAGGGCAGTGCTATATTGTCTTAGGATATTTCTGGGCTTTGCACCAATTGAGAATAAGTTCTGGACCTGTTTTATCTTACAGCTTTCTTTGTATTCTGCAGCTGAATGGATTATGTTCTGGTCCAAGAACAGCTTTTTTGAAATAACAGCAAAGATGTTTTTTTGGTTGCATTGCTGCAGCCCTGCACAGCTTACCAGCAGGTTGTATTCCTCTTGGTGGGATCTTTAGTCTCTCCATTTCTCCTGGCTCCTGTTTCACAGGGTCTTTCCCATGCAATGGAGCAATGGTGATTTGCACTCTCCCTCATAGCAACTCAGTTGTGTGTGTCTCTCTCTCTGTGGGCTATTGGTCAGCTGAAGGGAGCACTGATTAACTCTTGGTGCTCAGAATTTCAGGGTTGGTAGAAGTGAAGACACAGAGGCAGCATTTCGTTTTTTTAAAAAATAATAGCTGTAGAGAATAAAGGATGAAGTTTACTATGCTGCATGGAGGTCTCTCCAGAACAGAGTGGCCCTTCTCAAACTAAGCCTTAGAACCATTCTCATTCATAGTCTGAAACAGTTTTCATCAATATATCAACTTATTCGCAAGACCTGTGTGTTATTTCTACAACTATGGAATTAGACAAGTGTACATTCTCTCTGTGTATCTTTTCTTTTAAAGTAATCTCTATTTTTATTGGAAATAAATGTAATGATAGTCATGATAAAGTAGTAAGAGAAAAATAAAGAAAAAAGGAACTTCTGAGTACCAATTAACACCCATGCAATTTGAAGCAGAGAAACAAAGAACATTCAGCATCTAAAAGCAAAATGAAGAAAAGATAATTCAGGATGGTAGGAGGGTGAGATGAAGCTGTATAATCATGTGAAGAGTGCTGCTTTCTTTTCTTTTTTCTGTTGAAAAGCTGGAGACATTCAGGAAAGATGGTCTGTTGCAGAGTGATAATGTTCAAAACAATAAAAATGTCATGTTCCCCTGCCTCTGATTATTTCATCTAGTTTTGACTCCATGCAAGATAGCCCTTACTAAGTTCCCAGGTAACTATGAAGTAAACTGGTCCTGTCCTATTGTTTCAGCTTAAGTTATGTCAAAGAAATGTTGTGAGAATCAAATAATGGGAAGAATTCAAGGAGACCCAAGTTAAGAGATAAATATTAAATATATGTGAATGAATACTAACAATTGGGTGGAGGAATTAGGATAGCTTAGGACAGCTCCTGCCCTGGGTGGCTCTCTGTGGTCCTACTCCGATTTTATTCAGCACAGTCATCAATTCCAAGCAAACACTTTCCTACTGCACAGTGGGCAACTTTCTGTACTTGAGTAGGATAAAACTGCTGAAGTAGGTGACTTCTCTGGTTTGAAAAGAGGCTATTTTGGAGCTTTCTGGTCTACTTGTATCTGTGTGTTTAGCACAAAGAAAGATGTAATGCACACATTTGGTGCCATGTTTCCTGAGGGAATCCCAAAAGGTCTGTGGCATGAGGACTGCAGCGTGGCTCCTCTACTGGATGCAGGAAATCAGTGATAACTACTTCATATTGAGACTGACCTTTTGATGGCAACTTTTGAACCTAGTTTGGTTTCATAAATTATCCTTCTCCAACTGGGCCTCCAATACCCATCCCTCCTCCAGCTGTATGTTTGTATATCTAGAGGAGGTTTATCAAACCATAAGGCTGGAAGGCAAATGGGCTGATAAAAATGGCAAAATGAACTGGACATATATTGCAGTGAAAAGCAAATGTTTTGGTCTCCCACTAGTGGTGTTTTCTTTTTTTCTTCTTCTTGCTCTTTTAAGACAGGAACTGATGAGGAGCAGAAAAGATTTCTGAACAACCGGTATTTAATATCTTTGTACAGAAATATGTAAACTCTGGCATTAAATAGTCCACTTTTATTCATGTATAATGTATAATTATCATATCATATTATTCTATTGTATATAATGTATAATTACAAATAGTACAGTGTAACTATGTTACACTGACTTGATTCTTTGTTTGCTGTTTTCTTTCTTTTTTAAATCATTGCTTTTATTGTGATTCTGTTTCATAGTTTTAATGTATCTGAATATGCACATTCCCTGGTATTCAACCCTCGTACAAGAATCAGAATGGAATTTAAAATTTAAGTAAATTAATAAATATTCCATCATTCCATTGATTGCTTTTTTTAAAACTCTGTTTTCTTGCTTTGGAATTAGACTACATTACAGCTGTGACATTTTAAAGTAGTAACTCAAAAACATCCTTGTTCTTTTACCCAGTTCCTCAAAATATTATCTTAATTGAATTCCAAGGAACAGAAATGATAAAACAGATGTAAGTTCAGCCAGTTCTTGTAGATCTTATTTTGCATTCCAGAATTACCATAGTGAAGAGTTTTCACTGTTTACTTAGAATTGGATAGACTTATTTTGTAAGTCTTACTTTCTAGTGATATTACTTTTCTCTTTCTGCTTTCACAACATAATGAAACATTTGTTTATTTAGTAATTTATTTTGAATTTTGAAATTACAGATTCCTAGAAGTATTCAATGAGTAATAATGCATTCAGTGGATAAATTGTTTAATGTCAAAAGTGAATCAAAAATTCAGTCACTTTTTAAAAAGCACATATGAGGAAAAGAAGGAAGGAAGGAAAGAGAGTTTTGCTTTTTTTTTTTTTAAGAAAAAGAATTATTTATAGTTTGCTATGTCATTTAGGAAGAACACCAAGACATTAATTAAAACTATAACCTTATTAAAGATATTATAATGCTTTATAAATACTAATTTATAAGCTAGTGTACAACCCTCCAGTGTGAACCAAAATGTAATAATGAGAGGAAAGAACTGCACTTTTAAAACTAATAAAAACAATGCACATATTATAGACATAATCCACCAAATAAACTTAACCTTTTCTATCTTTCCCATCCCAACAGTTCTAGGTTCTGCTAAAATCAAAAATTCTTTTATTATCACCTAAAACAAACTTGCTAACTTTCTCAAACTTAACTAAACCTTGTTTTATCTTGAATATCTTGGACAAGATAGTGTAGAGCAGGAATGTGTGAACTAATGCTTCCAAAATATCCAGAAAATATATCAAATTGTACAATTAATGTAATAGGAATGGGAAAATATTAAATATATTAACAATACTTAATTTTAAGTATTGTATATATAAATGTAAATAAAACAGAAAGCCAATTTGATGTAGTGGTTAAGGCACCAGGCTAGAAATCAGGAGACCATGAGTTCTAGTCCTGCCTTAGGCATGAAGCCAGCTGCGTGACCTTGGGCCAGTCCCTCTCTCTCAGCCCTAAGAAGTAGGCAATAGCAAACCACTTCTGAAAATCTTGCCAAGAAAACTGCAGGGACTTGTCCAGGCAATCCTTGGGACTGACTCAAAGGTGATAGATAGACAGATTGATAGATTGATAAATTGACAGACATTTAGTTTTTGTCCTGACCCCAACTAGGATTCTTTGAAATGCAGCCTATAACTTCCTACTCAAAAGCCAAGTGCAGAGTAAAAAAGAAGAGCTACCATTCCATTTGCTGGTCCCCATCAGGGGAAAAAAAATAACCCAGTCATGATAAAATATGTATTCTTTGGCTATCATGAAAGTGTTGCTGGTATCAGAGTATATCCAGTCTTCTGGGATAAAAGAAAGAATTGATCCATCATCTTTGAAATACAAAGACCACTGCTCCTCAGATAATCTCCTGACATTTTTGCCATCTCAAACCTTGGAAGTTTGCATGCTGTTTTGTGTCATTCTTGTTGGTCCGACTAAAGGTATTTATTCAGCTATGGATTGAGGAACTCAAATTTAATATGAGAGAAGAATAATACCTTTTTAATTACAGAACAAACATGTAACCTGATGTAAACTTCCTCTGAAGTAAGTTGCATTGTATTCAGTGGCCTTTTTTTCACTCTATGTAACTCATAGTGTATTTGAGATAAGAGTTCTCTTTTACTAGAAACTAAACAAATACAATTAGATGGGGAATGTGTGCCTGGTTATGCATGATCATCAATCTTTTATGAATCCAAAGATTTCAGTTAACATTTTATAGTCTGTGATGCAGAGTGTTCTATGTGTAAGTAAAATGTTCCATCAACATTTACAGATATTATTTACATATTGGTAATGGATAGGTGTTTGGATTGTATTCTAATCAGTCAGCTGAAAATGACTTACAATATACTTTACCCTCTAGCAACAAATAGCAAGACATTCACCAAAGAAGAAATTTATTGGTTTCATTGAATAAGTACCAGACCGACAGGTTTAACTTAAATAATATATCAAATATCTCTTATTGGCTAGATGATGTTTATAGTATGACACAGCACATAATGTAATAGCCTCATCCAAATTATGCAGGCCTAGAGTCAACTCCTAGATAGGAGATCATTTGCAAACTTCATGCATCCTATTTTGGTCTTTCATTTCAAACCTAGAAAAGATTACTGGTACAAAAGAAAGATGAAAATATTTGGGATTTGATCCAAAGTGGGCAATCTGTGAAGCCCATGAAGCTGTTTGAATCCCATATGTTTGTTTGTTTTTCATGACAGGCAGTCAACATGCTCAACTGGCCAGAATAGAAAGACTGTTGGATTTCCACAGCAAAAGACCAAAGACCTATTCTAACCCAACTAACAGATTGAATCAATCTTGAGGATAAGAATGATCTTGACTTGGAAAGATTGGAACCAGGTTTCTGTCCTCTTCAATTGCCCCCAAATTATTATTATTTTTTCCACAATAGGCCAATGGTCCACCAGCAGAATCACAATGAATTTGAATTGCTGCCTCTATCTCACATTGACCTTAGGCAAGATCATAAGGAAAGATACGGATTACCTTTCCCATCCTCACCAGAGCAACCTGCTCAAAATGGTTACTTTTCTGCAATAGGAACCAGCAAACTGCCAATTGCTTCTCCCTTCCTCACTTCAGCCTTGCTTAAGATCATGGGGAAGAAGATACGTCAGAGAAGGACAAGCATGAATATATGTGCAAACGTGTGTCCTGAGGAGCTCTATTACCATGAAGACCACACTTTAATTCTTAGCATTAAAGACAAGGTTAATTGACCATAGGAGAGATAGTATTGTTGCATGGTATAGTGTAGTGGATGGAATAGGTATTTCCTGTTGCAATTCTGTTCTTATGAGTGGAGAGACAATACAGTCTTATTTACTTTCCTAACTATGGTTGAAAGCTAAATAACAGCATGGCTTCTATAACACTTATCTCTGAGGAAACATTGAATTTGCTCTGATGCTGTATATGTGGGAGGTGTCAGGTTCAGCCTGGCACGGCACACGCCTTCCAAGCTAGCCTCCATTTCGCCTAGCTAATTTCAAACGCGCCTAGTCAGTTTCCTTGCCTCAGGTGCAGGCTATCGAAAGAGGAAGCGGAAAACTGCAAGTAAACTGCCAACGGGTGGCAGCAATCAACCCGCCTCAGGAATCAATTACTTTGCAACAAACGGGACTTCCCCCAACTGCCACAGGCAAGCAGCCAACAATGAAGACAAAAAACTCTGCAGCTCAAGTCGCGCTCAACAAGAGCAATTGTGAGTCAGCGTCACGGGACCTGCCACACAAGCAAAGCAGCAGAAAACAAAGGATCCTGGCTGAACCTGCCATCGATCCGGGGCAGGGACAGCCAAGGGCAAGGGGCGAGCCAAGGATGGGCAAAGGCGGTCAGGGGCAGTCAGCAGGCAGGACTTGTAAAGTGCTGGAAATGGGGAAACTATAAAATGCTGTGTAACCTGTGCCAAGCCAACCCTGGCTTTATTTGTAACCACATGCATAACACCTGAGTAAATTGCTTTCATACGAGCCTGCATCTCACAGAGTCTTTATTCAGTGTTGAATGCGGCGACTCTTACAGGAGGAAACCTTATATACAACAGTGATTGTGTAAAACCCATCCCTTTCTTGACAGGCTGTTTGGAAGCAGATTAGGAAGCCAAACCCTTTGGTATCTGGACCATAAAAGTCAACCTGTACTAGCTAGCACTAGGGGTTTCTGCTTGGAAGAAAGGAAGGGAAGGTAGGGTGGAAGGAAGAACTAATGGAGATAGTATGGGTACACAGGGAATAAAGATGAAGCATTTTTTCTGAACTTTGTTTTGACAAAGGGAAATGTCTTTATGATACAGTACAACTCTTGGCAAAAATAAAGGGGGAAAATCAGATTTTTGATGTGGAGATTTTTACTAAAAATCCACTCCCCCCCCCCCCATTCAAAATCCTAGGGATGCGTTTTCTTCTTAGCAATAGTGAAATAGAAATATTTCTGCAACACCTCCCTTCCTAAATATCACTTCTTCTACCCTCTGAGGTGGCCTTAAGATAAATGTGAGCAAAACAAAAATGTGTTCCTAACCAAATCTATTAACTAAAAAGGTGTGAAAGTAACAAGGCTCATATGTTAACTTCTTTACTCTGTCACTGTGCTTCACTGAAACATTTCCCTTGAACAAAAAATAGATGAACTAGGTAAAAAAAAAAGGCATAAAGCCTTTTTTATTGTGGTAAATCTGTACCTGTGCTGATATAGATGCTATTTTAGGCCTCAAGAGTGAACTCACATGATTGTATGCGGCAAGGCCAGACTAAATGCTTCTAAACATTCAGCTGTACTTGAAAATTCAATAATTTAAGCCCTAGCAGGCTCTATACCTGGCATCTATAGATAATTTAGGCCATTCTATACATGGATGGAGAAGCAGGACCAAACCTACTGGTGTCACTTCTATGGCACTCTGCATTTCTAGCTCAACATTCTATGAAGAGTGGTTACATTATGGGACTTTCTTTTACTGAGGAACAAAATACTAATAAAGGGTACTGTCTCATAATACTGGAGCCAGGAGTCATTTCTCACGCAATAGGATGAGACATTCAGAATGGACAAAAGGAAACAACTCTTCATAATATGAAGAGCAGGTGGCAGTCACGGCCAGGAGGGCCTTTGCCCAACTTCATGTGGTGCACCAGTTATGCCCTTTCCTGGATCAGGAGGCTTTCTAGTTAGTCACTCATGCCCTGGCCATCTCTTGGCTAGACTATTGCAATGCACTCTACATGGGGCTACCCTTGAAGAGTATCCAGAAGCTACAGCTGGTTCAAAATGTGGCCATGTGGATAATCTTAGGTGCCCCAAGAATGGTACATATAACACCTTTACTGTGGGAGCTGCACTGGGTGCCAGTTTGCTTCTGGGTCCAATTCAAGGTGTTGGTTATCACCTTTAAAGCCCTACATGGCATGGGTCCAGGTTACCTGAGGGACCATCTCACCCCCATCACATCAACCCATCCCACCCGGTCAGGCAAAGAGGGCATGTTACGGACCCTGTCAGTGAGAGAATGTCAGCTGGCAGGGCCCAGGAAGAGAGCCTTCTCTGCCTTTGCCCCCACCCTTTGGAATATTCTTCCCCCAGAGGTGCAGGAGGCCTCCTGGCTTTCTGGAAAAGACTTAAAGACCTGGCTCTGCCAGCTTGTGTGGGGCAACAAGAATCTTCATTAATCATGAGAGTGGCTGGTGCCCTGATGACACTCCCTAGGCTACTTGCCAATTAACATCAATTATTGGACTATATTATTTATTTGGGAATGTTTTCTATTGTATTTTTAATTGATTTTAGCTTCTATGTAAACTGCCCAGAGTTGTTTTTTTTTTAGCAAGATAGGTGGTGACAAATTTGATATATAAATAAATATAAATAGTTTGAAATGATGAAGCGATAGCTATTAACTTGTGAGCCGCCCAGAATCATTGGGAGTTGTTCAGCATACAAATTTGATAAAGACATAAACACAGAAACAAACTCAGATGGCTTTAAAGGGGGAATTTGAGAAATCCAGTTGTTATTAATCATGAAAGATATATACTCCAAGTAATAGTGGTGATAGGTTTCTTAACATTTTCTGGAGATATAAATGGGAAGTATATTACAGAACTCATATTTTACTTGAAGTTATCAAAGAGGGATCTGTTTATCGCTGTGGAAACAGAATTGGATAAATCTTGTTCTTGATCCAGCGAGGGGGCTTTTCTCATGTTTTTATAGCTTAGGTGTTTTATGTAATCTTGGTTTGTATAAAAGGAATAAAAAATTATAAGCCAAAGAAATTAAGATATAAGGTAAGGAAAAACAAAGCAAATAGAGCTAAACTGAATTTATACCAGCACCATTCACTATACCTCTTCATATCTTTCTATCCTTGCAAACCATCCTTGTTTCTACTATGAGCATATATCACTTCATATATTCCCTTATTCATTTGCAAGGCAAATATCACAGCCTGCTTAGAATAAAGTGAGCGTGCTTGGGGTAAAACTGAGATCGGATTGTGTTGGTGGCATATTAGCCAAAATGTGCCAACATCAAATGGTAGTGTCCTTACACCAGGGAAGGCTATATTTGGCACGGGTATGACTAAGGCTGGTAACCAAGCCTACATCTTCTCTTTCTTCTTTCTTACTTTTCATAAAAAGTATTATGTGAAAGGGAGCAGACATGGTGAATAATCCAGTTTTCAGCTTCAGTAGAAACTTATGACATTTGCTAGGCTGACAATGACTGGTTCAAGACTGCCCAATAGCAAACAATGCATGTTCAATTTGAGAAGGAATTTAGCTTTTTCATCTGAGTCTAATTTCTAGAGTTGCCACATATGGAGTACTTGGCTGATGTTTGGTGAGGATAGAATCGAGGCTCCTTAATGAACTAACATCTTAGTGTTGTATGTTAGGAATAAAATCAGTGCTTCAAAAGGAGTTTGATTCAGCCCCAAAATGCAGGAATATTTCTAATATAGGACAAAATGTTTAAGACCAGCTCAAGCTACAGTTCAAAATAAATGACTGTTATTATAGTCTAATTTTTTTTAAAAAAAAGTCATGAACAATTACAGAGGAAAATCTACCAGTCTGTTTGGTGGGTTAATACCCACTTGTCTTTGTGAGTATTAAGTCCTTTGGAGCTTGCTATGAATACCTGCCTTCTTTCACTTGTACCTACACATGGCATAAACATTCCTTAGCGGCATCTTTTTTCTGTTGTGTCCCCATGGTGCTGTCTTCATCTGATCCTCAGCCAGTGTGAGAAAAGCTTAAGTCATCTTTAGCTGTCCTAGTATTTTAATATTATTTTCCCCATATTGGGACACTATCCAAGGGCAGGCTCAAGGTTATACAATTCTTAGAATTTGACTCCCATTACAGGGAGATGACACAGGGAAGTGGGGACTACAAATATCATGCTGGTTCACGGATGGATGGAAAGAACTTCAACTCAGCAGTGAGAAGAGGCCATTTCATACATGGGTTTCCCACTTTTCTTTGAAAGAGTAAAGAAGAGCGCTGTTTAAAACTTTCTCCTAAATCATTTATATCATAGGGCCTTTTGTCTCAAAACACAGCATTGCTGAGAATTATAGCAGTACATGTCAGCCTAACCATAAAATCAATATTAATATTTCATTCTGTTCAATGACAGTTGGCAAAGATGGGAGTTTCATGACAAAAATGGCCAAGTGACCCAGGGTAAACTTTTTCACCTCTGTGTCCTCCTGTCTACTTCATTTAAAATTAGTTGAGAAAAAGAAAAAAAAGAAAGCCTTCAGCAATTTTGTCTCACCCCTTCAACTTCACTGTTGGGTTGGTTCATAACAAAAATGATACTAATTACAGGTCCATTAAATAGGCTTCATTCCCAAACTCAGTTCTTGTATTATGTGCTGTGTCCCTTTTGCACCCATATTTTTTAGTAAAGGTGAGGAAATGGTGGCCCTCCAAATGTTGTTGAATTGTGATTATTCCTTGGCCATGATGGATAGGGTTAATGGAGTTTAACATTGTTTTAATGGGGCCTACATCTGGGGCTTCTGAAGTTACAATGCAACTTGTAACAATGTGATCTTTTCAGATGCAGAGTGTGGCATATCCTTGCACAGAGCTGTGCCACATAAAAGTTTTGCAATTTGCAAATTGAACCGATGGTGTTATATAGTTCACAGATCTTTCCCACATGTCCTCATCTGAAATATCATAGTGATCATGATACTGGCTGCCCAATCTCAAAGGGGAAAAAAAACCAGTTAAATTTGAGGATGGGGCAGATTTTAGTTCTTCTATACTGCTGATGGTGGCTTTATAGTTTCTCACTTTCTTTTCTACAGGGGGAAGAATGTACCTAGGAAGAAGGGGTAGTTGGCAAATGTGCCTAACCCTAAGTATATTCCAACTATGTTTGAAGCATGGAAAAATCAAACACTCAGCTCTTTGAGAAAGGTCAGGAATGACATTTTTGGGGTGCTAATGATGGGATAATGCCAGATTGTAGGTTGTGTTAGGAAACCTTTGGGGCCATGCTCTCTGCAAATGAAGAGTTTATTTGCATCCAGTATGACTCCCATTTACATGTCTTCTTGCAAAGAATTCTTGTTGAGAATTGCAAAGCCTTATAGTTAAGGATGGGGTAGTCATAATTCACATCAGCATTTTTGTAGGTTTTTCAAGCTCTCCCTAATAAAGTGAGTAAGTAATAAATAAGTACCATGTGTGCTTTTGCTGGAAAAGGAGATTAGTCAATTTCTAAAGAACTCAGTTTATGGAAAAGTTATGTTGAATATACTGGATCTAGACCATGTGTTGATTCTGGGAAAGAGCCAAATTGCTAACATTGGGGCAGCACTAATAGAAAGTGTTTTACTGTGGTAAAACATATAATCTTCTGCAAGTGATATAATACTTCTTATGCAGAAACTTATGCAGCTGATTTTTTCCCTTTTACCTCTAACTAGGCATCAGCAGTCCAGTAACTGGAATGAAAGCATGAGAAGAAGATATTCAATTGGCAAGCTTTCTGCCAGTAAGGAGAAGCAAGGTTCATTGGTTGGATTTATATTAGCAATGTAACTCTTGAATGCTCTGGAGCCTTGCTAAAGAAAAAATAATAACAGTAATAATGTAATCCTACTAGGGATCAAAGACTCATTGACAGACTTGAAAGCTTATGGCTTTCCCACTGTTCTGAGTATCACTGATTTAAGTGTATAATCTCTCCGTTTCAGTCCACTTGCTCTACAATAATGACAACAAAAGAGCACCCTAATTAAGAGTCTTAAGGGCTACAATTCAGCTTTTGAATAAGCTTGAGTACAAATTATACTCATGGGACAATACTCCAATGCTGCACTCATTCAGCAGGCGCCTTCAAATTAATGCCATCTGCATAGGCGGTGTATTACATGTTCACATCTGCCTGCTCTCAAGGTACATTACCACCATTTAGTTCAGGGAGTGCAAGTGATATCAGACTTACATTGTCCCACATTAAAGATGAATCAAGGACATTATCCTTTTATTGTCCCTCTGTTAAGATATTTGGGAGGCTATAATTTGGGCTGTTCAGATGGAAGAAATGTTTAAGTCATAGCCTTGCTTGAGATTATGTGAATGACTTGTTTGCCCCACCTCCCATCACTTATACTTTAAAATCAACACTATAGCTGCAAGCAGACTATCATTTTGAATATGGAACAGAAATAGGGTTAAGAAACGAGATAGGATGGCTCTGCTCACATAGAGGAGGAACTTAGAGGAAATGTTCCATTTTCAAAATGACAGCCAAATTATCAGTTTTGCTGTTGAAATCACAAGAAAACCACCTTTTGGAGCTCAAGCTTGAATGTCAGAGTAAAGCTAAAAGCAGTGGCCATGTAGGAAGCAACTACTTTGTCGCTTCACAAAAATCAGTATGAAGATAAGTATCATATTTTGGTATTACCCCTTCTTAAACATCTGCCTCCCTCATGATCTTTTGGAAGGGTTCTTCTGAACAACCCCAATAATTATCAGAATGTTGAGCTAGGATGAATGTTCTACTCATTCTATCAGCCCGTGAATAAAGACCTGAGACATTCTGTGAGATGAACAGAGCTATTAATATATCTGATCGCCAGTGGGAAATTCTCCCTCACAAAGGTACTTGTTATTAAGTACCATGCTTAAAGATAAAAGCTAGGATTCCCTTATTGCTTCTCATAGCCAACGTTTTCAAGTACTTATTGAAGCTATAAACAGAAGTGTCAAATAGGAGCAGGTCAGCTTTTGCGGTCAAAGGGGCTACTTTTGATCTGTAATGTCTACTGCTACAAGCTGTTTCATTTTTTTCATTTCATTTACATTACAGGGAAAATCATTCCTTCCTCTTTAGCACTTCTTATTCACCAGGCTATAAATCTCACCTTCTATTGCCATTAATTCCCTAGTCCTGAACTTAGTCCTCTTCAGTTTTTAACATTGAGACATCCATCTCTCTTCCTTCACATCCTTCTCACATGTCTCTTTGTGGCTTGAGCTCATCAGCTGTCCCTTTCACATGGCCCCCAAATATCACTATCATGTGATAGCTACATTCATAAGTAATGCTATTATCAGGCCATCTACCCATACATGTAACTTCTCCCATATCACCAACATCTGTACGTTTTGCACCTATGCACTGAAAAGAGACTAGAGCTGATAAAAAAAGATAACTAACAATCCAAAAAAACAGTGCAGTTTCTTTCATGGAATTTCTTTTGGAGACTGTGTGAAACTGTGAAAATATGATGATATAAGAGATCTTACCTTGGTATATTAAGCTGAAGACCTTATAAAGCCATTAGATATTATAATGAGTCCCTTTGTATGACAGGATTCTTAAGTGACCACTATGCTTCCATGTCAATAGGAATTAAGATAAATGTCCATGGTTAACCCTGTTTGGTCCTGGAGGCTAAGCAGGGTGGGGCCTAGTTAGCACTTGGCTGGAAGACCATAAGGGAATTCTAGAGCTAGACTGGGAAGTTGAAAAAAAAAAATCTGAGAAGAAGGCAATGGGAGATCACTTTCATGATCTTGCCCATCAAATTTCATAGTTGTGTCCATGTAATCTCTAGGAGTCCTGCTTCATGTGAATGTATTGCATGTATATAGCTGAACCTGGCTTGTAGTACTCCCACTGAGAGAAATTATTATTTAGGAAACTGTAGTTTCAGCTCTCTTTGGACTCTCAAAAGACTAGAGTGGATGATACCTATCTGTTAAGCATAAAAGAACTGGCATGTGTGACCCTTAAAGGAATAAACAATAGCTAACCATAATCATAGTTACAGTATAGCAAGGTTAAAAGTTTTTTTTGGAAACAACAACATCATCAACAGTAAAAGCCAGGGACTGACTTGGTGAGAAGAAAAATACAGAGACAATAACTTAAAAATTAGCAAGCGGGGTAAAAATTAAGCAGCAGACCAGTGGTGGAAAAACAGCACCATACATTACATCACATAACAAAAAACAGAAGCCAGAGTAGAATCCAATTAAGATATGCTTCAATTTTTCACCGTCATGGGGAGGAGGGGGAAGAAACAGAGATGAATCTGGATCTTAATTTGAACAAGTTTAATGCATCCATATTGTCAGAAGTGGCAGTATGGAGTTGTGCAGTCTTGTGGGGGGTGGGGGGACCTTAAAAATAGATAAAAGAAAAACGATGTAATTTAGTCACATGTTCCTTATGTTGTAAGAGCAAAACCACTGTGGCTTTTTGTCTCTTCGTGCACCACTACCTATTATTATGAAGGCCAATAAGCATTCTAATTAGCATAGTTATTTTCTCAACTTTTAATTATTTCAGTTTCTCCTTTCTCCTTTCTCTTCCACTTAGGCCTCATGGCATGATACCTGCCTCAGAAGTGAATGTATTGATTCAATTTTATTTAGTTTAATTACTACTGCCCTTGGCAAGGCAGCAATAAAAAAGCCAGAAAGAGTTTCACTTTCCTCCCATCCTTCAGTATGGACTGCAAACAAAGAATCTGCAGGCCATTTGAATAATATATTATTGCTAAAGTCACTAAATGCAATAATATTCAGCTGAAAATAGAAGAACACTATATTCTTTTCCTATGCAGTCAACCCATGATATGTTTGTTTCCTATGCAATTTCCCACAGAAATCCTTTATTCCTGTGTAATTTAACCTAACATATGGTTCTTTTAATGTTCTTTTCTAAAATAACTGCTGATGTTTATATAACTTTCCCAACTGTACATTGACCTTTATGAACTTTTCCAGAGCAACAGATGGCAACAAATACAATTTACAGATGTTAGTCAGGCCATACTGAAGTCTGCTTTAGGGGATCTCAACATTCTGATGGAAAAAAAAAATCTGTCATGGATTTGTTTTCCATTCCAATTCTGTATTCACAGCTAAAGGAGATTGTTACTGCTTATCCTATCAACCCCCTTTTTCATATATGGCAGCATCTGTTAGATCTTAGATTCATTGTTACACCCCTAATAATAGTGGCCAGGTTTCAGTGCATTTATCAAGTGTTTATTAGAGGTCAAGGTCTTTAAAAATCTCAGTCTACAAGCTATATCACTCTGAGATATAATAATTTATACTGATGCACGCTATTTATTCAGCATATGCCATTATCTCTATGGACATTTGGTTAGAGATTAGGAAAATAGCATTCTTCCCATCTGCGTCTGCAATGGCTTGTCAAAGATTAGCACTCTTTAATAAATAGTCAGGTGACACAGAGGGACACTTTCCTTTGTTGTAGATTGAAGTCAAGTGCCCCTTGGAAGCAGTGCTATGAAGTGGCACCTGTTTCTAATTGGTGGAGTAAAGTGGCCACTTTGCTCAGTTATGGTGGTTTCAGTGCCTGAGCAGAAATCTTTATGAATAAGGCAGATGGGGCAATTAAGGCAGATGGGCCTCATCTTGACATTCCATCTTTTTTGAAAGATCTGCACAAACACTGATATGAAATGCATCAGTTCTCCTCATATATCAGTTTTACGAATGTGTGCAATTTAGCACAGTTTTCTCTAATGGACACATTTGAATGCAATGTTCTGTATTATATGCATTTTTGTACATGTTTGGGGGAAAAAAAGCCAGGAAAATGTGAAGCCACAGAATAATTGCATGACAATACATATTAGTGCAAACTAGGTTGGTTTCAAATAAAATGTAAATCCAACCTATTTTGTTTTCGGTATTATTCTGAGGTACTGCCCTAAAACTTTGGGGGCCAGATACTGGGAGACCTAAGGCTGTGGTGACTATATACTATGTTACAATATATATTTAAAGAAAGAAAAACATAAAGAAGGGGCAGCCCCAAATTTGCCCAATAGCAACATATACCCTGGGGATGGGAATGTTTAGTAACTGCTATGGAAAAAGTGCTGAGTATGCTAAGTAGAAAACATTTGCACTAGGGAAGTGAGATGGAGGGACTATGAGAGAGAGGAATAGGAACCCATACATATACAAAGAATGCAAAGATTCTGGACATTGCCAGGATAGTTCATTTCCAACACACATTATACATTGAAACATCTCCAGTAATGGTAGTAAAATATGCCCATAGAAATTGATGAAGAAACTTAAGAATAAGCACTAGTCCATCCCTAGGTTCTGCTGGGTTACAGAGTTACAAAGCAAATGGAGGTCCCTGTTCCTATCCTATAAACTGGAAGGAGCTGCAGCTGGACAGCAATAAAGAACTTTAAGAGGAAAACACTGAGGAAGGATCCCCCCCCCCCCACACACACACACCACCACCAACCAGCCTGATAAGGACTGAGATGTTCAGTGGGAGAATCCAGATTAACTGGAGCGGGAAAAGCTAGAATGGAATGCATTCAACACTGCAGTCTTTAACAGAGCACTGTTCATAGTGCCAGCAGATTTTTACATATTGCATTAGAACGGTTAATAGCAAAACTTGAATGCTGTTCTGTTCTCCCTCTTGTCTCAATCTCTGCCTGATTTCTGGAACAAAATGAACAGATGATCTAGGCTGTGCAGCAGAGTTACAGTGTAAGAGTATGTAACTACTCAGAATTGAGTTGTGTTTTCTCCCAAGGCATTGGTACAAGGCTGTAGCAGTCTTGAACACATTTTCAAATTGCTGAACTCAGAAAGTAAAAATGCATAGCATTAAGTCATTATGCATGGATGCTTGATTTGTATCAGTGGGCCTGAATTACTTTTAATGTTTTAAAATAGCTTGCAGATTCTCTTTGATTTTTAACATTCATGTATAACTATATGAAAACACTGAAGAAACCAATAGACTTGTATCATCGTTTTTAATTTTGGAAATCACTGTTTTTCTCATTCTATTGTCACCGAGTAAAACCAAAATGTTTCATCAACCCTATAATGCTTTAGTAAATAAAAGAAGTCCATGTTATAGAAGCAGTCCTGCTCAAAGGCGTCTAATTAAAGTGCTTTTCCATTCAGAAAGAAACATGAAGAAAAAAAAAGTGAAAATGATGAAAAGAAAAAAATAATTGGTCAAGATTCATGGAGCGTAAGCTGTATATCAGAACATGGTAATGGACTAAGATAATGAGAAAATCACACAAGCTGACATTGATCTACCATTCTTATCTATGTAGATCTATACTGATATATTGTTCAGAGGCTATTCCTTTTGTAACTTCTGAGTCTTTCCAGTCAACTGTAATTAAGGAAGATTTTTTTTAAAAAAAGAGCAAAAGAGCTTTTGTAACTCATATGAATGAACTGCAGGAAGAATTATTCAAAAGACATTTGTCTTCCTTCCTAGTCATTTGTGAACAGTTTCAAAATACAGACTGAGATTATACATTATATGAAGCCATAACCAAATAAACTATATTATGGCTAAATATGGTTTGTGAACCAGGTCTCTATCTGTGATATATAGGAATAGCAGCTCAGTTGGTATAACTTAGTAAACTGATTTTAAAATATGCAATTGGAATCTGTGCAAATTTGCTTCCAGAAGTAACACAGTTTTCCCCCTCCTGACCCATATTGACCTGTGGTCAGATTGACTTTATTAGTTTCTGTGTGATTATGGTTTTTATGTAGATCATTTATCAAACCTGCTTCTTGCATTTCCACTAAATGGAGCATGAACCAGGTATCAAAACAATAAAAATACAATAAAATTTGATGAAATATAATAAAACAGCAGTAAAATACAAATTAAAAAACATGGCAGGTAAAATACCACTAAAAACAATAAAATAGTTAGAACCAATGTCAATATATTTCAGATGCACAGCTAGAAAAAGCATCTCAATTAAAAAGCACGTGGTTGCCATTGGACAGTCATAAGAGCTGGGTCTAGCCAAGTATCTTGGAGCCACTGAGAAGAAACTTTTAGTGTTAAACAACCCCCATCAATTTCAGATATGAGGTTCAGCAGCCTCATTTTTTGAATGTGCTCTCCAAGAGGTACCAACATGAAACTGTGTTCTCAAAATGTGATAATTAGTAGATATAGCTATTGATGAACAAGTCATAACCAGATACTGAAAAGAATCTAAGGAAAGGATCAGATATAACCTTTTTATAAACAATGTATGATAGTCATCATTGAAAAAAAGACTCCATAGTTGTTGCATAGCACATTCTCTTCATTTAGTGAAACATTAAAGTATGGGTCCTAACTGAAGGGGGTCAGCAAACAATAGACGAAGAGTTGCCAAAGATTGCATTCCTTATACAGCTTTCCAAGTAGGCTTCCAGTTTGACGCAAAGCTATGAATAAGAAAGAGCTTCATGGTTTCAGAGCTCTGTATAAACCCTGAATGTTCTTTTTGTTCATTTTTTAAAAACAGCAACAGCACATCACAGGAATAATCATGTGGAGCGAATGAGGCTTCCATGCAAAGTTCTGACCATTTGACCTGATGCTCCCTCTGCAGAGGGAATTACAAGATAGAGAAGGGAAGAAGGGCATTGGCCATGATTCTCTCAGTGGGGCTGGGCTGCAGAAGAAGAAATTTACAGCCTGCTCATGTTCCACAAGCTACAGTGTTTTAAGAAAACAAGGATTTTTTTTTTCTTTTCCTGATATCAGCGGAATGAGAGTGGCTGTCTCAAAATGAAACCTAGACTATAGGAATTATGGAAAAGTAAGCCAGCTCGTTCTTCTCATTAAATAAAAAGAGTGATGTCAAATTATACTGGCTTTTATTATACTTATTTTCAGTGAAACATTTGAAAAGTTCTATCATTGCATTATTTGATGTACAGATTAAAATATTATTGAAAGTAAATGACATATTTGTTTCTTGCCTAATCCTAGTTTAATTCATGGAGAAGCACACAAACGTTGACTAGACAAAGAAACAAAAAATAAACAGTTCTCATTTTCAGTCTTTGAAAGACTTTGAACCTGGAAACATTAATTAGTACTTGGTTTTTACTTCTGCATATTCACTTCCAATAAATATGCAAACAACTGCTTTTTATGATGAGAGACTGATTGGAAAAAATGGCCTCTTTTTAAAAAAGAAATAACATTAAAAATGTCACAAACTCTTTTTTCTTGGAAGGGCAAAATAATATTTTCTTATTATTATTAATAGGAGAAGCAGTTGTTTCAATCCAAATTAAAAAAAAACCCTATAAATTGTAAAACATTTGCTTTGAAACACAAGGTTTTCAAACAGAACTTCTCTCTCCAGTGGCTTCTGCCTAGATTTTGTGTTGTGTTATAGACCAGCTTCTGAGAAGATGTAGAACCATTATTTCATACAAAAAGCTTTCATTTCTGGGTAAGGAGAATATAAGAGAGAAGAAACAATAGTTGTTAACATACAATAAATGATACAATTGAACCAGGCTTACATTTATTTAGAAATGTGGATTGCTTGTTTCTCAGAAAACTATTTTCCCATTTCCCTCTCTTGTATTTCAGTTCACTGCTCTTTTAGATACTCTTTCCATGCCCTACCAGTTTAACCGCAATCCCTTCCTTTATTAGGAAGGGGTGAGTTGGATGGGGGCCACTTTTACATTTTTCCCAGAATTAAGTTCATTCAAGACAGTTTCAACCCCATTTACTGCAGTCAAGGTAGTGAATGCAAACTACACTTCTCTTGAAGGCTGATCATTTTTAAAGGAGGAGGTGGGTTTTGAGAAGGTAAGATGGCGACCAAGGTATGAAAGAATGTATTGCTCACTGGAAGCTGTTTGTACTAATGATGCCTCAGTCCTGCCATACTGTCCTTGGGCTTTTCAGGCCACAACTAGTTGTGGTCCCAAAATTTAGATGACACTCATGAATCGTTGACAACTTCTATATAGAAGCTGGAAATCAGAGACAGACAGGTGGAACAATGACCACCCATTGGATTTCAACTGAAAGACAGCCCATACAGAGTGGTCTTAGACTAGCATGGAGGAAGTCTGCTTAGAGATCAACTTTAATTAGCCTAAACTGGTATTAATTAGTTTGAAGGAAGTATGCTTCCTTAAAGAAGTGTACCTGACAGCTAATGTACAAGTCTGTTCAACAGTATTGCTGAACTATGCATGCTTAAATATATGCTAACCAGATAATGAATAATTCATACAGTGGTAATATGAATAGGACTTTCTTGGATGTGAGCTCTGAGTTGCACCATTGAAACTTTGTAATTGTGCCAAGAAGAAGAATTTGCTGCAGCTGACCTTCCCTCTCTCTTGTCTTAGTGGGAAGTGGACAAGACCCCCAAACAATACTGACTGCTGTTTAAAGGCTTCAGGAGGAACTTTTCTAAAAATGCTAACTCAGTATTTTACCTATAATTCAATACACAACTGGGGTTCTTCTGTTCTCGAGGCTGCCTAGTTTTAAGTGCAGTACGTTCATGGATGGTTTTCCCTCAGTGTGTCCCATGTCATGTCCCAAAATGAATATGCATCTAAGGTTAAAAATGAAGAGAACTGCTCACCAAAATTATACATCTCAAGGATGCATGGGTAAGCATGGAACAGTTTCTATATATACTTCTCCCAAATGTGCTGATGTCAATGAATACAATATATGGACTCACCCTTACTGGAAGTTAAAGTACAAAGCATGCTGAGTATTTCCCTTCTGACTAGAAGTTGTCAGCTTATCCACTTAAATATCTTACAATTCAAAACTCCCAACACATGCATAAACATGCTCTTTTTCTTTTGCTCTGGCAGTAACTGCATTCACTACACCTTCTCTCTTGTCTTCCATGTTCTTAAGAAAGAAAACAATAGCTGGAGAAAAAAAAAAAGACAGATGGAAATATGAGGGCAGTAGCATGAGAGACTCAGGCTAGGCAGCACTGGCACAGAAATTGGAATAAATATTAATGCAGCATTTCAAAGTTCTTCACTTGGGGAACCTTCAGAATATTTTTTTCGTTGGTTTTTTGGTGTGTGTGTTTTTTTTTAATCACACACACACACAATAGTTCATTGCCTTGCTGCAAAGTTTCCCATTTATTTAATGTCTGGGCTGGTTGCCCTTTTTCTTTGAAAATGTTTGGATTCCCTTGAGGAATGTGAGCCTAAACCCTATTCAGCTTCAACTGAGATTAAGCTTTGACTGAATAAATATGGAAAATAATTCACTTTCTCCTTCTGTTACTGTTTACTTTGTCCCTGGATCTCAGGTAATTTATTGTAAAGGTATACAAATTTTTGTTTGTAACACCTGTCAGCTACCTCATGATTTAACAGTCATTTCACACTCCACCACAATGCATTTTAAAGAGATGATGTTGTGCTGAGAATAAAAATATACATTTTATATCAATATCCAGCGCTTGGTTTGGCCAGCAAAATCTTAATGCTGTGTCTTTCATCCCTTATTATTCATACAGAAAAAAAAGCCACATCTTGCAAACTCCATGTATATCTTGAAGCAATTATTGTTATTAAATGAAATATTGTCAGTGCTATTAATACTGTACAACAGCTGTAATCTTGAATGCAATTCCTAGTAAATTTTCTTAAGAAGATAAGGGGAGCCATGCTGTGTCAGACTAAAGGCCTATATCTTCAATTCCCACAATAGCTAATCAATAGTCTATAAGAAATCCATAAAAAGGAATGAGTGTGACATCACCTTCTGCTGATATATCCCCGCAATTAATATTGAGAACCATAGTATCCTTTGTGACCAGCAGCTGTGCTTTATCACCCATTGAGGAGCTAAATCTGTCCCACCTGGGGACCCTTTATACATCCTGCAGTATTGAATTCCATGGTTTAATAAAGTGCTTCTGTTACTGTAGCTGTGTTAATAAGTGCTTCTTGGGTCTCTCCTAGGTTTCTCATAATTTGTAAGTTCATTGGAGGATGCTTGGATAATTTTAGTACTATGGGGGAGGGGACATCTTCTTTTTCTGTTTTCTTTTCCTCATACCATGTATTATTATCCCAATTTATAAGAAAGGTGATAAATGTGATCCTGCAAATTGTCAACCATTAGCCTTTTATCAGTAATTAGGAAATTATATACTAGGTTTCTATATTATAAACTTCCAGACTAGTTGTCCGGAAAATATTTTGGCCCCAAGCCGACTTCTGGTCTGAACCATCCATTCAACCATGGATCAATGCACTATCTTCCATCACTTAGCTGAGAAATATTACAGCCAGCCCAAATATGCCCTCTGAGGGCAGCCTTTGACTCTATTCCACAAGAACAACTCTAGAGGAAATTAGCCAGATAGACAATGATATACTGCCATCTTCTTAGGCTAATAATAATATTACACCAAGGAACAACCACTCAATAAAGGGTAATATCCTTGATAATTTAACTGAACCTATTTTTACTAGCAAAGGTGTAAAGCAAGGCTGTATCCTCACCCCACTACTGTTCCACATTTACATTAATAATATTGTTGAGACATTCACTAAGCCAGAATTCCATCCTCCCTTCCTTGCCCATTGCCCCATTTCTATTCTCTTTTATGCCAATGATGCAGCCATATTGTCTGTAACACAAGTAGGCATCAGAAGATACCTTAAAGCTTTATCACTTTACTGTTCTAGAGAACACTCAAAATAAATTACTCCAAAACAAAAGTACTGGTATTCTCTAGAAAATTATTTAAGGCCCCAGTTAGATGGATGGTGAATGGCAGACTCATTGAACAGGTAAAATCCTTTAAATATCTAGGTCTCTATTTTCAATCTTCTACCTGCTGGTCTACCCAGACAAGAGAGATTTTAGTAAAAGTCCAAAAAGCATCCCTTGCCATCACTAAATTTGCAGGTCAATTTGGCAACAATTATGTCCCTGCAACTATTAAATTATTTAAAGCTAAAGTTTTGGGTTTGATGCTAAATGGTGCTCAGCTGTGTATTTATAAGAAGTCTCCTAGTTTAAAAACAATAAAAAAATCTTTAAAAATTACTATGAGTTCCTTATTCAACTTCCAATTCTCTAACACAACTGTAATTAGGCTGCATTTCCCTTGGGGCCCAATTAAGACTTTGTCATCTTAAATTCTGGCTGAAGCAAGTCTACTGGAGAACTTCCTTAGTCCATCTCACCTTGCTGGATGGGTTCCCTTCCAACCTAAGAAGGCAAATCAATGAGGATTTGGCATATTGCAGCCTTATTTTGTCAGGACTATCTGCTTTGGGACTTGATAAAACTCTGGCTGAACTAAAGCAGAGGATTTGGGATCTAGACATCCAAAATGACAGAGCCAAAGTCTCCCATCCTCTCTATAGTACAATCGCTCCTCCTCCCTGGTCTCTCCCTAGATATTTCTGTAACAACTTATATGCTCCACATAGGAGAGTATTTACTTTGGCCTGAATTGTGGCAGTACCTATTAGGGCAACAAGCGGTAGATATATTAGTGTCCCATATGAAAACTGAACTTGCTTTTGTACAGACTCATAGGTAGAATCTTTCTCACGTGTGCTATTAAATTGTCCATTGTACACCCAATGGCAATCAAATGTAATACTCCCAATTGTTAATAATTCTAATTGCTATTGTGACCAGGAGGCTGTTACCCTTCTCTTGGGTGACCACTCTTCTAAAATCTCTTAAGAAGCTACAAAATTTTTATCAATAGCTATAACTGTTAGAAACCATCTGGTTCTGTGAAGGAATGGTTGGATGACGGCTGCACTCGAGGAGATGAGCATTCCCTTAGCCCTCAACAGGAGCGTGGGAAGTTTAAGAAGATGAGACTGGCACCACCCTAAGGAATTCACGGTGTTTTGGCTTGCTGGCTTGGGAAGTTAGATTCAGTCTGGAGAGATTCCTGTCTTGAGGTGGAAGCTAATAAATGCAACAGAACTGTATCTGCACTGTCCTGGGGAGTTATTTGGGCTGAACCTGACATCAATCTTTCCAGACTGAATCTAACTTCCCAAGCCAGCAAGCCAAAACACCATGAATTCCTTAGGGTGGTGCCAGTCTCATCTTCTTAAACTTCCCACGCTCCTGTTGAAGGCTAAGGGAATGCTTATCTCCTCGAGTGCAGCCGTCATCCAACCATTCTTTCACAGGTTCCTCCTCAATGGTATGAACTGTTAGCTACTAAATGTTTTAGGATTTTCTTGCAATTTTAAAATGTTTCTTTTATAGATATTGTACTACATATTGGTCTTTTATTGTGTTTGGTCTTGGACCATAAATACATTTTGATCTGATCTACCATGTATAGTAATTGTGTAGAAACTGGAAGGATTAAGACAAATGCATGGACTTGGCACGTGAAAACAAAAGTCTGTGCTCTATAGGGGGGGTCTGGCCATGATCCTTATTTATTTGAAACATCTATGTATCATTTTTATATGAGTATAAAAGTGATATGCATTTTTCCCACATTTAAACAGCTGAGCAGTTTTAATAAAACAACGTTTTACTAAAGGAATGATATCAACAGCAAACATTAGGAATCATTTTTCCCAATATAAACAAATAGGATTGATTCCTTTCTGAATTCTAGGGTTTGTGGTGCATCACACGCCTCCAGCAAGAAGGATCATTTAATAACCTTGCATAGAAGATAGAAATGGACCTACTAGGTATGTATGTATGTATGTATATATGTATGTATGTATATAAAATAAAGAAATGGACCTACTAGCTTAGCCTTTCCCAGTCTGAGCATCTTTCAGATGTGTGGCTTTTAATTCCAAGAATTCTCAGCAATGACCATGTTGGTTGGAGCACTTTGGGAGTCCACATGCCTGGAGCTGGAGAAGACTGTATTCATAGATCTTTGAGTAATGTATAGAAGATCTCTTGGCAGTGTGACACATGGCCTGCAAATACCAAATATATGCTTTTTGGCGGTGTTTTTCCCAATGTAAACAAATAGGATTGATTCCTTTCTGAATTCTAGGATTTGTGGTGCATCGCACACCTCCAGCAAGAAGGATCATTTAATAGCCTTATCAGATAATTTAATAGCCTACATCAGAGATGTAGAGACTTCAGACTTCTTTAAAAAAAAACCCAGCTACAATCCTGTGATCAACCAGAGCCTGGTGCAAAAAACAAATTTACAGCCCAAACAATATCAGTCCTAAAAATGCTCTAAATTCTGATAGAACTTTGACTTTTGTTTTCTTATATAATCTTATTTAACAATATATGCAAAGAAGTGGAATAAATAGGTATGTGCTTCTCAGTATGATCACCCTACCTGGCCTAGATAGAATGCAAGGATTTGGCTCTTAGAATTGAATTCTAAAGCTAGAGATTTATTTTGACCCTCCAGACTAAATGGAGCCTAATCCTACCCACTCCTACTCCCCCCCCCTTTTCTTTTTAGCTGTATAAATTAAGATCAGAAGGGAAGCTATTGTTACTACAATTGTTGCTGTTTAAAAAATGGGAATTGGAGCATTTTGCCTGCCTTTGTATTTGTTTATTAATAATCTTAGAGTCTCCTTTATTTCCAGGAGGAACCCAAGCAGCTAATAAATAGTCATAAAACTGCAACATTAGGAGACCAAGAACAATAACAATTTTCAAGGACTAATACTTAAAACAAAAAGAATACTAAAAATAAATCATGAAACTATTCAGCCAAAGGCCTTTGACATATCCAACTTCTGCTATTTATTTAAAAGGTCTACGTCCAAGTGTTAAACTTAATTTTAATGCATTCAAAGAAAAGCAAGATATTTTTAAAGCAAGAAAATAACTACTGAGAAGTCTGCACAAACTGGGAGAAGAGCTGGAGCTGTTTCATAAATGAAAGCATTTGGAGAGTTGGTAGATTGAACACAATTTACAGATGGCCTCAATGAGTCATGTCTTCTAAAGCTAGCATTTCACAATAGCTACAGTGTCAGCACAACATTTCAAAGGACACCATATGGAATATTATTTAACACTGTTTTCTTATTTTAAAAAAAACAACAACAACAAAACCCACCAAAATCCACAAGAGAAAAGAAAAACTAAGCCAGGAATTCTCCATCTCTGCAATACTGTAACCCCCTAAAATGATAAAATAATTCTATGTTCCCCCTTGTGAATAAATTTAAATAATAAATATATAGAATATGATAGATAAAACTGTTGTGCTTGGTAGATGGTTTGACAGATGGCTAAACCCACTGATTTAGCCATTTGTCAAAACTTGCTCTGGGTTCTACTTTCCCTGCATAAACCCACTGCAGGTTTACTCAAGCAACCCAAGAGTGAGGTCATACAGTGTTCCATTGTTGCTTGCACAAGCCCAATCAGCTTTTAAAAAATGTTGTGAGCCCTTTCTAAGTTGTTCATGATCCCCTGGGGAGTCTCAACCTGCTAAACTAGGCTAAGGTTTTAACTAGGTCAGTGATGGTGAACCTATGACACACATGTCAAAGGTGATACGCCACGAGATTTTGGGTGACATGCCAGTGTTCACCAACACCCGACAACTATTCTCCCTGTTTGAGTTACCAAAGAAACTGAGTTTGTTTTACTCATATTTCATTTTTGTAATTATTTGTAATTTCTTTATATAATACCTAGTACCACACATAATTGGAATTATTATTTTTTAAATAAATGACTACATAAAGAATTGTTTCTCTTTTGTTTGGGGTGTGTGTATGTGTGTGTGTCCGTGTGACATGCCAGCAGAATCAAGTTAGGCATTTTCTGAATTTTTGACATGCCAAGCCCAAAAGATTCACCATCACTGAACTAGGCATTAATCTTATCCACAATGTTCATATGTTTTAAATTATCTACATCTGTAAACTATGTGTGCAAAATAACTTTCCTGTGCTTCTGTTTTATATGCCCCTATGATATGTATGTATATGTGTGTCTCAGGGGCAGTGTTTTCTGCTTGAGGTCTCCTTTTTATTATTATTTTAGTCTCCAAGGATTTAAGGAGATGATGGTGTTGCAGCAAAATTTCTGACTTTTTAAATTTGGAGTAGGGGTATTACATAACACATATATTTTGAATTTAATTTCACACACACACAAAAAAAAGATCTAATAGTGGGACCAGAAATTGGAGATCTGCTGCCAAATGTTAATGGCACAACCTTAGGAAGCTTTGTCAACTGAAAATTGTTTATTTATTTATTAATCCAATTTATAATGCTCCCCAAGAAACTCTGGGTGATGAACAAAATAAAAGGTCTTTCATTAAATCAAAAGGAACCAAATGAAACTACACTGAAGCTCAGTAAAATCACACATTAGTAAGCACTAATCACATACACCCATACCAGAGCCCTCATACTAGCATCCCAATCTCAATACCTGGGGAATTGTTGTCCTCATTGCCTGGGGGACTTCCAGGTGGAAAAAATGGCAGATTGATGTGTTTCCAAATAGCAGAGATGACACCAAGGCAGAGATCGCTGACAGAGCAGCAAGTCCAGGCCAGCAGAGCTTTCTGGACAAGGAGAGACCAGGAGACCTCTGCTCTGGAAGGCAGTTCCTCATGAGGAGATGCACTGGACCCAAAGGAACCCTGCAGGCAATTCATGAGTAGAGGGCAGGGCACTGTGGAAGAAATATCAAGCTCACAACCTCAAGCCAAGCTTGTTTAAGGACACTGGGTCATCTAAATCTCCACTTTCTACTGCACATTTGGAATACAATAATTTTAAAAGCTACAAAGATCTTGTGAGCAGCAGAACATTTAAACCACCTGGTGAACGATCTTTCAACCTGGATTAAACAAGTAAAGAAACAACTATAAGGATTTAAAAATAATTAAAAGCAAAAAGCTTGCCAAGAGTTTGAACTAAGAAAGTTTAAAACAAAATGAGGGGACAGTTGAATTTGGAATATTATTTATTTGAAAGTACTTTTGAATTAATTAAATAATTCTTACCTCTGTGGGAACAAGGACTGTTTAGACTTGCAAAAACGAATGATTGGTTGACCTCGTTAAACAAAGAGATAAGGGCAAGTTGTGAAATATGATCTGACTATAGAGCTACAGAGTGCAGAATGGGACTGAAGACTTAAGGATACAGAGAAAGGGGGAAGGGAAAAAAAGCCTCTCCTTTAATTTTACCATTCCTTTCTGGATTACAAATTAAAGATGAGAAATGGCTACTACCAGGAAAGCAGCAAATCTCGCAGAAGGGAGGAGTGGTTTGTTAACAGAGCAAATGACAGAAAAAAGGAATTATGCCAGAGATATTGCAAAGGATGTTTAAAGAACTGGGGAAGAATATTACAGAATCTGTTAAAAGAGATCTGGCTACAAGATTTGCAAATATGGAAGAAAAGATGAATTCAAAAAATTGAAGAATCTGTAATACAGATGAGTGGAGAGGTTAAATAAATTAAAGATAACATGAAAAATAAAACAGAAATACTAAATCATGAGCTAGAAAAAAAATATAGATAACGTGGCACTACTGGAATTAAGAGAGAAAGAATTTTGTCTGAGACTGAGAACTGTTCCAGAGGAAGCTGGTGAAGACATTAGAGAGAGGTTTGTTGAATCTTTAACAAAATTTTTGGAATGGGATGAAGAAGATATGGATGAAGAAGTGGATAAAGTGAACAGAATTAATACAAGATATGCAAAGTTAAGTAATGTTCAAAGAGATATACTTGTGCACTTTGTCAGATAGAAGACAAAACAGCATTTAAATACTGAGGATTAATAATTCAGGTGTAATTATGTTCAAAGAAATACCTATCAGAATATTATGTAAGAGAAAATAATATACTTTTCTGACTGATAAACGTAAACAGAAAAATATACCATTTTGTTGGGATGAACTGGAAGGAGTGATTTTACCTTAATAACTTAATCACAATTTAATTTAACAACAGAGGTTCTGACCTAAGTCAGTCCAAAGCAAGCAACTTCTTTGAAAGGTTTAAAGAGGAATGAGAAGAGATGCAAGTGGATCCAAAAGAAGCAATAATGCAGCAAATACAGCAAGAGACTGATGAAGAGACTACTATGTTTGGTACCACAGGTATAGACTTTTCTAAGTTTACAGCATAAACATGGATTTCAAATGCCTAACATGGAATATAAGTAGGGCAAATGCTCCCCCAAAAAGAAAAGGGGAAAAAAAGGTATTTCATTATTTGAAAAAGTTGAAACATGATGTGATTTGTCTATAGGTAATGCACATAAGAAAGATAATAAAATGTTTGATTTATAAAAATTTGGGTCAAGAGTTTATTTTGGCTGGGACAAGTAAGAAAAATGGAGTTGTTTTGTTCATAAATCCACAACTACAATCAAAACTGATATTGAATGATGGCCATGACAGATATATGGGGGTTGAAATTAATTTGAATGAAACCAATATCATGTTACTGGGAATATATGCCCCAAATGAAAATAAAGTTTTGTTTTATAAAGGACTTATGGAAAAATTAATGGACTTGTCATATGAAAATTGGCATCTAATGGGAGATTGGAATGGAGTGGTTTGCCCACAAAAAAGACAGAACCTCTGAGAAAGGAATTAAAATAGCACGAGGTAAATTACCAAAAATATTTTTTGAAATGATGGACAACTTTGAGCTTATAGATATATGGCAACATAAAATGGTGATTCCAATGAATTTGCTTATTTCTCTGAAAGACAGATCTTTCTCAAGAATAGATACCTTTGAATTTCTAAAAATCTTGTTACATGTGTTAACAAAGTGGAGATATTGCCAAAGAGTTTTTCAGATCATAACCTAGTGACTCTAACATATAAGAGGAGAGTTAGGACTTATAGATGGAGGCTAAATGAGACTTTGTTACAAAAAGAATTAATAATGAAGGATCATAAAAAGAAATTGAAAGAATTCTTTGCGAATAATCTTAATAAAGGCACAGATATAAGGATAGTACAGGATGCTAATAAAGCTTTTATGAGAGAACAGTATATGCAGCAAAATAGTAAATTGAAAAGACAAAGACAAGAGAAGATGCAAAAGATTTTAATGGAGATAAAGATGAAAGACAAAGAACTAAGGAGATCTCCAGGAAGGAAAATCTTAAAGAAAATTAAACTTCTACAATGTCAGTTTTCTATATTAACGATAAGAGAAGTGGAAACAAAAATAATTTTTTTGAAACGGAACAATTTTGAGTTTTCAGATAAGCCAGGCAAATGGCTGGTATGTAAATTAAGAAAAGAGAGAAGAAAATGATACTAAAATTGCAAAACAAAACAAACAAAAAACGTTGGTAACAGTTAATGCAAATATGCCAAAAATATTTCACTAGTATTATACAAAAGTATATAAAAAGAAATTTCCCCAGCAAAAGTGGATGAATATTTAAAGAAACAAAATTTACCAAAGATTACAGATAAACAAAAGTAGCTGATCCTGGTGAAATTATTCAATGTATGTTTAGGAACAGAATTATTTAACACAAAGCCTAGAGCTTCTCGGAAATCCCATCCTTTAATAAAAAAATAAATAATCTTGGTTAAATTTAAGAAGCCTTAAATTAAGTGGCAATGTTATAAAGGTCTTTTGCTATATACACTGTCCTCTCATAAAGGCTTTACTAGCATCCTGTACTGTCCTTATATCTGTGCCTTTATTAAGATTATTCGCAAATAATTCTTTCAATTTCTTTTTTCAATCCTTCATTTCTCTAAACACATTTGGAATTGGAAGGTCAGTTTCAGCCTTCATCCATACATCAGGCTGTATTCATGAAGATATATGTTCATGACCTTCATCCATTCATATCATGAAGACACATATTCATGACCTTCATCCATACATATCAGGCTGTGTTCATGAAGATATACATAGATACATATACATATATCTTTTGAATCTTTTGTGATATGCAATAATGATCTGAAATTTCTCTAGTCGCTTTATGGAAATATTGGGCAGAAACTTCTGCATTTGTAGTTGACCAGTCCCATCTTGTGGTCTTGCATTTTCTTTTAGATTTCTAATTCATTTGCAAGCTGTTTTTTATCATGATCTGGGCAGCTCTAGAATGTATCATATTTCATTTTGTATGAGATGGGTGGCTATATAAATGTGACATACAAATATATATATATATTTCAGATTTGAATGACTACATTTTAATAGTTAAAGCTAAAAAGGGTGTTACATTTTATCCTTTTTTAATAATAAAATTTTATTTTCTTTTTCACCTATGAGATTGATTTATTTCCTAGGGGAGGGGGAAGAAAGGTTCAATAAAAACACCTCTATGCTACATGATTAGGATGTGGCATTATTAAAGTTGTTTCAACTTTTGTATTTTGAACTTTTAGTCATCCAAAAGGAAGCAGATGTATGTGAAAGTTTGATTGAATGGTAGAAGGTAGGGGAGTCCTAACCTTCCTTTCCAGACAGTTTTCCATGCAAATGCTGCTTTTCTTGGCCTGATTTTCCATTCCATTCCAATATTGTTGGAAAACTGCTTTTCTGATCCAGTGAATGCCTACATGTTACTCTGGAATCAAAGTGGGAATGAGTGCTTCTTGTGCATTAAATGTTTTGGAGCTTAAAAGCTGAAACAAATCTAAAACACAGCCATCAATGGAAATTAGATACCTTAAGAAAACAAAAAGGGTCTTTAGGCTATTGAATTTCTATGCCAAGTGTGATGTGATAGACACACACACACACACACACACACACACACATTCTCTATGCCTCAGAATTCTGAGTGCTGAAAATGAAAGCCCAAATAATAATATGACTATAATAATCAAATACACATTTGTATAGCCTGAAATCATTTTGTGAGGGAAAAAACCCCCAGAACTCTGGGAATAGCAGGAAGTCAGTTAAGAAGGCTAAAGCAAAAAAAGTAGCACACAAAAGATTTTTGCTAAAGGAAAGAAGGTCTCCCAGATAAGTAATGTCATTTTTTATTATAGTTACAGTACTACACGTGTATTGGAATATGCCAAAGGGAGAGAGTAAATAAATGTCTCTTTATGGTTGGATATGTATTGTTATTTACATCATTGGGATTTTTCAGCTGCTATATAAACTGGTATGAACATTTTTTTAGGACAGTTATACCACAGCAATGGATGTCTACTCTGACCATCTATTTCTTCCTGGAAGAATATAAATGCACATGGTTTGCAGAACTTTCTCACCATAAAACCCACTGAAACCATGACAAGTAGAATGGAAAAATGCTACATCATTATTTTGAAAACAAATATATTTCTGTAGCTCCATGCAGTATCAGTTTTGCAGGGGCTCCTTCATAAATTCACCTTGCCTGTGTTCATATGCAATTTGACAGTTCCAAGGTCACCCCTGACAAGGCAAAGGCCAAAGTCAGCACCTTCTCACACATGCTTGTTGATAGGAGAAGGGACTAAACTTGGTAACAAACAAAGCAAATGAATAAAAGGACGTATTCTGAGTACATTTTTCTTGGAGTAGAAAAAAATGATAGCCAACCATTTATAAACAATTAGGATCCACAAACAAAATAGTATTCCAAAAATTCAGTTAGAAAATTGTCACTGTTGAGTTAGGGCACTTACACATTACCCCCATTTTCTCTCTGCAGTTCATCTAGAGCAGTTTTAAACTGATCTGCAATTATCTTCTTGGCTGCTGGCCTTGAAGTGGAGGGAACCTGCTGAGATCAACATGAGCCAGTCAGTGTTCATGGTGATCGATCAGTCAGCCTCCCTTCAGCTAACCGGTAGGAGAAGGGCAAAGTGCCAATCAATCAGCACCCCTCCCCTTTGAGCTGCTATGAGTCCAGAAGAAACAATAATCAATTCTTCACTTCATGCAAAAATAATAAATAAATATTGTCCACCTTGCAGATATACATTTACATCTGTGTTGCTGTGATCAGAAGCTATGAAAGGAATCACATTTATAAAAAAGTGAAACACCTATCTGCCTTGTCACCATCACTATATTGCACTTAAAAGCATCTGAAAGTGTAATGATATTTTAATTATTTTATTTATTATTAAATTTATATACCACTTTTATTTTGCACCTTTACTTTGCTCCCACCTCTGTTTTTCCCACAACAACCCTGTGAGGTGGGTTGGGCTAAGAGAGTGACTGACCCAAAGTGACTCAGCTAGCTTTCATGCCTAAGGACAGACCAGAATTCATGGTCTCCTGGTCTCTAGTTTGGCACCTTAACCACTACACCAAAATTGGTATCATATATGGAATTTTACAACCAGGTACACAATATCTCTAGCCATGCTTCCATAGTTTTATAACAATTGGATCTAAGAAGGAAGAGATAACTCCAGGACTACCCCTCTAAAAAACAACCTTGGTTGGTCTAAAGTCTTTGCAGATGTTATAACTTTTCTTATATGCACAAGTCTCAGCTGATATGAACAGGGGTAAAATGAGCTATTTAATTCTCCCTTTCCTTTGGCAGCATAACAGCTAGCAAGCAAAGCAACAGGCTTGCATTTGTTCATTTGAATTGACTTCCTTGAAATTGAATAGCTCAGTTGAGTCCAGAGCCAAGAGGTGAAAAATCACAAAAGTTCCCACAAGTGAGAAAATAGGTGACCCATAAGCTGTAGCACTGCAAAATTAATAACTGCTTTGGCCCTGGTTTCAAATAAACTGGTTTTGTCATCATCATGTCCATGTTTAGGAAAGGAGGGTCAAGTGATATTACATGCATCATGACACAAATTATCTACTACATAGATAGTCCTCACTTAACAACCATTTGTTCAGCAACCATCTGAAGTTACAATGGCGTTGAATGAATGGTAATTACAGTTGGTCCTCAAAGTTATGGCCATTGCAATGCCCTTGTGGTCAAGTGATCAAAATTTGGGCACTTGGCAGCCTGCCCACATTTACAATGGCAACTTGCACGTCAACTCCCCCTGCCTGCCTACCTCAACCCGAACTTTGCCCTTTTGGACACCCTGCACTCTGCCACCACTGCCTACTACACTGCCCCCAGCTGACCTTTGCTGTCTTCTTCCTTCTGCTGCTGCTCACCTGGCCAGGCAGATGCTGGGCTTTTGCGAAGCTTCAGGAGGGGCCAGCAGCTGCCTCGGCTGGGCGCACCTCATCAGCAACAGGAGGAAGAAGACAGAGGAGGTCAGCTGGGGGTGCTGAGGTAGGCAGGATAGGCAGCAGTGGTGGAGTGCAGGGTGCCCAAAGGGCAGAGATGGGGGAGATAGGAGGGTGGGGGGAGTTGAAATGGAGGTGAGTGCAGCAGGGCAGGAGAAGTGTGACGTCCTCACCTAATGATGACAAGTTCCTCCTCTAATGGCCACAATTAGGACTACTGGAACTGCCATTGCTAAGCGGTGCAGTCACGTGATGTTTTGCCTAATGACCACTTTGCTTGGTGATGGAAATTCCAGTACCAGTTAGCACTGTTAAATGAGGACTACCAGTATGTCATTTGAGTCATGATGTCACAATACTACTGACATAAAATATAATTTGCATCATTTGTGTCATGGTGTCTCAATGTACATGATGTCATCATAGCTTTGACTAGATGGCTCTGGTCACCACATCCCTAACTTTGACAATCACATCAAGGGCTGGCTTTGCCACTCCTCCCACTGAGGGACTTGCTGAGGCTTCCTCCTTTCCTTTCCTTTCCTTTCCTTTCCTTTCCTTTCCTTTCCTTTCCTTTCCTTTCCTTTCCTTTCCTTTCCTTTCCTTTCCTTTCCTTTCCTTTCCTTTCCTTTCCTTTCCTTTCCTTTCCTTTCCTTTCCTTTCCTTTCCTTTCTCCTCCGCACAAAAATAGATTGTGGCAGGAGAAGAGCAAGATGGGATGCTGGCTAATGGCTATTCCTAGCACTTCTCCATTGACATAAAAAGTGTGAAACATTGCTTATGACTGGTGGGGGAGGAGGCTGACCACTGTGAAGAAGGTAAGTTAAACTCACAGCTTCCTTTTCCAAGCATTTTGATACACAGGCTTTTTTGCCTAGCTCTCAAGGGAATTTATCTGATGTCAGGTCCCTTTTATTACTAGCATATCCTGAGCAATACAATTACCATTTAAAATAATAATAATAATAATTGGGCCCATAAAGCAAAAGTGGCTTGTGGTTTAGAAGTTGGATAACACAGAATAGTGTGTGGAAGAAAGGGTAAAAAATCCAAATAACACAGGTAAGATTGCTTTGACATAACAAATAGATGAAATGATTGAGGTAATGAATTAGACGAATCGTATATTGCTGCTACTTTACATCTCAGATATAGCTGATAGAATCTCTATCAAGAAAATTTAAAATCCAGTAGCAAAGGGCACTTCAGGATAATAGTTTTGATCATTGACTACGTTTTCATATTTCATTTATTTATTTTTACTTATGTTCACATATTCTGTCCACTTTATTTAAATAAATTAAAATTCTCTAAAACTGGATGGACCTCACAGTGCCTGCAGGTGTCACAGACACCTCCACAGACATTTGTTAGAAACTGCAATACCATCACAATATGTGTGATGTCACATGCCCTCTTGACACTGTTGCAGGTGACTACAGATAGCACTAGATACTTCTTGCCCTTCATTTTTTTCCCCCTCTCTAACTTGGGATGGCTGGAAAGCAATATACTTGCCTGAAGTCATTCGAGTTTTTCAATGTTCTTTTCTTTTCTTCCCTGAATACCTCTGTACCCTTTCCACTCTTTGAAAAAGATGATTAGAGAGGAGGATTGCTGGATGGTACTGATCTGCTTTGCATTGCTGAACCAGACAGCAAGGAAGACACCCTCCAGCTTTTATGTAGCACTTTAAACTAATAAAAGAGCTTTTTTTGCTAGTGGGGGGCTGTGTGATGCATGTTAGGAAACATATCCATAGGAATTGACAAATTGTTAATGAGATAGATGTTTTGTTATCAACTCTAATGTGAATTAACTGTCTGGAATAGTTAAAAGGGTGCTGCAATGATGGGAACACACTAAAAGATGTAAGCAGCTTTATAAAGTATCTTGAAAAGTCAGGGGAGAATCAAAAGTTGTAAAATGAGAGAAACTCAGGATGTTAAAGGAATCATGCATTTAGGATGTTGTTTCTAAAATCAATATAGGTGCAGGATGCTAACAGGTCACAAGATGTCATTTTGGGAATATAACAATAATAGAGTCAGGCAGTGAAAGTATTGGAAAGAGCTATTTGGGTCAGCAAGTCCAACTTCATATTTTTAACCCCCAACCGCACTGGCTGCTTCTTTTTTCTTGTTGGAACTGTCTTTAGCATGTCCATTCTTAGGAACTTGTATCTATCTTAGGCTCCTTTTTCATTAGCTTTTCCTGTCATGTAATAATACTTATAATTATACTGAATTTATTAAAATTTTCTTGAAGTCCACATCATGGATTTGACTATACGCAGGCTTAGTTTCCATTTAAACCAACAACACCAACTGTACATGGCCACTTTCTCCCACCTGGTCTATCACTGAATAAGCAATCCCTGTTGGTTAGTACCAAATCAAGGATAGCTGCTCATTGTGTCTTTCTTCCCTCCCTGAAAGAGAAGGTTTTCATCAGGACAAATGGTAATTTCCTGAAGGATAATGTATGGCGGAGTTTATTTCCTAACAAATGTCAGGTAATTGAAGTCCCCCATCACTACTACTTAATGCCCTTTAGAAAGATCTGGAATTTATTTTGGAGAACATCCTTCACTTCTCTTCTCTGTTAAGCAGGAAATTGAGGACACCAAGAACACTTCTGTTTGTATTCATTCCTCCACTTATTTTAATTCAGATGTATTCCTTATCAAGTCCATTCACTTGGATTTCTAAGCAGGTGGGAATGCTTTTCATATATGTTGCAACTTCTCCTCCTCTTGCACTCCTTCAGTTCCTCATGAACAATTTGTATGCTTCTGTTGCTATACTTCAATCATAGAATTACCCTGCAAGGTCTCAGTTATACCTATTACATCATATTTTCTTTCCTGTATTAGGAATTCAAAGTAATCTATTTATATCCTAAGTACAAGTAGCTCTCATTTAGTGATCACAATTGGTTCCAGCATAATGGTCACTAAGCAAACCACATGAGAAAGAGAGATGCTGCGAAGGTCACTGGTTGATGCTGTCTTTTTTAGATAAGTTCTCTCCTACAGTGTCCTGTGCCTGATTTTTTTTTTTGGCCCCCTAACAGGTCGGAGAGATTGCTTAACAAGCGATCTTTTCTTGAGGTGCTTTTCTCTGCAGCACAACATGTCCCTAAAAAGTGCTAACTGCAAGTTAAAAATGTCAGCAATGTGACATTTATTAGTTGACTAGAACTCTCCCATGGCTGGCAGCTGCTGCCTGAAACTGACCAGACTTCAATTAGTTTCATACTAAAGGCTTTTGTTGTCATAAATATGCACATTGGTCAGAAAATGAATTTGTATTACTATTTATTACCAGCATTTTTGTGAACTGTCACTATCCAAAGAAGTTACTAAATGAGGCCTGCCTGTATTAGGTTATTAAAACAAAACAAAACAAAAGTCATAAACTTTATGAGCCAACAGTCTTCCTCATATTTCTTTGACAGGTTAAAGAAATATTCCCACTTTTCTTTACACTGCACAAGACTATATGAGATTCTTTAGTAAGTATGGATTGCATTTGGTAGCTTGTAACTAATTCTGGCTGATCTCTTAAAAAGCTAAGTAGGGTTAAATTTGGTTAGCACTTGCCTGGGAGACTACCATGAGATGCTAGGGCTATATGCTGTACTAGGGTTTTGTTTTGTTTTTTTAAATCCTGAAGGAAAGGGAAAAAAAATCTATGGAAAACCACTTCTGTATAGAGAAAATTTCACATAAGTCACCAGGAGATGAGCTTCGCTTAAACTTTACTTTATATTATGTAGTAAAGAAGCTAATACTTTTGAAGTTAGTGCTGAAAAATAATACATTTTGAAAACACAGAATTACTATTCAAAAAATAATAAAAATCACACATTGTAGAAAGAGCCAAAAGAAAAAACACACCCTGGAGGCAAAACATTAAAGAAAAATAGAAGAGGAAATATTAAAGGACCACCGCTATCATAAAGCCACAGATAAAAAAAAATGACATGAAGAGTAACCAAATGAGACAGAAGAATATTTTAAAAGAAGAATTTTGTCATAAAAAAACAGTCAGGGGAAAATGAATTTTGTCAAAAAGCAGGATACAGATAAATAGTGATTTATGTGTGTGGATCCTATTATTAATCGGAACAAATATAACAACATATTGAATTCTTTCTTGAACTTTGATAAAAATATACATTTTTAGGAGTAAAGGCATATCTTCATATATTTAATATTTCAAATAATACATTAGATGACAGCTATGATTTCTTCCTCTTTCTTTGAACAGCAAAAATATCTGATTAAGAAAGAATACTGGTAACAAGAGGAGAGTCAAAGAAAGATGCTCTAGTTCAGGGTTCCTCAACCTTGGCAACTTTAAGATGGGTGGACTTCAGCAAGGCTGGCTGGGGAATTCTGGAAGTTGAAGTCCACCCATCTTAAAGTTGCCAAGGTTGAGGAACCCTGCTCTAGTTCATACTATTTATGAAGAAACAGGAAATGGAAAGTAAAATATATGTGTCAATTACTTTAGATGCCTGCTGAATTCCATGTGTTTCCATTTCTTACATTTAGGACTAATTCATATGGCCAGGTGAAGCATATCACTATTGCAATACTTTTTCCCATCATAAAAGGTGCCTCACTCCAAGAGAGGCTTTTAAATGGCCCACTATGCTAAATTTTATAGGAAATGGATTAGGAACTATCTGCTTTTAAAATAGATCTTGATTTGAGACTCAAGTTAGGTTTTGCTTTCATGTCCCTGTGACTAAAGAGTATGTGGAAGATACACAGGACACAGGGTGATTAAGTGTGAGTAACAAACAGTGGCAAAACTCTGCTGGAGACAGAAGGTAGTCAGGGAACAGTCAAATAATATTCTATTCCGCCCCCCCCCCGATAGAATGAAAGTTCGAAACAAAAAGGAATGAGAGTGCAGACTATGAGAATAGGAAGAACTTTGATGGGACTCTAGAGAATACTGGGCCTTTTTTTTTTTAAACTGAGAAATAATAATTAAAAAAAAAACTCTCAGAAGAAAGCAGTGGTAAACCACTTCCGTATACTTACCAGGGAAACCGCGTAGTCCAGTTCATGAAGTTATCAAGAGTTGAGGCTGCCTTGAAACAGACTTTTTACTAGCTCTGGGAACCGTATTTCATACATCTATTTGTTAGGACTTTAAACAATATAAATTAAGTTCTGGGTCTTTATTATATCACTTTAAAATAAACTATTATATATTACCATTTCATCTTAAGAACACTTTTAGCTTCTTGATGCTTACTGGTGAAAGCAATTCTTCATTGAGATCAAATCAAACTGTCTAGGTGCTGCCTTTTATTGATAATTGCTTTTTGGTGATCTTCAGTAAACACGGATAATTGGATTTAACATTTCAAAGCCAGAAAAACAGAAAAAGAGCCAATGATTGTAGTGATTTACTAGAAGACCAGGCTGAATCTGTTACCGAGACAGCTTTGTTCATTCTGCTTAGTGATCATGCCAGTACCAAATAGCAGGAGCAAATTGCATAGTAGCACTGGATCTATCAATGGTTTTTGATACCTTCAAAAAAGAAGTATTGGAACTGGAAATGAAAATATAATGGAACACCTGGAACCTGAACAGAAACACTCCACAGTGGAATGGATTATTTTAGGGCCCCACTTGTGATACCTACCTTCATAGTCATTCTGTATTTATAAATGTCTTCACACTATTTTCAGAAGGTACAAAAAAGCAGTGGAGAAGAAAAACTACTTATAGTATATTTCTCATTCAAACACATATCATAGAAGTTTCAGTGGGATAAATCTAAGAGATGAAAGTAAAAAAGTTTATATTATCCTGATCTTCCAAAAATTAATAAATCTAATGTGTGTGTGTGTGTGTGTGTGCACACACACATATTAGCTCCAAACTTAAGTCTTAATGTCAGCCAACATTGAAAAGTGAGAGTGAAATTTATCCTGCAGTTCTTCCAGGTTTAGGGAAGGCTACCATGCCAGTAGGGGTTATGGTTAAGAAAGCATTACAGAAGCTATTTTGGAAACTCTCCAGAAAAGGTATACAATGATCTTCCTTCATGATACTACCACTGAGATCAGCTTCACAATTTGGGTGTAACATATTGATGTTCTTTCCATCTGGAATTTTTTAAATGGGACATTTCATGTTTTACAGATTCTGCTTAGGAGGCTTAATATGTTACATAAAATGGTAAGCAAAAAGCGGGCATCAGAAATGCAATCCTGGGGGATTGTAATTAAATCATCTCACACTGTGATACTAGAAGCATGATTCTAGCATTTTCGAGCCCTAGGGGTCAGAATTTCTTCAGTCTGCTCTGTAATCCCTGCTTGTGATCTGTTTGGCTCGTGAGGCTTACCTTCCCAGTTTACAGAAATGACCTATAAATGATCCCTATTCCTAGAATAGTTTATCTTTTATGCATGCTACACAGTCCATGACCCCAGGAAATCCCTTTCTGTCTGGACAAATCACTTTGGACAATGTTCAGATAATAAGTTATTGATTTAGAAAGCTGTACTATGATAAAGTTTGAGTGCCCTTGTTTTTAGCAGTATGACTGATAGTGCTACCAAACCTCATTAAAATGGATCAGGGTCCATGATGAGAGAACACCACAGAGAAACAAGCATCAAACTTGAACTAGAAAATTAGCATCCATTCCACAATGAAGCACAGCAACAAACAAAATATTAATAAGCAATTTCCTGTTAACAAGGAACATATCAGTGATTGGATGGAAAGGATGGGAATAAGATGTAGAGATGAGAAATGAGCAAGAGATGGAGTAAGGACCTTCCTTTGTTCTTTCTGTGCCCCTTTTCCCTGCTTCTCTCTTCTTCCCATTTGTTGAAATTTCTCATTCTATCCCACTTCAAAGAAGGCTTCAAAGAATTTCCAAATCCTAGTGCTAGCTTTCCACAATAGTAATATTACTGAATGAGAAATCTATATGGGGGGTGGGTGGGAACTGCTCAGACTATTGTATTGTATTGTATTGTATTGTATTGTATTGTATTGTATTGTATTGTATTGTATTGTATTGTCGTATCGTATTGCTTTGCCTTTCAAAGTTGGAAACTGAGCTTATAATGCTAACTCGAACAATTAAGAAGTAATCCATGTATTTCATGCAAATATATTCTGCCTTTCCTCTGATGAGCTCAAGGCAATATACAAATCAAATCTGTCTGCTTATCTACAATCTCTACATTTTTTTTTCAAGTATTAATTTCTATTTTGCAAAAAAAACAACAACACCTAACTTCCCTAATGGCATCATTAAGACTCTGTAAATTAGGGTTGCTGAAGAGGAGATTTTGAAGTGAGCTTTATAGCTGTGTGTAAATCTAGTTATAAAAAGTATGCATTCTTCTACTGAGCTATGCTTTTCAAGAGCTTTGTACAGAATTCTTGTTAGGTAGTCTGAATGCAGTGATGCTAGTATTTTGTTTTCAGCTATTATGGGTTTCCTGGCAGAATTATTCCCCATGATATTATTTAGGTGCAGAGATAGCCTGGAGGGTAATTATTAGACTATAAAATGTTGGTATGAAAAAGTATTGATATGATAAAATGTTGATTGGCATTGTTTCTTTTCTGGATTTTCTGTATGACTGTGAAGCTAACTCATATCAGATTTTTAACTGTGGAGAAGTTTTAATGCAATAGCAATGAGTTGATTTTATATCTATTCCTGAAATATTTGGAATTTTTGAGGTGTAAAATATTTTTCATTCTCTTTTTTGTCTTCTTAAAAGAGATAAAGAAGCCTACTCCACTCTGAAATCTAATGTCAAAAGTGTATCAGAAATAGATCTACTGCTGTATACACCAGATCGTATTAAATCAAATTTGGATTAGACCACCAATTCAGATCACTTTAAAAGGGAATTATAGGAATTTGTAGAAAATCAGACTTTCAGAGGCTGCTAATTATAAAAGCTAAAATATGTTATTCTCAGATTCAGAGGCAATATGCTTTTCAGGCACCCATATAGGTTATTAGCCAACCTTGGCTGGTTTCAAAAAGCTAAGCAGTGTTAATGCTCAGATAGGAGACCACTAGAAAATTCCAAGACTAAAGACTAGGTTGATATGTTAAAAAAATATCCTGGAAAAGACTGAACATTTCTGAAATGTTGCCAAGAAAGCTTCATGGATGTGTCCATGAAATCACCAGAATTAAGTCAGACTTGAAATAAACTTTTCTCCCCCTCCTCCTCTTCCCTCTTTTTTCTCCTCCCTCTGGAATTTTAAGGCAACATAAGTAGTGCTAGACCACACCTGGAGCTCCAACTATTAAAGATGATGCCTTTAACCCCTGAATATGGGTGTGCATGCTTAAAAGAGATTGTCCTCCTGAGGGAGAGTAGGAGAAGAAGTTGCAAATGAGAGGAGATGGAAAAACCAGGAGAATGGTAGCATAGGAATGGTAGAATAGGAAAAGCAGGAATAAATTCCTGCCAACCAACAGCTGAAAGCTGAACCAAGAAGCAGAACCTGGCAGCAACTCTATCTTCGCCAGAGATGCCAACAGCCAGTTATGTTGCTCCCCACCCCTCTCCCCACCATGGACTGGGCAATGCAAAAGCCTCTGCAGCAGTTCAGAATGGCAACTAATGGCAGTGAGTTGAAAGTACCAGAATGACAGCCAACAGTATCTGCTCAATCTAAGATGCTAAAAAGGTGGCTGTTGCTTAAGCCAAAAAGGTGATTTTAGCTCTTTGTCAAAACTGTTCTCCACAATCTTCAGCTGCTACCCCATATAGGTGTAAGGAGGTGTTAGCCCTTTGAGGTAGTCCAGACAAGAAACACAACCATGAGTACTAACTCCATCTTTATTGTAAGGTTACATCAATGGAATCTTGCAAGGCTAAAAGTATTTCTCCCTCCTTTCCTCTTACTGTCTGGAAAACTGGGGGAGGGGGTGTCCCTTCTGAAATGCTTCCCGGGCCCTCTCTCCTTCTGTGGGCTGAGAAATCTTTTACAAGTTGGTTGTCTAGGCTGCGGCTCATCCTCCTGTCTCCCAAGGTCCCACATACCATTACATCAAACCAAGAATACCAATAAGATAGGTGGTGGTGGTGGAGAATCATATATAGGAATCTTTACAATTTAGATGCATAATTATGCATAGGAATAGGCACATAATTAAGTAGTAAGATATAGTGGTAAAGTTACATGTTAAGAAATAAGCAGCAAACTAACAATTCTGTTTAAGCAGTTTTGTATAATAAAGCCTCCCTGGTAACACAGAGAAGATACAAAGCTACCATTTTCCAAGGAACCCGTTACATTCCCAATACCAGTTACTGAAGAATATAAATTAAAGAGAGCTGTTGTTCTGGGTATCAGTTTTCTGTAGACATCTAATTGGCCACTATCATAACAGGGGCCCTTTTCCAGACTGCATGTTCTTGTGTCTCCTAATCCAATGAAGAATGGGATGTCCGTATTATTTTGATTGCCCTGAACTGCATCTCACTTGGTTTTATCTGGGCTAGAGCAGAGATACCAGAATGTTAGCTGGCCTAACTTGTTATTTTTGCCATCCTATGGTTCTTGCAGATGTATTGTTTTTCAGTCTGAACACAAAGTCGTTATTGTATGGGAAAAAGAGAGTTATTTTCAAAACATGTATATGAACAATATTTGATTGTCTCTCAAGATCATGGCAACTAAAGTAATTGAATGAATCTGAGCTGGGTAGCAAAAGCCGCAGCAAAGAAAATGCAAAGAAGTGGCTCCTTCAAGGGTAACTTCTCAACAATATATATTGATTTTGAGCAGATCAAGCTGCTTAGAGTTCAGTGGGGATTGGTGCTATTCTCATCAACATACACAGTTTCTGTACAAATGTGAGGTTTCCTGGAGTTCTACATCTGTTCTATGGACACTGATGGCATTTGCCAGTGCAAAATTGATGTAGTCGCACATTGTGCAACCCAGAAATGAGGCTTGCACCAATCTGGAGAAACCAGAAAAGTTGTATGGTGAGAAAACACAGTAACTAAAAATATATTGGGATTACAGTACCTCCCTTGAAGATTACAAATGTTATGGAAATTCTGCACTTTAGGACTTCTGGGGAAGGAAAAGAAAGAAAGAAAGAAAGAAAGAAAGAAAGAAAGAAAGAAAGAAAGAAAGAAAGAAAGAAAGAAAGAAAGAAAGAAAGAAAGAAAGAAAGAAAGAAAGAAAGAAAGAAAGAAAGAAAGAAAGAAATCTATGTTGTAACCATAGAATAAGAGGTAAATTTATACTTATAAGTGCTGTGAAGAAAATCGGAAGCTACTTCTTTATATTTTCTTTTTTCCCTTTTTTCCCTGCACTTTTGGCTTTGGGTTTTCTTTCTTTTCTTCTTTCTTTCCTTTACTCTAAATATTAGTTCCTGTTAATTTTTATGCTTTTTTTATTAAAATCTTAATTTATCTACAAAGGACTTTTGGGGAAGAAATGGCAAACTGAAGTCAGCTTTTGAGAGTGGAGCCGACGACCGCAGCAAATGAAGAGCCAGTGAGTGGACCAGCAATTTAGGATTCCTCTCCAGACAAGGAGAGGACTTGGGGATCACCCACAAGTGCTCCTCATGAGGAGACCACAAGACACTGGGTTTAGAGTTCTGTGAGATGAAAGAATGCCATCTTAGCCCAAACTGCAGTTGGCACTTTTATGGACACAGGGTTCACCTTCCTTTTCTAATCACTTTTGGAAATTGGTTGTTAACTGCTTTTTGGCTATTAGGAAGCTTTGGAACAACATGATTTATAGCACTGGGTGAGTTTCCTTCAATCCTTAGTGAAAGAAGTTTTAAATACAAGTTTAAGGACTTAAAAAAAAATTTTTTTTTCTGGAATACATAGCAAAAGAGTGATTAGAACTTTGATTTTGGAAAGTTACAAATGGACTAAAGTCCAGATAGATTTGAAATAAGATTTTGAAATTAATTATAAGAATCTTTCCTGTGAGAAAATGCTGTTGTTTTGAATTCTAAAAAAAAAATAAAAAAATGATAGGATGGGACTTTGAAGGTTGGACACTAGAGAGAACCAGAAGGAACTAAAAATTACAATTAAAGAAGAAGAACATTTAAGTTTGACTTACTAATACAGAATAAAGCAAAATGCTTTAACATTGGACATATTGAAGGATATTTGTGAAAAATGGATGCAGAAGTTAATTCTAAGAGTGTCTGCCATTATAGATAGACTGTGTTTAAAAGATATTATGGAAGAGGAACAAGTTTTACCAGGCAAGTCTGAGACTAATCTGAAATTGGATTTAAAAATGATAGGCTACAAGAATGATATGCAAAAAAATGCTATACTGGATGTATAAATGAAATCTGCTGATGTCTTAATAATTAAAAGGGATATACAAATAACAAACCAAAAGAATGACCCAGATAACTGTCTTATATTGGATTTACAAAAGAAACTTGTTAAAATTTTGAAGAATTTTGTGAGAAGGGACAAAGAAAAAAAAAGAAATCAAGTTCTAGGACATTGTTTGAAGGGATTAAAGATCAAGATTGTTAAAAGTAAAACAAAGGAATATAAAGTTAAAGGTTAGAACAGATATGTTGTTATCTCTGGTAACCCTTAATGGACTTCTGCTCATTAGAACTGAACAATGAGGTTTTAAGGATTTTTTTATAGATAAGAGATATGGGAAGAAGAGATCATTTGTTGTATTTTAAGAGAAGGTGATAAGTTACTGATATTGTGTATATTTCTTGTGATGAAGGGGAAGTCATTTTTTTATACATTTTTCTTTTTCTTTACTATATTCTTTATTTTTTCTTTTCTATTTCTATTTCTATTTCTCTTTCTACTTTTTATCTTCTGCACTTTCTATTTTTTCTTTTTCTTTTCTTTTTCTTAGTTTGTATTAGTTTTTATCTTTTTAATTTTCATGTTTAATAAAATTATTATTAAAAAATTATGTACTTCAGAGCAGTAGACATAATTTCACAGGCTTTGTCTTCTAAAGTTGAGTTTTGTGAGATGCAGAAAATTATGGGATATGAAACCACAAACATTTGGCTGACATGATGATAACATTATGAGGATGTGTTTTAGAAAAACTGCAAGTTACTGATATTGATGCAACAGAGTCTGTGTGGAATGGACCAATTTTCCATATCAATTAATGCCATTTGTGTAATGATTTCATTATGCAAATGATATAAATGGATGCAAATGACATCATTTGCATCGCTTGTATAATGATGTCATTATGCATATGACAAAAGTCTTCAATGGTGAGGACTCTTCAATTTAACTGACATTCATTAATAACAGATACCTCCTCCCCACAATTAAGTCTGTTAAAAGGAAGTTTCATTGTAATGAGGCACCCTGGTGCTCCATTTAAGCACTCATTCAAAAAGACTCAAAATGCTGGATTGGATAGGACTTAATCTGAATCATAATAGTTCTGCTGAAGCCCTATCTCTTCTCCCAATGTCTCCAACTCTTGTCCCAAGACTTTGACTTCCTGATCTTCTCCATCAAAAGGGTTAGGCAACCCATAATCCAGAAACCATGTGTGATCCCCAGAATCTCACCACTGACCTAACAGTTTTTATCCTCAAGCAACTGCTCTCTTAAAGTAAACTGAGACTATTTTACAGTATAGCTCTTTGCTACAAGGGGAACACTGTGTTTGTGTGCATGTATAAATCAGATTAGAAGAATCCCTGAGGAAAGAAGTTCAGGAGATTCCATTCAAGCTTTTTTCTACTAGACTTTCCTCTACCCTGGCCCCCACATGCTTCAACAGAGCCATTTTAATCAATTACTGTATGACAAAGACCCTATAATTTTGTTTGGCTTGGTTGTTTTAAAACAATAGTTATTCTGTAATTATGAGTATTTCTTCAAAACTGCTTTGGGTGAGTCTAGACATATTTGCCCAGAGTAAGTCATGTTCTAGACTAAAATACATTTCTCATCCCTGATATAAGCTGACGAATGGAATTCTTATCCAAAAGAAGAACCAGGAAGGGCTTCATTTTTCTGGGCTGACTTCTGCTGCAGGGGAGATGAACCTATTAAGCTGATCTACCCTGAACAATCTCAACAGATTCCTTAAAACCTATCTGGTGCAACTATTAAACCTTGCTCAATCTATTAGATAATTAGAATGACTTGGTATGATCATGGGCATACTGTGTGTCCTTGGACCTATTTGGTTCTGTGGTATACCAGGACTTCAGTCTGGCTTCAGGCAACCTGTGTTTTCACTAAAACAGCCTTGATTACTCTGATAGATTATCTGTTCCAGAAGAAAGAGGGACAAAAAGCCATACACAAAATTTGCTCTTTTGTGAATTTCTGGAGCCCTGGCACTGGGAAGGTGATAGAGATAATTGTGTAGGCTTGCATTGTTTCTTTAGTAAAGCTTTGAAAGAGGTTTTCTTTTATAGCCTAAAGGCAATCTAGAAACATCTAGAAACAAGCATGCTTCATTTCTTAAAGATATGTGCTGCTTGAGCTAAAGCTTAAATTATGACATTTGGGCTATTATCTGAGAGTTTCTAAATCTTTCTACATTACAACATCTCTTCTCCCAGTTCTGACTACAGGTAATTGCTATACAAACATGATGCATCTTCTTATTTGGTTCTGCTTCCCAGCACAGATACTGTGAATAATTTCCCCCTGTTCATGGAATGAAATGTAATTATTTCCCTGACAGCACCTCTAGAAAATCGATAGCTACAGCATCAGCAAATGATCTGAAGAAAGTCGGTAGCTTAGTACAGTTGCACTTCTCAAAAAAGATAGGAAGATGTCACTTTGGGACACAGTTTATTTCACTGGATTTTACAGATAGAAATAATTAACAACCTGTGCAAATGTTGTTTTCTTTTTTTCCCCCTTTCCTGCAGTGAAGGTGAACCTGTGGTGGCCCTTCATCTAGAGAACATACAAAATAATTTTGAGAAGAGGAAAAAAAACCCAAACTCTAAATGATAAAACTGTAGGCTTGAAGGATCTTTGCAGTATCTACAATGCAATATTCAACTGTATAACCCTGACATATAGCCATTCCTCTACATCAAGAGTTCCAACCCTTTTGGCCAGTGTGTACCTTTGCAATTTTGTGTACCTATTATGGGTGCTATGACTACCTTGGAGGAGGCTTATCCATTCACAAAGAGGCCATATTGCCAATCACAAAACAAAAAAAGTCATGTGGGGCAAGGAGGCCTGAGGGCCCCAAGAGATATACACCCACAGGGACATTATTGCCCATGGATAACATACCGGGAATCTAGCTTTACACTCCCAACAAAGGAAGGTTTATCATTACCTGAAGCTCTCTCTTCCACTGCTGAGCAATTCTGATCATTAAGTAGTTCCTCTCAGTATTTAATCAAAATCAGTTTCTCGGTAAGATCTACCTTTTGCTTCTAATCCTCCCCTCTGGAACAGATGACATATTCTTCTATGTGGCAGCTTTTCAAACATTTGCTATCAATATTCTCTTTAATTTTCTCTTTCATTGATTGATTGATTATGTGCCATCAAGTTGTTTTTGACTCCTAATGACCACATAGATAGATTTTCTCCGTGACTATCTATCCCTAACCTGTTCTTTCAAGTCTCCCAACAGTGTACTCATCGCCACTGTAACTAAGTCCATCCACCTTGCTGCTGGGTATCCTCTTCTGCTTTTTCCTTCCACCTTTTCCAGCATTAGAGCTGTCAGAGTCTGCACACTCAGTTCCCAATTCCAGTAAATCTCCTGGAGCCGGTTTGTTTCCAGTAAAGATTTATTTATTGAGAAGCAGCATACAACATTCCATAGATTGCTGAGACTAACCCTCCCCGGCCAGGGCTCTCCTTTTAACCCCCCTCTACTCTATTTTCCCGCTTGATTCCTTCGTGCCTCTTTTTTAGTCTCACGGTTGTTTGGCCTTGCTGGAGCCTCGAGGCAAGGTAACACCGCACCTGGCCTTTGTTGTTTATTCTCCATCTCCCCTCTTTCCCTTTATGGCAGAAACAAGCAAGCATCTATACAAATAATTATTCCTGCCTAAACTAACATTTGCACTTACTAGCTAATTAGCACATACTTGTCAACATTAAAAATTTTCTAGTAACTTTCTAATAGCCTTTTGATAGTTGCTTGTGTAGATCCTGACAAGAGCCTTTTCCAGAGAGCTGGGTTTTTACATAATGTGTCAGAAGCAGGATGATATGAGCCTGGTCATTTGTGCCTCAGGTGAGAACTCTGGTTTGATCTGTTCGATGATCCATTGGTTTATTTTTTGGATGTCCACAGTATTCTCAGGAGTCTTATCCAGTATGAAAGTTCAAAGGCATCAATACTCTTGCTATCTTGCTTCTTTAAAGTCCAACTTTTGCTTCCATAGAGTGTCACAAGAAATACCATGGCTTGCATGATTTTGAATGTTCTCTTTGCTAGGCTAACATTTAAGAAATGTCTTATGGTGGGAAGAGGTCACTTTCAGGGCATGATCATCAGTTTCCAAATGAAGAACAACCATCTAATTTTTTTCTGAACCAAGAGCTACCTCCCAATATGTGACACCCCCTCCCTTCCCTTCCCTTCCCTTCCCTTCCCTTCCCTTCCCTTCCCTTCCCTTCCCTTCCCTTCCCTTCCCTTCCCTTCCCTTCCCTTCATAATTTGGATATAGTGCAGTGTGTCCTGTGTGACTGAGTCCTATCTGGCTGAGAAGGAGAAGGAGAAGGAGAAGGAGAAGGAGAAGGAGAAGGAGAAGGAGAAGGAGAAGGAGAAGGAGGAGGGTGAAGTGAAGCAAAGCTTTTATAAATGGTGTGTGTGTGTGTGTGTGTGTTGCTTTGCGGAATACTTAAGATACCCTATCAAAGCTTCACACAGTTCTCATAAATGCACACATACACAACAGATAGCTACTAGGCAGTAGTTAAATGCACACTGTGTCTCTTGTAAAAAAAATCTAACAAAACTTTCATTAGATCTGGAATTATGTTTGCCTCTTTTTTCTTTTCTTTTCTTGTAACAGTTATTTTACTGTCTACCTCTTGACTTCCTGAAGCTCCTAAAACCCTTAGATTGCTAGGGATTGTAGTACTACAGGAAGAACTATAGAACTGTCTGTTGTGATAGGAAGCTGGCAAATGGTTCTGTTGACATCTTTAACAAAGAAAAGAAATTGTTCCTTCCTCCCAGTAGATTATGGGTTGCAGCCAAACAATATGCAATACAATGGGAATAGTAAGGAGGCTGTGACATAGAGTGACAAGACTTCTGTACGATCATTTATCATCAGTTGAAAAGGCGTTGTGCATTGCAAAACAGGATCAGTTCAGTGTGCTTGCCCATCAATCAAGTATTCTGCAGACAGTGGGATACCCTGAGGATCTGATGCCATCTCCATGATCAAAGGCAAGATTTGATGCCACTCTGAATAGAGAGTAGAAAAATGTCCAAGACTGATGTCAGCTCTTTGAGGTAGGCCAGGTCAGGAAACATATGACAAGAACTACTGGAACTCTACTTCATTGTTCAAGAATATAATAACAGAATCCTGAAAGCCTGACATGGATTTTCTCTTTTCCCCTCTCTAGCCCCACTCCCTTTATATCAATCAGAAAGAAGGCAGGGCAACCCTGAGTTTCTTTCTCACTCCTGCCTCCCTTCCAGGGCTCAAGTGGTATTTACCTAACAGCTGTTGCATTCCTTCTTCAAGGCCAGCTATGTGCTCTTCTATAGTATCACTGCCTCACATCCCACACAGTCCATGAGATCCTGAAGCAACAACACCCACACCCCTGGTTGAAAAAAAAATGCTCATTTTGGATTCAGAGGAAGCCTAAAAGAGACCAAAAATGCCCTCTGAGAATTTCAGCTTAATATGGATATGGATAATATGGTTCATTTACACTTGAAGTTAACAACTGACTAAAAGGAGGGGAGGGGGGAGAAGGAAGAATCTGTGAATTCCCTCCTTAAATTTGGATCCAGAATTGTCTATCTTGTTTACAAATGGCAAAATTAGAAAAGCAATTTAAAAACAAATTCCAAGCAGGCTCCAATAAGTTAGGAAAAACCTGAAAAAGAATATTGTCCAAGAAAATTGTCATTATCTCTCCTCTAAGAATTTCAATTAGTTCTATTAATGCTCAGTAGCTCAAATCTGACTAAGGGGCTTGATCCTAAAGATATGATCCTTATGGAGTCATCATTTAAATCAATGCACACTAACAAGCAGTTAGAAGACACAATACTTAATTAATTTCAATATAAACAACCAAGTTCAACAATTACTTCAACTGGGAAGCTATTGAAATTCTAAATCAGGCCAAGTCAAAGAATGCACAAGAATTTCTAGAAACCTGGTGCTTTGACAAATTAGCAAACAACAGACACATAGACTTAGTTAGACCTCATTTCTGGGACCATTCAAAAAATATAGTCAAATGTCAGACAGAGGCAAGACAGGCACCAATAGCAAAAGCACCCCCTTTCATCATTCAACTTCTCTGTCACAGCACCTGCATTCTAGAACAACATCATTCTAGACACCCAGATGACCCCAACCTTTTTGGCCTTTCATAAGGCATTAAAGAATTGGATGATTCTTCAGGCTTTGGGGCCAGGAAGTTAAACCAGCTCTATTGGTGATTTGTTTGCTTTGGTCTTCACTGATTGAAAATGAGATTATTTATTTAGACCCTGGCAGCATGTGTATTATTTATTATTATTGTTACTATAATTGTTACTATATTTGTAATTATTATTATTATTATTATTATTATTATTATTATTATTATTTAGTATTCAGGTTACTTTGTATAGTATGATGTTGTTGGGTTGGGATTCTTTCCTTCCTTCCTTCCTTCCTTCCTTCCTTCCTTCCTTCCTTCCTTCCTTCCTTCCTTCCTTCCTTCCTTCCTTCCTTCCTTCCTTTCTTTCTTTCTTTCTTTCTTTCTTTCTTTCTTTCTTTCTTTCTTTCTTTCTTTCTTTCTTTCTTTCTGCATGGGCTAATCCTCTAGGTACTGTCCAGTGTCATTGCTGTGAGATGGGCAACTATATAAATTGTTCAAATAAGTAAAGTATTAACACCCAGATAAGCAAAAGATGGCACTCATTACCACAACAGGGATCAGATTATGATATGTCAATCACATAGAACACGAGAAAACCCAACAGCATAGTCCATCCAATTATATACAAGGTCTGGAGGACAGGCAACTATGTATTTTACAACTAACCAGCTTTTCCAAGATCATAGCACTGACGATGCTACCTAGGCAGCTAATGAAACGTTTGCAAATAAAATAATAATTTTTAAAAACCCACAAGCTCAATTAACTCCACAACCCCATTCTCAGACTTACTCCCAAGAAAGTATGCATTTCAATTATGAGGAAGCAGATGTTGTTGAACTACAGCTTCCAGGAGTATGAGACAGCAGAGTCAATGGTGAAAAATTCAGGAGCTGTAATTCAAGTAAAACTGAAGGGCCAAAGATTCCATGACCTCCTATGGCCTACTATGTATGATTATTACCTTAATAGTTTTGTCAAGCAAGCTGTCCAGTCCTGGCACTGCCTTCAGTGCTATGTGTCTCAGAAGGTAATTCTGAGAAGCCATAATTTACAAATCTTTTTGCCAACCTGAGAAAGAATATAGATAATGTTTTTCTCTCAATATTTTGTGCTGGAGATCCCTCTGCTCAGCTAATTTACTGCACAGAATTTTGGGATGATATCAAAAATATGAGTGGGAATGCTTATTTACTGAACAAATATTTTATAGAATAAGAAAATGGTTTACATTTACCAGTATTTCAATTTTGCTGGGCCAGCTCTTCCTTCCAAAAGATACATCAGTGAAATAGCCCAATGTTACATGCCTTTTCCTAAGTACTTATTATGATTAAAAAAAAAACACCAGCAAAATATGAATAGATATTCACATAAAAACTATTATTCTTTGTCTTTTCCAACAATGCCTCTTGCAGGCCAATTTGGAAATTAAAGTACCTTCTTTTATCTTCACATTATGGCTACAAATTCATATATAAAGCTGCCAGAACCAAACTGTGATACAGTATGTCTGAAAAATCAGGTCCGAGTCAGACACCAAGATCAGTAGCTCTGACTGGCAGGAACAATGCCTTCTTGTTTTTTTCCTATCTTGAAGCTTGACTTCAAGAAACGAGGAAAGATCTTGTCCTCAGCCACTAGAGAATAGATGAATCTCTCAATTTTTATTTTTCTCATTTCTACAATTCCTACTTAATTCTGTTCCTCCATTGGAGGAACAATTGTTGTTGCTTTAAAGAAAGCAATATGAAAATGAATATACATTTGTGTGCACTTTTTCTTAGAGTACATACAAGCAACCAATTTTCCATTTAACATAATGGATTTTGTAGAATATTCATACGTGCATCGCAAAATTCAAAGAAATGTGATTTTTTTTTTTACAGGATAAATGAATTGCACTTTGTATATTGATACACAGATGCAAAATTCAGTGAATCAAACACATTTCTGTTCCCATGCCTAGGTTTTGTGCATGCATGTATAAGATCCAAGCTTCTATTCTTGGCCCCTCCAGTTTGAAGGATCAAGTAACACAGTACTGGAAGTGGAACCAACTGATTCCATTTTAAGACTGTACAGACCTTGTATACAACTGACTATTCTACACACTGGCAAGCCTCATTTTGTATTGAAGGTGAGTATGAAACAATTCTGGTTACTAGCGTATATTTAATCAAAAGGACAGACAACTTATTGGTTTATCAAATAACGCTGAGGAACCAAATCACTATGTGATTGCAGCATATCAATTACACAAAGAAATGGAGTAGAAAGGAACTTCAAAAATGTGCATTGATATTGGAGGGGTGTGGTCAGAAGATAATCCTTAGTATGACAGTATGGCATTGTAATCGCTTTCATCACCAAGATTCTGAAATGTTTGAAGGTAAATTTGTATGTGAGTAGGGCTTTAGAAATTCCCTACTACTGTAACAAATCATTGGCCCATCAATGTCTACACTGGGGGCAGGCAACCTTTGAAACTAGGGATGTTTCTCATCCATAAAAACAAGAGCATATCCTGCCCTCACACAATAAATTTTTATTGTATTTTTTAACTATTTTTTTTACTGTATTTTAATTAATATTTATTTTTTGTTTTTGCTGTAAACCACCCAGAGTCACTTCCTAGTGAGATGGGTGGTGACCAAATTTGAAATATAAATACATAAAATAAAACATTGCCCAATCCTAGATTATTCCAGTTTTTGAAACACAAGTGCTCTTCAAATGTTTTGGATTACAGCTGTAACAGTCCATGACCATTGATCATGGCAGACAAATCATTACCGAGAGCTTCAGGTTAGAAAGGCTGGTCTTCACTGGCTGCTAGCACAAAACTATTATCTTTCCCCCAAATAAAAATGAATTGGAAGTCCCAGCACAATGTCTCAACTACAGCAGGAGTCAGAAACTTCATGCACGCAAAGATATAAATTCTCTGGAGAGCCACCGGGGAGGACAATAACAGGTATTCAGTACAGTGGTATAAACAAAGAGCCAGGCCTTTAGTGGTTTGAATGACTTCATTTGTATTTAAGTACAGATCTGCTCTTCTTGCCTTCTCCCATCATAGAAGTGGATAATGTTTACGGGGGGAGATGGGGAGAAGTTTACCGCAATAAGTACAAATAATGAGCAAAAGCCAGTAAAAATGTCCTTCACTTAAGTGTTTATTGTAGCTTGAGATTTTCCATCAGTGGAAAATGGAGATAGATGAGTTAGAAAAGATTAGAAGTCAGGGCAGTGATTCATAAAGAGAACAGACACCTTTACAGTTAAAAGAAGGGGGAAGAGAGAAATCAGCAGAAGTGTAGAAAGAAAAGCCAGATGCTTCTTTCTAAACAGTTGGAATGAGGAATCTAGCTGTTTATATTAACTGTGTTACTCTGTATGAACTGAATGGTGGATTCAGCAACAGGCTTGGTAACATTCCTAAAGCAAATAAACAAAAATAATAAATAAAAGAATGAAAAATTATTTGTTAACTGGAGGGGAAGGCACAATATCAACACTGTCAGGAATGTATATCATTGAAAGCAGAGTGTCCATTCATTAACATTTTTGACATATTTCTCTGAAATAACCACCAGTCATTTTAAAAGATAAGAATGAAATATCCAGGTACTTTCCAAGTATGGCTTGGAAAGCAATACTGAAAAACTGGTAGAAGAAACAGAAAAATGAACTATTAGATAAGGTAAGAATTGATGAAGAATATAAATACCCTGATTATCTGAGGTATTGTTATGAGGTACTTTCTTTCCCTCATAAACATCCATCTCACTAACCATTCATGTTTTGGGACATCATAACCCTCAAATATTGTTGGAACAATAATTTCTAACCAACTAATTGGGAAAATACATTATTAGGATTTGATTTGATTGATTGATTGATTGATTGATTATATGGCATCAAGTCATTTTCAACTCCTAGTGACTACATAGATTGATTTTCTCCATAACAATCTATCCCTAACTTTCAAGTGCCCCAACAGTACACTCATCTCCACTGTAACTGAAGCCATCCACCTTGCTGATGGTCGTGATCTTCTTCTCTTTCCTTCCACTTTTCCCAGCATTAGAGCCTTTTCCAGAGACCTGGGTCTTCGCATAATGTGTCTGAAGTAGGATAATTTGATCCTGGCCATTTTTGCTTCGAGTGAGAACTCTGGGTTGATTTGTTTGATGATCCATTGGTTTGTTTTCTTGGGTGTCCACAAAATTCTCAAGAGTCTTCTCCAACACAAAAGTTCAAAAGCATCAATACTCTTCCCAACCTGCTTCTTTAAAGTCCAAGTTTCACTTCCATAGAATGTCACAGGGAATACCATAGCTTGTATGATTCTGAACTTTGTATTTATAGACACATCACAACATTTCAATATCTTTTCCAAGGCCTTCATGGCTGCTCTACCAACTGCTAAACCGTGGCATATTTCTTGACTGCTTGTTTATTTAGTTATTTATTTATCATATTTATATAGCCACCTATCTCACACAAAGTGACTCTGAACTCTGAGCCTTCTTCCTTTACTGTTGATGGTTGATCCTAAGAGGCAGAAGCTATCCACCGCTTCAATATCTTCATTATATTGTTGGTCCCACAGTCAGCCAGTTGTTTACACTGGATCTGGCATTTTTATCCACCTATTGAGTCCTTCCCAAGGACCTGGGATAGGTAGATGTGGTTGTTTGATGGTGTTAAAGGTATCTTTCTTCAACTTTCCTGCTCTTAGCCATTGCCAGATCTTGTTGTCATCTACTTTGCCTGGTAGTTTGTGTGTGTGTGTGTGTGTGTGTGTGTGTGTGTGTGTACTGGCCATGTAATACATAGCCTTACCATGTCTCTTTTTCATTCTTCATTTGGTCTTTCTTATAGGCCAGTTTGGTTGATTTGGTATTCAGTAAGCCTTCATGGTATACTAGCTTCAGGGCATCTTCTTCACTGTCCTTCAGATATTTTTCCAATGTCCATTTTCTTCTTCAACTGTCTGGTGTATTTATAACATTCTATGCCCACCTATGTTCCTTGGTAAGTAAAGTCTGTCAACGTCACTGCGTGGATGAAGGGCATGATTCATTGTCATTATTTTTCTGGCCTTCCTACCCAGGGCTTTTAGTTCAGCTGGAGTTCAGCCCAGTATTCCAGCTGTATATCTAATGACTGGAATTCCCCAGGTGTTAATCACCTTGATGGCATTTCTGCCTCTGAGTTAGGACTTTAAGATCTTCATCACTTTTCTGATGTATTCACTACTAACCTTCTTCTTGACTTCAGTGTGCTTGATGTCAGCCTGAAGGTTGCCTAGGTATTTGTGGTGATCTTCATCCAGACTCTTGATATTATTTCCATTGGGCATCTTGATTCCTTTAATTTTCATGATTTTCACCCTGTAGATGGTAAGGGTGGCACATTTCTCCAGTCCAAACTCCATTGCAATATCTTAGTTGTATATTTGGAAGAGCAGCGATTCTATTTTAGATGGTATTTTTCCATACAACTTCAGATTGTCCATGCAAAGGAGGTGAGATGACCTGGCAGATGTTTTTGTGTGTGATAGCCACGGCCTGACTTGTTCGGTATTGACAGAGGAATCAATGCAATGACAAACAGTTGTGATAATGGTGAGTATCTTTGAAAAATTCCTCTCTTGATGTTAACCTCTCCCAATCTATCACCACTGACCAGCAACTGGATCTTCTGTTGTGCCACTGATCTTTGCAGAAAGCTTCTGATGTTTCTACTGATTCCTGTTATTTCTAGGCACTTGATTATCCAATCATGTGGCAGGGAGTTGAATGCCTTCTTGTAATCAATCCAAGCTACATTCAAGTTAGTCTTCCTTCTCTTGCAGTTTTCCAAAATCATCTTGTCAGTTAGGAGCTGATCTTTTGTTCCTCTGCTGCTTGGCTGGTTTCTTTTCTGCTCAGATGGAAAGAGCTTGTTTTCAGCTAGGTGTTCTTGGACTGCATCAGCTCCCTCACCAGTTAGCAATTTGAAAGTTGTTGGGACTAGTTGCCTAGTGCTGCTTCTTTTGCTGGATTTTTCATTATCAGGTTTTGCCAGATGTTAACCTATCTTCAATTTCATTTCCTTGCAGTATATTGTTAAACTGCTTGGCAATGAGTGGCTGGAGACCAGTCAGATGTTTCAATCAAAAACTATGCAGTTCATCTTCACCTTGTGCTGACTAATTCTTGATCATCCTTGCCCTTTTCTCCACCATTTCTACTGTTATAATAAATTCTTTCATTTCAGATTCTTTTTTATTCTTATGTATCTCCTTTATCCAAGCTGTATTCTTGTTGTATTTCTTTGGGTTGTCCCATAGCTGTGCCCAGACCTGCACTGCTTCTTCTTTGCCAGGTGTTGATTGGTTCATTGCAGTCTCTCCATTGATGAATTGGTAGAAACATTTCTGATTTGACTGAAATTGGAAATTCTGCCTATAGTATGCAATTCAGGCTTCATGTCTGCTGATCTTCTTAGCTATAGCTATTATTTGCTGCTTTATTATTTCCAATGCTTCCTTTCTAGGTGATATTTATTGATCAGGTATTCTTTGGTGTTCTCTCTGTTGATCCCTGCCCAGCAATGTGTTTGATTTGATTCACTCTTTGTCTTTCTCCAAGGGTGCTCCAGACATTACTTTTGGTACTTCATGTCCTGGAGCTTCTTGGAAAACTAATGCACAGCCTACAATCAGAACATACACAGAGGCTGCATAGGAGCAATCCTGTCCAAGGCCTCGGTCACTTGCCTATTCCAGGCTTCAACCAAAGCTTCAGCCAAACTGCCACGAGATCCTCAGGGAAAACCCCAAGCCCTCTCTGGAACCCAACAAGGTCCAGCAATCACCTGGTATACATCAGGCCTTCTATTACTTGGAATAAGTCCAAAGGGTGAATACTGAGGGCACAATGTTGCCATCGCTCTCAGAAAGAATTCCTGACATTCCCAAAATATTGTTTCAAAGTGACTGATCTCCCAGTACATCAGTAGGGCCAGCAGCAGGAATTACTATTAGAAGAGAGTTGTTAGAACAAGAATTGGAGTTTGTATTAAAGCCAGGCTGACTTTTTTACTAAGATAATTTTTAAAACATCTGTAGATCAGCTAACTTAGAAGAAAATAAAGTCATTCACTAATGATGAGATTCACAGTAGAGAAACCACTTGAAATAATGTAGTTAACTGTCCTCCTATTTTTGGTGCCTTCAAATATCCTGGAGAATTTCAAGAGGCCATTTGTAATATAGTTCTAGTTTGAACAGGTCAGGAAGTCTTTTTCAGATTGAGGCCAAAGGGCACAACTTCAGGAGACAGATGTTGGGAGCTCTTTCATGCAACCAAATCTCTTTGTCTACCACAACCCTGTCAAGATAAAAAAGGATCTAAGCTTATCCTCTTGGCTTTCTGAGACTTGGCCTCAGCTGTCAGCTATGCCCACATTATTTTATAATAATTCTATCTTTAATAATCAGGAGCCACTAAAGGAATAATGAAGTTACTCTTGATCATCTTATTGTACTGTTTCATTTCAATGCTGTCTGATATTTTTTCTCTCTACTTGTCATAATTTCCTGCTTTGCTTATGATAGTAATATGAACCATCCATTTTAATAATATTCTTAAGACTGGTAATTATAAATTATAAAATTGGCAAGTTTATAATTCAACATATAAAATCACTGGTCTAGATCTCCCCCAGCAAGAAATAATATACACTTTTATTAATCAATAAAATACTCTTTATTAAGACCGTTAATTTTCCAATATTGTATTCTGTGTGGGTACTTCGAATATTATTCATATAATTAAGGCAGTCTGAATATGATTTATGAAAGGAGAATACAAATTCTTGACCTTATTGTGGGCTTAGTCTGCAGTGCCATTGTTTTATTTCTGATGTTAAAATAGAACACGTGATTGATTCATTCTTACATTACAATAGGTTCAGTATAAATGGTTATAGTGCTTAGAAGGAGACCCCTCTTAGTGATCCAAAATATATAGATAAATAAATAAATATGGATTAGCTCTGGGGACAAATCTCCAAGTACATCTCCCTAAAAACCAGAAAAGAACTGAAATGTAGGGGAATGTTTGGAAGGAGACATTTCTCTTGATACTTCAAAGACCACAGTGGCAAAGATAGCAGAATGCTGGAGTAGAATTCCACTACTTTTAGCTTCTGTGTGCCATGAAGAGATAGAAAATACAGTGCAGTGTATGGTATGAATTATTTAACCTCATTGTCCTCAATGGATAATAACATCATTGACAGCACCTCACATAGTCTGCACTTTCTCTGTTCCACTAGAACATTTCACAGCAGTGTGAGGTAAGGGAAGAAGAAATTATCTTTTTTATGCACAGCCTAGCTGAGGACAGAAACTTGTGTTAACTATATGTATATATTTTGGAGTTTTTATACCATTTAAAGCCTTTAGCAATTGATATTTTATTACAGAAAACAGATTGCAAGTAATCATACTCCAAACAAACTAGTACACATGTTGATAAATTATAAGGAAGGATTTTTTTCTTTTTTTGGTATAAATGATGTTCAAATGATTATATACATATTAACAGCATCCTGTATTAGAGAAAATATGTATCTTTTTTTTCAGCCTGGTTTCATGGCTCTAACAATGACTGAGCTTTGGAAAATAAAATGTATGAAAGCCAGTTCATTAGAAAATGATAAATTTTCATTATCTTTTGGAGTAATAAGTTTGAAGATGATGTATGCATCTAGTCATTATTTATGACACTATAAGGAATCTCTCTTCTTTCTTTGTAGTTTCTATTACTTTGGTACTAAATATGTAATTATAAATTAAATAGGTTTATATTAAACAAAGAAAAGAAACGTTATAGCTTCACTCTGCCTTTTTGAAGTGTACACTACATAAATATTCTTATTTACAGAATTTGCCTAAACTACACCAATTTTTTGTTTCAATTTTGCAAAATATTGATGAAAATCTAAACCAGGAAATTTTCTCCTGTCCTTTTGTGAACTGAATATGTCAAATTGTTTGTCAACAGCAGTCAATCTTTCTCTAAATCTTCTAAAATACCAGGAAATGTTACACTAGTGTGTATATTTTTATTTTTCAAATAACTTTTAAAAATAAAATAAATAAACCAAACAAATTTAAAGTAAGATGGGTTATGGATCTTTGATTCAGAGTCGTGCTTAGCATTAACTCCAGGAAGTATGTCAAACCCTTTCTTCTTACAATGTATTGTCAAAGGCTTTCACGGCCGGCATACGATGGCTGGTGTGGGTCTTCCGGGCTGTGTGGCCGTGTTCTTGAAGTTTTGTTTCCTAATGTTTTGCCAGCACCTGTGACCGGCATCTTCAGAGTGCAGGAGCACAGACAGGAGCAGTTCTCTCTGTGCCCAGGGTGATGTGACCCTTTTGTGGGTATTTATAGAGATCTGGGGGGGGAGGGGGGATTGGGTGTGTGTGTGTGGGGTTGAGTTACTGAGTGGCTGCTTGTTTTGGTGTCAGAATCTGTGTGTATCTTCCTGGGGATTAGGCAGGGTTTTTTCTTCTATTGAATTGTTAATGAGGGGCTGCTGGGGGTGATTAGCAAGTTCATTGTGTGAACTGTTCACATGTCCTGGTGGTTGAGCTGAGTTCGTTGACCTTTTGCAGGCTGTATTTTTCAGGATTACTTCCTATGGGACAATGAGTACTACTTCCTATGGGACAATGAGTACTACGAACAGATGGACGGTGTCGCCATGGGAAGCCCCCTGAGCCCAGTCGTAGCAAATTTCTACATGGAACATTTTGAAAAACGGGCTTTAGAAACCGCACCCGTTACCCCAACAGTCTGGTTCCGATTTGTGGATGACACCTTTGCAATTTGGAGTCAGGATGAAGAAGACCTAGAGAAGTTCCTGAACCACCTAAACAGCGTCCACCCCAATATACAATTCACCATGGAAAAAGAAGTGGACGGCCAACTTCCATTCCTAGACACGTTGGTCAAACGCAAACCAGACCTCAAATTAGGACACAAAGTCTACAGAAAACCCACCCACACAGACCGGTACCTACACAAAAACTCCAACCACCACCCACGTCAGAAAAGAGGCATTATCAAAACCCTCATGGATCGTGCCAATCGGATCTGCGAAACCCAATTCCTAAACTCTGAACTTAACCACCTTAATTGGGTCCTACAAGCAAATGGCTACTCCAAAAATGAAATAAAAAGAGCCATCAAACCAAGAAAGCAACATGGGACTGAAGAAGAAAAACAGCCATCCACCAACAAAGTATTTCTGCCCTATATCAAAGGGGTCACAGACCGCATGGGAAAACTGATGGAAAAACACAATTTCCAAACAATCTTCAGACCCACCAGAAAAGTACAAGAAGTGCTAAAATCAGCAAAAGACAAAAGGGATCCCCTCACCGCCGCAGGAGTATACCGCATACCATGCAGTTGCGGGCAAGTATACATCGGGACCACAAAATGCAGCATCCGTACCAGGATAAAAGAACACGAAAGGTACTGCAGACTACAGCAACCAGAAAAATCTGCAGTAGCTGAACATGCTCTCAAGCACACTGGACACAAAATCCTATTTGAAAACACAGAGATACTGGACAACACCAACAGCCACTATACCAGGCTATACCGGGAAGCCATTGAGATTCACAAACACCAGCACAGTTTCAATAAAAAAGAGGAGAGTCTAAAAATCAACAAAACCTGGCTACCAATCCTGAAAAATACAGCCTGCAAAAGGTCAACGAACTCAGCTCAACCACCAGGACATGTGAACAGTTCACACAATGAACTTGCTAATCACCCCCAGCAGCCCCTCGTTAACAATTCAATAGAAGAAAAACCCTGCCTAATCCCCAGGAAGATACACACAGATTCTGACACCAAAACAAGCAGCCACTCAGTAACTCAACCCCCCCACACACACACCCAATCCCCCCTTCCCCCCCCCTCAGATCTCTATAAATACCCACAAAAGGGTCACATCACCCTGGGCACAGAGAGAACTGCTCCTGTCTGTGCTCCTGCACTCTGAAGATGCCGGTCACAGGTGCCGGTGAAACGTTAGGAAACAAAACTTCGAGAACAGGGCCACACAGCCCGGAAGACCCACACCCTTCTTCTTACAATTTGTAATATACGTTTATTAATCATAAAAAATGTTTTAAAGTCTGAAACTAGATAGCATAATTATGAATGGATCTGACTGGAAATTATGTAAGTGTCAGTCAAACACATCAGGTAAAACTGACAAAGACCATTGTCTAGCAAAAACTAATAATGAAGACAATAGATATTGCTGGACAAGTACAGGAATATAGTATGGTGAAAGATTCATCTATAATTCTCTAACTGCCATGCAAATAAAATACAGTTTAGCAAATCTACAGTTCCATTTCTATTCTCAATATATACATTTGAGGGGTGGAACAATTTTTCTTAGAAATGTGGGCCAGGGGCAGAGACTACATAATATATTGTTTGTTCCAGCATTTTTGTGTTTGGAATTTTGAAATTCTAAAGTTCTGAAGTTACTGAGGGACTTTCTAATGTGAGACTTTCAAAATGTAACCTTTCTCTTTGGGAGATTTCATTTTCATTTCCTGGGCTGTCAACTGAAACCCCATTTCCAATGCCTGATTGTGGTCAAAATTTCAATAGGGTTTTATAAATGAATTTAGAATATATTCAGTAGAGATGTGAAAGCATGACCAGATGCTGGCTAAAATCCCAAATGCTGCCATAGCAGCTGGCAAACACTGTAATAACGATACATTTGGAATTAATCCTAAGAAATCTTCACAATCAGAGATATTCTTGTAAAAAGACACCCTAAAATTATGACTGATTTTGATTTAAGATCAAAAGAGAGAGTCCATTGCTATATGAATGTATTGGCCCATCCACTGTAGCCTGACAGATTCATCAGGAATAGGGCAGCTAGTATGAACACACTGCCTTTTTACAAATGTATGGACTCAGTTTTGCTCACTGTTGTTCAAGTTCATACTCAGTCATGGACACTGGATGACTGCTCTGCCACTATCTCTCCATTCAATCAACTTTAAAAGATTGTTGTGGGAATAACATTTCATACATGCAAGCATGCATGCATGCATGCATGCATGCATACATACATACATACATACATATATATCCTTCCTAAAAATTAATAATAGGGAACCATCCTGACCTCATGGTGCAAGCTATTCCACAAAGGTTAGGTGGCTATAAAAAAAAAGTCTACTTCTATATCCCCTCCCCAGGCTAGTATCCTATGGTGGTGGTGGTGAAAATACACAGTGTATCTTCTGTGATCAGGTGGGACAGATCCTAGTCAGAGAAGTCAGTCCTGCAGATCTGCATCATAAAGAGACTTTATAGATAATAAACAACAGTTCACATTGTACTCAGAAACAAATTGGCAGCAAATGCATTTATTCTGATGTTTTCATTCTCATCAATGTGTTCTACCAACTTCCTGAAGTACCATTCTTTATCCTCTTCAGATATGCCTGGTTCTCAAATTAGTGTATCAATCATCTGCTAACTTGCTTAATAATTCAGTTAGCTTTTATCCTGCTTAACTTTTCTGCTGTTTTAGTTAGTTGCCTGCTTATTAGTTTCATTTGCTCTGCTAATTTTTAATCAGTTTACCTCCTTAAATTCATTGCTTATGTGTATTCTAATCTGAATTAGTTGTCCGTTTGCCTACTTAATTGATTATAGCTCATTCCATTGATTGTTTACTTAAGTAATGGCTTGATTCTTCTGCCCCTAATTAATTGGGCATTGTCTAATTTTTCTAATGAACAGTATGAAATTTAACAGCTGATTTATAGTCATATTTTATACAACAAAAGTGTTTTTGTTTCTACCCACCTGTATATTTTTAATTTAAAACATACAATTCTTTCTAATATTTGTATTCATGAATACATCCAAAAGCCTACTTTATTTTACCTAAATATTGTGATCTTTACTGGCCTCATTTACTAATTTTTAAATAATTATTTTAAAGTGCTATGTTTAAACTAAGGCAAAATACAAACACACGTCTGGTGTGATCCACTGACACCAAGATTCTCACTATTTGTTCATAAAAGTCATGAAAGTCCAGTATATTCTAATCAAGAATATACCCTGACTAATGAGAAATCTGACTGGGATCTAAGAATGGGATCCATTTGCTAAAAAGATGGAACCTGTGGCAAATCTAGGTTTCTACTTGGGGCATCCATGGAGGAGAGGATAAAAAAAATTCCAGATGATATTTGTGATCATGTGATCAAAGTCCTGCCCCTTTTAAATGTGTGTTGCAACACACATTGAAGGGATGGATCTTTGATTCTATGTTCATGCCTATCATCTTAACATTTTTGACACCCTCCCCCCTGTCCCCTGCAGACACACCTTTCCCTACTCATACCCATGAACAAGAAAAAAGTGCACCCATAATCAACCCCATGTTTATATAAATCAGCTTTCCAGGCTGATTTTTCCTATGATGTTTCCTAATCAGTTATCTGTCACACAGTTACTGGAGGAATCACCTGGAAATAGCTGATTGGTCAATCTGAAATTCCTGCCTTGGCAGTTATTTGCACTCTGAGGCCCCAACCCCTTTCTTGGTTAAACTGTTTTTTATCTTCAAATAAGTGTCAAAGAAAAAAGGAAAAGAAAAGAAAACATTTAACTGTGCTATGAAGTCCTAAGAAGCCCCAATAGACTGAGCTGATAAACTATCCTTATTATGGATTCTTGTTCCTGATAAGTTGAGTTAACTAAGTCTATGTTTCATTTTTATTTTTTCAAAAAGCATAATTTAATGATAACTTCTGGCTTTGCTCTGCTTAATTTCCCTAATAAATCTACTGAACTGGAAACTAGAGTTGATTTAGTCCTTTTGTCTAGCTTTTTGTCTTACCGTATGCCAGACTTCAGGCTACATTTATATTTCACCCTTTTTTTAAAAAGGGGAATGAAAAGTAAGCTCAGAAAAACAGCACTGTCCTCCATAAAGCCTGGATTCTTATTTATTTGGGCTGCTGGTTGTTTATTATTATTATTATTATTATTATTATTATTATTATTATTATTATTATTATTCACGTGAGGGGTCTTCATGTCTGTCTCTGAAACCTTCAACAAAGATTCTGGAAAACTGTCCCACCTCAAAGAATTTGAAGTACAGATGCCTGCTTGTCACACAGATAGCATAAAGCTAAGGAAGTATATGCTATATACTTTTGGGGAAGTATTGGGGAATTTGGGTATAAATTTCCTATGTTTAAAATAAAATGGCTAGCTAAATTTAATTTATTCATAATTTAAAAAAAAAATAGCTTTAAGGGTTTTTTTTTAATATTTATTCCAGAAGAATTTCATCTGCTTTCTCTCCTGAAACAGCATCCCTATATCCAACTTCCACCATTTTAATTGCTTTTACCATAATCTAACCAGCTCTCTTTTGATCTGCCTACACAAATTTGACTACAATTATTATTATGGGAATGAATCATGTTCTGTTCTGTCATCTGCTTATCTGACATCCTGGACTGTTCTACATCTCTTGGAAAAATCTCAGCTTAATTTGTATTGTCGAAGGCTTTCACGGCCGGCAGATGATGGCTGGTGTGGGTCTTCCGGGCTGTGTGGCCGTGTTCTTGAAGTTTTGTTTCCTAACGTTTTGCCAGCACCTGTGACCGGCATCTTCAGAGTGCAGGAGCACAGACAGGAGCAGTTCTCTCTGTGCCCAGGGTGATGTGACCCTTCTGTGGGTATTTATAGATACCCTATAAATACTCATACCCACAGAAGGGTCACATCACCCTGGGCACAGAGAGAACTGCTCCTGTCTGTGCTCCTGCACTCTGAAGATGCCGGTCACAGGTGCTGGCGAAACGTTAGGAAACAAAACTTCAAGAACAGGGCCACACAGCCCGGAAGACCTATACCAGCCATCAGCTTAATTTCTCTACTTCCTAAATAATGTTCAGTCTTTTCAACTCCAGTAACTGCTGATGCTGTCTTCATTCATCCCACTCACATTGCTGAGCCTCCAATTTCATGATGTAAACATGTAAGGCAAGGTTATTGGAAGAAAGATGGGCAGAATGGATAAAATTACAAAAGCTGATGACTAATTCTTGTAGCTTAACAATTCTCAACACTTGAATTCAACAAAAGTTTGGGGTTGTTAGTTTTTGGGTCCCCCCCCCCCCGTAGGATTAGTTCTACCCTTAGGTGCATTAAAAAAGTACTTTGGTGGCCTGGAAAAGGTGATAACTGGGATAGATGACAAGTAGGGACCAAGTCCTCATTTCTGTCCTTCCAATCTGTTGACCAGAAACCCTTTACATTGGCCCCTAGGGCAGGCAGGTCTCCAGAGAAGATTACCATAAAGCCAGCTACTCTATATGCATTGCTTCTCAGAGTGACTCATTCCAAGATAGATGAAATGCCTTCCTATGCAGGCAGCCTCTGTATACCTTTTGCTCAGAGGACCTCTTCTTGGCATTCTGATACATGGGAATGGTAAGTGATAGTGATTGGCAAGCTGAAATAAGGAAAAGGGGAAACAACCAAGAGGATATATGGAGATGGGCAAAGGAATAGAAGACCTTCTTCAATCACAAATCAAGAGTGGCCACCTCTGCTTTCCAAGATTTTTTAAAATTGTTGATCTTTTAACAATATCTTTGTTAAATATACAGAATAATTTCACTCTTTTTCTTTCAAGCAACAGATTCATAAAGACTTGAAACAGAAAGCCTTAACAGAATCTAGCTGTATCATAAGAAATAAATAAGAAGCACAAGTGCCCTGTTTTTACAGATGGAGGATTAGTGGGCATGACTTGGTTGAAACTCAGAGACAGCTACTGTATATACTACTATTTGGGATCAGTTCATGTAGTTTATACTTGATTCCAAATAAAGATGAAAGATGTTCCACATCTGGACCATTTATGAAGCAAAATGAATATTTTATTAATTCACTTCCCTGTTGATAATCTAATTTAGCTTTCCTTAACCTGAGCACCCTCCAGATTTTTGGACCAAGTCCCAGAATTTCACAGCTAGCATGGCTATTGCTAAGAATTCTGTAAGTTAAAATCCACTCAACTGAAGGATACATAAACTGGTAAAGATCTCATCAGCCACTGATCAACACTGGGTATATTCTTCTCCCCAAAGAGGAACTGTGTTTAAATGGAGCTAAGCAGAATAATCGAAAAATGGAAGGAATAGCAACCCAAAGTAGGTAAAGAGATGGTTACAGAGCACTTGGCTACCAAATCTGAGTTTAAATCTCCAGGACCATACCAAATACATCTGAGAGTCTTGAAGGAGCTGTGGATATCATCTCAGAGATCCTTTCTGTGGCCTTTGAAAATTATAGAGGACAGGAGTTATGCCAGAAGACTGGAGAAGGATAAATGTTTTTGCTTTTTTTAAAAAAAAATATTTAAAAATATGGGGGTGGGGAGATGACCTGAATAGACTATCAGCTTGATATTGGTACAGGGAAAACCCAGGAACATTAGACAGATATGGAGCTGATTAAGCAATTATGCCAAACAAATGCACATAAAAGGATCCAACATGGTTCAGGGCTCTGTTCTAGGCTTCTGCTGTTCAACATTTTTATAAATCATTTGGATGAAGAGTTAGGAGGGACACTGATTAACTAAGCAAATTCAAATGAGAACAGCTAAAATAATAAGAGGCCTGGATAGAAAAACATATCAGGAATGGTTGAAGGCTTTGGGTATATTTATCTCAGAACAGAGGAGACTGCAGAACAATATAATAGCTATCTTGAAGGGACATCACGTAGAAGATGGGCCAGAATTATTCAGAGTTCTACCAAAAGATAGGGCAAGAAACAAGGAAATAAATGGACATCAATAATAAACAAATCCTAACAGTAAGAGCTCTTCAACATTGGATCCACCAACTCTCGGGAGGTGGTAGACTTTCCTTCTCTGCAAGGGTTTAAACAGACACTGAGTAGCCATCCGTCATGGACACTGTAGAGGCAGAGTTCTGCACTGGACAGGGGCTAGGTCTAGAATATCATCCCCCCAACTGTTATATTTTATGACTCTTAAAAGGTAATGAAGGCTGAAAATGCATCTCTTGGTTGCACAGGATTCTACCCTGCCATTAGAAATGCCATCTATAGCACCACCTAGCAGAATATTTGTTGGTTTGTTTGTTCCATTAGTCCATTAGCATGAAAAAAATCAATTGAATAAAGTGTCCATGATGGGATGGATGCTAGTACTTGTATATTCATGCCTATTGCTCGAACCTGTCCCTCCCTCCAACAGGCTTGAGCCTGTCCCTCCCTCCTACTGCTTTGAACTTCATCAAATAAAGAAAAGGATGGAAAATTAATCATGCAATTAGGCATGCAAGCAGAGGATTTTAAGTGTATAGGCAAGCTTTGAATGTTTCAACCCTATGTGAATATGTAAAAATGGCAGGGAGAGAGCATCAAGTAAAATTCTCCTGCAACTATTAAAGCTGATCTCATCAGATAACTGTTTATGCAAAATATTTCATATGTATACTTCTACTCCAGTCCACACTAATCACTCTATATTACTACCCAACAATCATTTCTAAATCAAGAAGTGAGAGCTAGGATAGTTGTGTCAGTCATCGTTTTCTTTTAGCTAGTCCACCCTGGCCTCAAGCCACTGATCAACCTTAACGTCAGCCTCTTTATAGACCCTGAAGAGCCTTCAGATCACGTTGTTTCCCACAAGCTGTCCCACCATAAATGTCATATGTGCCAAGGAAAACTTTAAATGGCTTAATGTGAATATAATACCTGATTCAGAGGTTACGTTGTTGTTACTGCCATTGTTTTCAATAGCTAAGGGTTGCAAGTTCAGGATGGTGACGCAGTTACATCATCAAAGCAGGCAGGGCCTGGATTTTAAGTCAATTCACCAAGTTTTGTTTGGTTTTATATGCCTTAAGCATATTAGAGGCTTCACACACCTATTTTATTCACTTTCCTACTGAAAATCTTTTTGTATATATAATTTTTATTGAGAAAGGATTTTACCCAGGATTAAAAAGCTACAAAGGCATAAAAAGAAGAGTAGGAAAAAGAAAAAGATATGAAAGAGTAAAAGAAAAACCAAAGGACAGCAAAAGACAAAGAAGAAGAAAGATATCTGAAGAAGCAACTTGTAATCTTTTTTGCAGCAGTTACAAACATGATAATTACCATTTCCACCCTCCCAAACTATATATCATAGTTCCATTCTTCCCATAAACAAACTTTTTTAATCAGTAAATTGCAAAATCACCAATTCATTTTTGTCCATTTTCAGCACAAAGTCCATAAAGGGTTTCCAGTCTTTTATAAAAGTCATTTTTGTTACCTCCTTAATCAAACAAGTCAATTTAGCTATTTCTGCAAGCTCTGCCATCTTCAAGATCCATTCCTCCATTGTGGGTATTTCTGTATTATTCCATCTTTGTGCATATAATAACCTTGCTGCAGTTATCATATACAAAATCAACCATCCATGAGTCTTTTCTAATTGACTACTCATATGTCCTAGTAAGAAAAATTCCAGTTTCATCTGAATATTAATTTTTAAAACCTTCTACATCTTTATATGTATTTGTATCCAGTATTTTTTCCCACTTTTTCATAATCCACCATGGATAGCAAAATAGATTGTTTTTCACATTTCCAACAATAATTAGAAGTACCTTTATACATCTTAGACAATTTCTCTGGTGACATATACCAAAAGTACATCATTTTGTAAAAACTATCTTTTAAATTGTAAGACAATGTGAATTTCAAATTTTTAACCACATTCTCTTCTATTGATCCCTTTGAATATTATAACCAAAGTTCTTAGCCCATTTTATCATACATTCTTTAACTTGCTCTTCTTCCACTTGAAATCTCAGCAAAGGTTTATACATTTTGGCAATCACATATTCATCATTAGTACATAATTCATTTTCAAATTTTGTTTTGTAATATTCTATTCCTAGTCCTTTTTTGCTATATTAAATATTTCTCTTAACTGTGAATATGAAAACCATTGAAAACTAAATCTCTCTGCAGTCAATTGCTCTCTTGATTTCATCTTCTCTGTTTCCTGTATTAGCAAATCTTGATATGTTAACCATTTTTCTTTGCCCACTGTTTCTTATCTATAGAACATTTCTTGGGCTGAGGCCAACAAACGTATTTTTGGGCATAATATGGCATTCCTGATATAATGATTTTTAAAATCTATATTTACTTTAACTTTATCCTACAATAAAAAACCATGCCAACTGAACCTCAGACCATGTCCTTCTAGTTCTAAGAGTCTCTTATTTCATTTTTATACAATAATTTTATTAAACTTTACAAAGTTTTATCTTTGCAAAGATTAAAAAATGAATACAAACAAGAATATAAAAAGTAAATAAAATGAAAAGTACAGAAAAAAAAAAAATAAGAAAAAAACCCCATATCCGTAAGTGACTCCCCCCTCCCTCCAGACAAGTATAAACAACTTCAGTAACTTAACACCTTCTCTCATATTTCAATTTTTTAAAAAAATCTCTTTTTCCAATATCTCATTCCTTATCAATAAACAAATTATAAAAACTCGTCATTCAGTCCTAATCAGCAAAAGTCCATTAAGAGCTACCAGAAATAATAACATATATATTTTAATCTTAATAAAACAAAAAGCATTTTATATTCCAATGTATCACTCACTAAAAAATAAAGCAAAAGAAATCTCTCCCCATGTCCTATCTGTTATCTATAAACAAATCTTTAAAGCCTCACCATTCAGTCCTGATTTAAAAAAAAAAGTTCCATTAAGAGCTACCAGAAACCACAACATATATATTTTAGCCCAGATCGAGTAAATCCACTTCATATTTCTTCCATTTACTTTTTAAAAAAGCTTCAGCTTCAATTCCTTCAAAAAATGTCCTACAAGTTGGTTTCTTATAATTTTCTCTTGTCTCATCTCAGAACCTCCTTCACCAGTTTCACACCTCTCTTTTGTAAATCTGAGATAAAAACAGTATCCAAGTCACTTTTCTGATTTATTATTTGTATGTCCCCTTTAATTGTTAAGACATAAGCTGGTTTCATTTGTAAATCCAATGTGACTTCTTTTTCCATATCACTCTTATAGCTTGACATTTTAAAGTCCATTTTCAGATCCACATTCAGATCAGCCTCAGTCTCTATTTTGTCCAGTAAAATCTGTTCCTCTTCTGTAGCCTCTGTTAAGATTAGTGACAGATAAGAGTAATTTCTGGGTACATTGTTCCCAAATATTCTTGATTTCTTTCATAGTCAAATAATATTGCATTGTATTAATAGGTCTCTTCTTTAATTGCAATCTTTAAATCTCTCTGGTTCCCTCTTGTCAGCCTCCAGTGTCCCCTCTTATCACATGTCTATTTTCCAATCAACAAAATTTTCCCATGGGAGGATTTTTTACAATTAATTTCAAAATCTATATATTTTTATAAAATTTTAAACAACCCACAGGAAATATTATTCCAAGTCCATCTGGCCCCTTAACTTTCCAAAATCAGTGTACTAGTCCCCCTTTTGCTGTTTTTCAAGAGTATTTTTTTTCTTCTTTTTAATCCTTAAACTAACATGAAACTTCTTTCATCAAGGATAGAAGGAAACTGTAATGAAACTTGCCCTTTTGAAGGTTCTTAACATTCAAAAAGTCAATAACAAGCAATTTCCCAAGGTGATTAACAGAGGAAGTGGGTGAACCCAGTGTCCATCTGAAGACGCCAAACCATGGCTTAGGCAAGATGATTTCCCCCTGGCTCCCAGAGCGATAAAACTCACTGGAGACTGCTATTTTATGATCTCTTCATGGGGAACCTTTGTATGGAGCAAACCTGTGTGTGATCCTAGTCCTTTCCTTAATCCAGAGAGGAGTTCTGAGGAGCTGATCTGTTCACGGCTCCTCTTTCCACTGTGGCCATCAGCTCTGCTCTCCATGGAGCTGTCTTCAATCCACCATTTCTTCCCCAGAAGTCAAGAGTCTCTTATTTCTTAATAATAGCCATTCCTTCATCCAAACCAAACAGGAGACAGCAAAATACAATTTAAAATCAAGCCATCCCAATCCTCTTTCCTTTGCATCTTGGAGAATCTTATATTCAACTCTTGGTTTCTTCTCCTGCCTTATAAATCTGGATATGCCTTTTTGCCATTGTTTAAATCATTTCTCAAAACAGAAATTGTCTGAACTTTTCTACTAAAAATCATACTATAGTTATTTGATGATTTTTTAAAATTTAGTGGAATGAATGTTGGAGATTGTAAGGTCTGCAAAAAAGTGATTTTTTTTCTTTATTTAGTTGTTACAGACTGTACACAATTAACAAGACAATCATTGGTCTTAAAGAAAAAGAAAATGAAAAAATCAAAATACAAACTAAGAAAGAGAAGAAAAAAAGAAAAAAATCTATTGCATATTTTATACTTATCAATTGTCACTGGTTTAATATGAATTCACTTCTATAATATGAACAATTCAGAATATTATTGTGAGATATCACAAAATCTTTGCCATAGTAACACACTTTGCTGCATCCTTTGATTAGCAGAAAATATTGCCTTTTCCAAAACAAATAAATCACACATTTCTGACATCCATTCCGTGACACTTGGAATAATATTACTTTTCTACAAAAAAGTGATTTACATTTTATTAGAACGGTGCCCAAAGGGCAACTCCCAAATTTTTTGGCTGGCTTCTTACCCAACTCACTTTATGTTTGCCACTGTGAGCAAGAGAATCCTTCTAGTTAAAAGAAATATAACTTTCTGACTCAAAAATCTCATAGAAAATGTAGATGTGAATATTTTTTTCTTTTTTTTTATATTTAGTGTTTCTTATCCACTTCACTGAAAATATTAAGGCCACTATAAGAACTTTGTTGTAGAGCAACCAATGTCCATAGTGAAGCAATGCAGGATGAAGTGGGATGGAAAGACTAGAAGTTATTGCAAAGCAGAAATAAGATAAATTAATTAAAAAGAAGACAAATAAAATCATTGAAGTAACGATTCTCCAAGCTATTACAGATTTCATAGCAAAGATCTTTATGTTGTTTTCTTTAGAATGTTAGTTATACTGGGAATTAGCACTGAATTTGAAGTAGCTATTATAACCAGAGGCTATAAAGCTAGTATGGTTTTCAGCTTAATGTCCTTTGTATGGTTCATTGAGCGTATTTCATTTCATTGTCAGATTTTCAAAACTGTCTCTAAGTATATCTCATCACTGTGAAAGGAGGCTGTGAACTAATTTGTGTTAACATAACAATAATTCTGATGCTCATCCAGAGGAACAGTTCATATTTTAATATCTCTATAACTATTAAACTTAAAATTATATTGGTTCTGACTTCTCTCTTCTAGTCTTCAGATACTTTCATTAATAAGAATTACAAAAAGAGGGAAATTTTGATTTAATGTATATGAAGCATGACCTATAGCTTGATTCCTAAAGTTGGAGCAGTACTTCTACTTGCATTAAGCTTTTCTCTTTCCTCTCAGCAGAACCATTATTACCAGAAGAGAAATGAATAACAGAATCATCCAGGACCATGTGGTTTTCTTGATTGAAGAAGCCTTTGGTAAATTTACTGGCCTAACTGGTTGCACACACTGGCTACATTCTACCCATTTTTATAGCAGACAGACAATCTCCAGTGCAGTGCTTCCAATTTAGCTAGGAAAGTGTAGAGTAGTAAACAGAGGAATAGAATTAGCAGAATTAAAGATTGATAGAAGTAATCATTAATTAATAAACCACTCTGGAACATGCCCTTAAGCTTTCTCTTTGAATCAAAATGGTAGAGCGAGGGATGGATGAATATGTCAATTTCAGTTAAGCTTCATTTCTCAGTCTTCCAGCCTTAAATTTGGTTCAATCTGTTCTTTATCTGTTTAAGAGCTGACTTTTTAAAAACAAAAGTGGAACAAAAAATTCAAATGCATCGTGGTGTGCATTTCTTTATATATTTATTATTTATTCATTTTAAATTACATCCCACTTTTATTTGTATAAAGGTAGCATGTTGTTGTTTAGTCGTTAAGTCATGTCCGACTCTTCGTGACCCCATGAACCATATTGCGCCAGGCCTTCCGGTCCTTCACTGCCTCCCTGAGTTGGCTCAGTTTCATGCTCAAAAGGTAGCATATCTAATAGTTTTTGGTAGAATTTTGCCTCATTTGCATGTTTTGCAAGCCATTTCCCCAAATATCTTGTATTTTCTTCAAAAATAATTCTTCAAATTATTGTCACCAGTCTATGCTTTTCCCCAATCTCTCGCCAACACCCCATAAATACGGAAATCTTTTCACCATAAAGCATCACAAAAATTGGAGAATACAGAATTATGAAGAGAACTGAGTTTTAGTATGTATATGGCAGGGATGGATAACCAGAGTCAAATTCCAGAAGCTCCCTCCAGAAAACTAGTTCAGACCTGTAGTAAACAGCTATGTGCCTGCTGCTTGAGATAGAGAGAAGAAGGTGTCAAGAAGAGAGAGAAAGAGAGAAAGTGACCATCAGAGAAAAACCAACAGTTTTTGACCCACATCTTGCTTTAGCCCAGTCTATTACACAGCTTGTAACAGAGTTAAAGGATATATGGCCCCAAGAGAAAAACATGGTTGTCTATCCTTATTGTATGGTTTTTGAGAGGAACATCAGGCATCTGCTTCCCTCCTTTCATCTCTCTCTCTGTCTTCTTTTTCACCTCAGCTTCAGTTAAGGAAGCACAATAATCCTGACATACTCAATTACCTTGCGGCCATCAAATGGCAAAACCAAACATCATTCACTGGTCGTTTTCTTCAGATTTTCAGTGCCTCCATTCCTTTCTCTTCCACATTCCCTTAATATCTTCTTTATCAGACTTCCTGACTTTATGATACTTAGGGGAAGATTTCAGTCATAAAAGGAGAAACCAAAGAATCCTGTCACCCATCGGATACTTGTCTAGGAGTGGGAATTGATTTCCATAATAAATATATTTTTATTAGGGCCTCTGCAAAGATATCATCTATTCCCAGAAGACAACATATCATTAGAACTGTCATATCTTCTTGCTTCTTCACTGATATTGAATCTCTAGAGATATTTAATTGGTTATTGATTGGCTAATATTGTCTCATAGTATTTGATAACCATAGAGAGAAACTACAGTCTTTTCAACTCTCCACACAAGAATTAGTCTTTAATTATTGTTATTATTGTTGTTGGTGGTGGTGGTGGTGGTCGCACAGTCAGCCAGATGTTTAGACTGGATTTGGCATTTTTATCCACCTATCAAGTCCTTCCCAAGGACCTGGGATAGGCAGATGTTGTTTGATGGTGTTAAAGGTATCATTGCAGGATGTAAGCTGTTCCAAGTAAATCTGCCTTTTGAAATTGACTGAGAGTGATTTTGTCAATGCCAATGGCGTTTGAGTGGTGCTCCAGATGTTTTGGGATTGCACTCAAGGTACCTATTACTATTGGTATTATCCTTGCTTTCTTTTGCCACAGTCGTTCTACTGCTATTTGCAGGTCTTTATATTTTGTGGTTTTCTCCAGTTCTTTCTCTTCTCTTCTGCTGTCTCCAGGTATTGCAATGTCCACTATCCAGACTTTTTTGTCTTTCTTAACAACAATTGTTAAGCCTGGGTGTTGTGTGGCAGGCGCTTGTGTGTTTGAATTCTAAAGTCCCAGAGGACTTTAGCTTCTTTACTTGCTATTGCTTTGTCTGTTTTGTGGTCCCACCAGTTCTTGCTTGCAGGCAAATGGCATTTCTTGCAGGTATTCCAATGCACCATTGTTGCTACTTTATCATGCCGTTGTTTGTAGTCAGTCTGTGTGATCTTCTTGCAGCAGCTAACTGGGTGGTCCAGTGTTTCTTCAGCTTCTTTGCAGAGATGGTATTTGCTGTCTGTTGCTGTCTTCTCAATTCTGGCTTTGTATACATTTGTTCTTAAGGCTTGGTCTTGTGTAGCCAGCCAGAATTAGCCCCTCTGTCTCTTTCTTCAACTTTCCTGCTCTTAGCCATTCCCAGGTCTTGTTGTTACCTGTTTTGCCTACTAGTTTGTGTGTGTGTGTGTGTGTACTGGCCATGTAATAATTTGCCTTGCCATATCTCTTTTCTATTCTTCATTTGGTCTTTTTTATAGGCCAGTTTGGTCTCTGGTATTCAATAAGCCTTCATGGTGTACTAGCTTCAGGGCATCTTTTTCACTGTCCTTCAGATATTCTTCTAATGCCCTTATTTTTTCTTCAACTGTCTAGTGTACTTGCAACATTCCATGCCCACCCATGCTCCTTGGTAAGTAGAGTCTGTCAATGTTGCTGCCTGGATGAAAGGCATGAGTCATTGTCATTATTTTTCTGGTCTTCCTATCAAGGGCTTTTAGTTCTGCTTCAGTTCAGTCCACTATCCCAACTGTATATCTAATGACTGGAATTGCCCAGATGTTAATCGCCTTGATGGTATTTCTGCCACTGAGTTTGGACTTTAAGATCTTTCTCACTGTTCTGATGTATTCACTACTAACCTTCTTCTTGACTTCAGCTTGATGTTGTCAGCCTGAAGGATGCCTAGGTATTTGTAGTGATCTTCTTGATGTTATTTCCATCAGAGTCTTGATGTTATTTCCATCGGGCATATTGATTCCTTCAGTTTTCATGATTTTTCCCCTGTTGATGGTAAGGGTGGCACATTTGTCCAGTCCAAGCTCCATTGCAATATCTTGGCTGTATATTCAGACAGTGTTGTGCAGCAATTCCATTTCAGATAGAGTTTTTCCATACAGCTTCAGATCATCCATGTAAAGGAGGTGGGATAGCCTGGCAGATGTTTTTGATGTTTGTTAGCCATGGCCTGACTTGTTCAGTATTGTTGACAGAAGAATCAGTGCAATGACAAACAATAGTAGTGATGGTGAGTCTCCTTGAAAGTTTCGTCTCTTGATGTTAACCTCTCTCAGTCTATCATCATTGACCAGCAACTGTATCTTCCATTGTGCCATTGTGTCATTTTGGTGTTAGTGTTGTTATTATTAAATGACCTCCTTGCTGAAGGTTGAATAAAAGACAGAGAGAGAGGAATATTTCATTTGGTTATTATTAAGAGTGTGTGGAATCAGCCAAGATCCAATTCAAAGTTGAAATCCAATGAAATGATTCCATTTAAAATTGGGATACAAGATTCAGTTTGAACCAATAGATGATTAAATATGATAAAAGATTCAAGCATAGACTATCATGGAAAACAACTGCAACTTCTTCATTCTTCCCCCCCCCCCCCAAAATGGGAAGAAAATAGTAGGGATTGTTGATCCTTAAAAATCATCAACCCTGTACAACTTCAGTCCATACCTCAAACATATCAGTGAAATATTCCCTGTGAATCTTTTTTAAGGCAGAGGGAGAAGGGATGAGGAAAAGACAGCCCAATAACCTCCCAACCATGGAGCAAGGAACCTATGGAGACATTGTGCTGAACCAGTGTTAAAAGTTATTTTTTTTCCAACATATACATGTTTAAAATGGGTTTAAAAATCCATGTACTAAAAATAAAAACAAAGACTCCACCTTCTTCTGACTTTTTTTGGGGGGGGGGGAACTACTATGCTGGTGGGCATATCTCATTGACAGAATTGTCCTCTTCTGTGCTAAACAATTCTTTATTAAAAGAAGTCTGAGAAGTCTGAGAATACAGACTATTGTCTATTCTGTATAAAATAGGGCTGTTCTCATTTGGATTTCATTCAGGATATGCTTCAGACCCAGCACAAGCACTGAAGCTCTCTGCTGTTCATTTAAAAGCACCTTGATTTTTTTTTCCCCCCAGAAAAAAAATGTGACCCTGGAAAAAAGATTCCACTGCTTTAAGAAATCCACTCGTTAAAGCTAAAGTGAATCTTAAGATAACCTCCTAAGAGGTTAAAAGAAGGCCTATAAAATACATGGAATATCAGCCTAATAGCAAGCACACCACCTCAGATCCACTCAAGCAATTCATAAATAGGAATCTCCACTTTTCTTCCCTTCCCTTTCATTTCTTTCTAAATAAATCTACCTATACAAATTCTACTGGAAGAATGAGAGATAAAAACAGCCCAATAGCATTCCCCAAAGCATTCTAATAGACAAGTTTGTAATGGTGATAAAGCTCATGTCAATTATCAGCCTACCACGCAACTCATCTTGCCCCGGTTTTGTCAATATAGAGAAGAAAAGCTTCAATAAAGTTTGAGATTTTGTGATCTTCAAATCTCTGATACAATTTAAAGCACTGATTCAATGATTTGAATCAGTTCTAAGGTGACAACTCCATTCAAAAGCGGTTCAATGAAAACCGCTTCAAATTAAAATCTATTGAAAACATTGCAGAATCCTAGTTTTTGTACTGTTTTGAAATCAGACAATTATACCTAAACTCTCAAATATTTCCAAGATTCTGTCTAGGGGTTGTGATTTTGGCTATACTAAGCAGAAATCTCAATCAATTAAGCAAATCCCATAAACATTAAGCTACCTGCAACAAAATCCTATGCATATTTTTTTTTTCTACAGTAGGTCCCATTGTATTTGGCTTTAATTTCCAATTAATTTTATGCATAGCCTGCGATAGTAGAATAAATGATATTGTGGTATTAAGTTATTTCTTGTAATACAAGCTGTTTGAATGCCAGAATTGCAGCCAGCCCTAATATGCAGCAAATCAAATCAGATTGCTTTGGATGGCAGAATGCATTAGATAGATGAAAGCAAGAATTACTATATGAATGGTTCACTAAGAGTTTTAAAATATGAGTGTCTTAATGTTCAGAAGAATTAATGGGTTGGAGAGGATTTGGTGTTCAGGCTAAAAATGTCTTAGGTCACCACTTGTTTAAGTCCACCCCCAACTGCCTGCATTTCAGTTAAGTTTCTATAGAAATTCCCCTTCTTTGGTGGTTGTCCAGGCTTTTCCATCCTCTTTGGGGACCCTTCTCCAAATGCTTCTGCCAAGTGAAGTGGCAGAGGTGGCTTCAAGCTAGAGTTACCATTTCTGGCTGCAAAATTCCAGACAATTATTGGGTGGCCACAAGATAATTGCTGGACCTTCTATATGGAATACTATCTACTGGGAAAAATGCCTCCTGCTCCTCTAGATATTGGGCAAATACATTTCTCTTCTCATAAGTGTTTCCAAAATGTTATATCAAACAAGATGCTAATTACCCATTCTATATCTTTTATATCTTTCCTGATTGATTGATTGATTAGTTTCCAGCTTACTAACAAGCTGCTCTTCCATCAGCTCCCTCTTGCCAGCACTAAATTTTACTGTTTTTACTGTTTACTTTTTAAAAAAATGTAAAACAGTTCTTAGAAGCTTGTAATGTTTAAAACACATTGTAGTCCACCAAAAGAACTGTAGTAATTATGGAAATTAGAAGAAAACTTAATAACTGCATCATGAAAACCTGGCCTGAACTGCTTCCACATTTGCTGTTTAGTATGTAATCGTTCTCTTTTGTTCAGGGTGACTGAATCAAAAGACAGTGCCCCTCCCTTGTTTTCACCTTTTATTAGAGTGTGGAGAATCCATGGGGGGGGGGGAAGCTAAACAAAAAAGGCCAACCCTTAGACATTGATTTATGTACTATCAAACCATTTTTGGGTGGGGGGAAGAATTATGCTTGTTTACATTCAGGAATTGGGGGAATATGTATACATACACCCTCAGAAAGTATAAATCCATTCTTCTGCTTTTCTAATGGTCTGTGGGAATGACCTTAGGAGACAAGAGGAAGAACCGCAGCCTATACAATAGTCCTGCAAAAGATATCTCAGCCCACAGAAGGAAAAGAGATGTGGGAAGCATCTCAGAAGGGATCCTCCCTAGTTTTCGGGAAAGTAAAAGTAACGGAGGGGAAAAGTGCTTTCAAACTTGCAAGATTATGTTATTGTAACCTTACAATAAAGGTAGTGTTAGTACTCATGGTTTGTGTTTCTTGTCTGGACTACCTCAAAGGGCTGACAGCTATGTACATAAATAAAGTGAGTGACAGGCCATACATGGATGAAATCACAGACCTGTTTTGTGGACAATGAACTATGTTATTCAGGCCATAGCAGATAAAGACTGTTACATAAAGTGCCCACATACATCCTCTCACATGGTCTGTGAGAGATGCCTCCCTCTTTAACACAGAAACTGAAACTCTGTTCCAGGAAATGCATGAATCTGGGCCAAATGTTAGGTGCATCTTGACTGCACTGAACCCAGCCTGTGTCTAGATTGTGTCAATTTCTGCTCATTTTTAGAGAGCCAGAAGCAAAAATATTTGCTCATTTGCTTTCTGTTGTGAGAAAACAATTTACATAATATCAGTTCAATCCAGTGGAGATGGAATTGAATGTGCTAAATGAATTTAGCAACTTCATCTGAACAGTTTTTCTATTGTATCTTTAATGTCACAAACACAAGCCTGTCATAGAAGATGGAAATTCATTCTCTTCCTCTCCTCCTTGGTTTCTGAATGTTGCTATTTAAAATGTCTGCTTTGCATTATGGTCATGCATAAAAACCATTCTATCTGGATACAGATAGCATTTAACTTCCATAATTCTCACAAAGCTGCTATTCCCGGAAACAGCATAAGGTGGTCTTCTTAGGCAGTCATTTCCAGAAGAACACCTTTGTTTGTTTCTTGAAATACCATCAGTTTGAGACCTAAAAGGGCATGCCATTTTACCTTTACATTTTATCTTCCACTCCAAGAGGTGATGCTATTTGGAATGTACTTTCTGGGCAAAGCACAATTTTAGAGAAAGAGTTTTCTGTTTATGTATTATACAGAATATACTCATAGTGGTAGAGAAGCTGCCCCAGACAAACCATGTAAATATGAAGAAAGAAAGAAAGAAAGAAAGAAAGAAAGAAAGAAAGAAAGAAAGAAAGAAAGAAAGAAAGAAAGAAAGAAAAACTTTTTCCCCTCAGAATTAGCTGCCCTTGAATTTAGTAATCTAATTTCTATTTTTAGAAGTAGAAATGTATTGAAGCTTTTATTATTATTCTTTTTCTTCTGCTACTTATATATTTTGCCTGAGATGACATCTTCAAATCTTCTCCATACAACTCAACATTTTGCTAGTTTTTTAACAGTAAAGAAATTGTCCTGCATTTGTTTCTGGATCTCATTCAATTTGATAGAAAGAAATTGCTTTTGAAATTATTTTGAGAGACAAAAGAATTAAATGAACTTCTCATAGGCAGGGTATGGTATTTTTACACTTGTTTAATTATGAGGTGACCAACAAGCACGATGATGATGATGATGATCACTACCACCACACTACTACCACAGCATCACAATACTTTTTTACTCAGAAGTAGCATTAAAAGACAATTGTAAGTAGTAGTAAGTAGTTTGTGTGTGTGTGTGTGTGTGAGAGAGAGAGAGAGAGACTGTATATTCTTTCATTGTATTATTTCTCCTGAAATCTGTGTGTCCCTAGATTTCCATGCTTCAATTAAATCCCAAGGGAATATATTTTGAGAGAACTCCTGACAATGCATACTTTTGTAATAATACTATTAACTTTTAAATTATGACAATTTAATGACAACTGTATTTCTCATTAAAATTGGAATTTTGGGGCAGGAGTCTTTCAGTCCTCTTGCAAATTTCCATGTTATACATCTGTTCCATCCATCTATCTAACGTGACTCGGTCTACTATCTGTTTGGACTAAATTCATGCTATTGTTAAGTTATGTCTTATTGATATCACTGATTATGTGTCTACTGCTGAAGAAGCCATTGAAATGGCATATTGAAGCATGTGACTGCAGAGGAAAAATTGGGTGTGTGTAAGAGAGATTCACATAGCATAAAACAAAGGAAGTGTTTTGGGCTTCTGTGTGAACTCTTGATTTCTCATTTTAAATTAGTCACAGATCATGGTCTGCTGCCAAAGTACAGTATTCACACTGCTCTGCAAGAATTGAATGACAATTAATGTTCATTAAGGTATTTTTTGCAGGTCTATTAAGGTACTGTGTACCAATGCAGGAAAAAAAATTGAACAAAAAATTATGTTACTCATTAGCCATGGGTTCTTTCATGGATGCTGTATTCCTGAGCTAAATTTTGGCACCTTAGTGGACCATGAAATCAGCTTAGACGCATGTTTGCATGTTAGGTAGAAAGGTTTTCCTGGGCTGCTCAGCCTCAGCACTGGTAACTTGTACAGTCATCAGCAGGCAGGCAGCATTGGCACATCCCCATGAATACACAAACCATGTATCTGTGAAATCAAAGCATAGCAATAGGGAATCAATAACATTGATTCGAAAAACAACCCTCTCAATTACAGACAAGGCAATCTTGTCATTACGTGAAGAGTTTGGATGACAAAACACTGCGAAATATTTAATTCCCCACTGGCTGTTGGCTAGAAGGAAAAAAAAAATTGCAGACCTCAATTCTTTTCTGGAACCATTGGGACCATTTGATTTGTTTTCTCCCTATGGAAACCAATGAAGGGAAAAGAGAGCTAGTCTAATTTTCCCCAAGGCCAGGATTTCCCAAATGTGGAAACAGCTGGTGTCAGAGATTGGTGGAGGGATAACATGAGTAATTCAACACCAAATTTCCTGCTTCAATGTTGGATCCCTATCTCTGTTCTTGAAACACTATATATTTAGGATCTCTGTGCACATGAAATTATTTTTATTTAGGAACAATTCTTCATTGGAATAAATTGGTTAAGATTCACATCACAAATCTTCAACTAGATCAGCCCCATTGTATCCTTAAGAGTGTTGTCAGCCCTTTGAGGTAGTCCAGACAAGAAACACTAACCATGAGTACTAACACCACCTTTATTGTAAGGTAACGTAAGAGAATCTTGCAAGTCTGAAAGCACTTTTCCCTTTGCTTCCCAGAGAATTAGGGAGGGTCCCTTCTGAGAGGCTTTCCCCATTCCTGTTCCTTCTGTGGACCGAAATATTTTTTCTCTGACCATTATCAAAGCTGTGGCTCCTCCTCCTGTCTCCCAAGGTTATTCTCACAGCCCATTACAAGTGTAGTTTGAGCAAGTGTACTTGGCAGCAACTCCCACTTTGCTTATGAGGCTTACTTCCAGGCAGGTGTGCCCTGAGCACAGCTTTTGTTGTTGGCTCTTCCTGTGCCTCTCTCCAAATCTCACATTTCTGTGATATGAGCAGTTTCATCTTTACACCATTGTCCAGCACTTTTTCTATTATCCTGGAAAATACAATATATGTGGAATAGATTTCCATCAGTGTTCATAAGTGCAATTAAAACCTAAGCAAAGCCCTATCCTCTCTTAAATTAAAAGTTATATGTGAGGTGAAGGAAGAGAGTATGTGGCTTAAATGTAATAAATTCCAATTCCATGTCTCCTTTAAATACAATCAATAAAAACTATAAACTACAGTGGTACCTCGAGTTACGAATTTAATCCATTCCATGACTCTGGTTGCAACTCGAATTGGTCGCAACATGAGGCAAATTTTCCCATAAGGTTCAATGTAATTACCATTAATCCGTTCTGGCGTGGAGGACAGGGAGGCAGCTATTGCTTGGAGGGAGAGTCAGGAGCGGAAAAATGGCCGCGGACCACGTGTCAGGGGCGGAAAAATGGCCGCGGACGATGTGTCAGGGGCGGAAAATGGCCGCGGACCACATGTCATGGGAGGGAAAATGGCCGCGGATCCGGTTCGTAACTCGAGGTGGTTCGCAACACGAGGTAAATTTTTGGGGCCGGAGCTGGTTGTAACACGAAAAATTCGTAAGCAGAGGAGTTCGTAACTCGAGGTACCACTGTAATAATAATAATTCTGTAGGAGACCACTTTATTGAAAATTCTTGGTACAAATATTCAAGCAGATGGTTAGCAGTGAAAGCTATACAGTGTCTTTGCCATGCAATATCCAGTTGTTGGCTATGTTTATATTTAAATAAATTTCATTTCTCTTAGGTTTTTCTTTTCTTGTCTTTTTTTTTTTCCTGAATTCCAGAAATGGAATGGAGAGACAATGCAGAGATAATGCCTGGATATATTACATCTGCAAGGCAAAGATAATTCTACTTGTGTATGAATTAATGACATCTATATATCAGGCTGCACAGAAGATGGAACACACAACAAGCCATGAGGCTGTAGGAATGCTTATTATAAGGTAAGCTAGGTTGTTATTTAAATATTTCCCTGTTGTTGCTTTTGTGCTCTTATTATAGTTTCCATGACATGAAGGGAAATGGAGCTCACAGTAATTGGAATTTTAGGTTTCAACTATTCACATAGTCATTTGGCACTGCCCATGTGTGAAGGTTGGTGTTCAAGATTGGTTTGTCTGCCTAATGAAAAATTTAGATACTTTAAAAAAAAATGAATCCTCTTAAAAGGCCCTACAGTGAGCACTGAAATTAACAATGGGCAAAAGCATTGTAATGAAACTGTCCCCTATGGCATACACTTAATCCAACGAGCATTGACTAATTACAGACCACTCACAAGCAACTGTTTTGCCATTTCTCATGAAAAGTGAGCCAATATCTCTGCATGGGTTGTGTAGTATAGAAAGATGAACATTCATTTTCAGTGCCCAATGTCATCTGTGAACAAAGCATACAGGATCAGCTCTAACTTCTGGTTTCTCAGCTCTAAGAATGTAAGCCAGCATGAGATAGTTTTAAATCTGTTCTTAAGTAAGATTTCATAAATGATATATCCCCTCTGGAAATAGTTAACACTCTACCAATTTCCCCTCCCTTTATATCACTGCAAATCTAGAGGTGTACAGTAGCTATAAATTAATGCTATATCTATAATACTTCAAAGTAGGTTTCATTAAATAAATTCATTTCACATCATTCCACAAGCAAATAAAATTGGTGTTGTTCTAGTGAGCCTTCAGCTTCAGTTGATGGACTGATTGATGGCACCCATCATATGGGTGGATTTAAAGATGGCATTTGATCACTTTTATAATCTTGTTTTGTTCTTGTATGGCACCCAGAATTATTTGGGATTCGGGTAGTTTGTAAGAAGTGGTAAGTAACTAAATATACTTTATTGTATCAAATTAAACAAACAGACAAACCAAAATTTAATGCTCTCAGGATTTTAAAAGCAAAGAGGTCATTATATATATTTTGCCCTACATGGTTCCATAGGGAGAGCATGCTCTAGGTTCCTTCTTTTAAACATTCCCATCTTATGGGACCTAGGAAGTGTGCCTTTCCCTAACCCAGTATATGACAGGCCCCAAGTCTGCTTGCCTTTAGAAGAGCTGTAAAACTTGGCCTTTCCCCCAGACCTTTGGGTCCAGTTGGGTGAAGCCCCTTTTTGATTGTCTAATTATCCTGTTTGATCACCATTGTATGTACACACACACAAACACACACACTTTTTTAACTTTATGGTTGTTTTTGTTTGCTTATTGTTTATTTCGGTTGTATGCTGCCCAGTCACATTGTGTGAGATGGGTATCCCTATAAATCCATGAATAAAACAAAACAAAACAACTCATGTAGTCTATCTGAATCCTATGAAATCATGTCATATGATGTAATGGGCTGTAAGAGTAACCTTAAGAAACAGAAGGAAGAGCCACAATCATGACAATGGTCAGATAAAAGAAATTTGAGTCCCAGGCAGAAATGTAATTTGAGAAAACATCTCAGGCTTGACCCTCCTAATTCTCTTTCAGATAAAGGGAGGGAGGTATATTCAGACTTGCAAGATTCTGTTACTCTAACCTTATAATAAAAGTAGTATTACCATTCATAACTTTGGATTCCTAGTCTGGTCTACAAGAAATTTAGCTAGATGTTTCAATATATATGTTAACCTTTAATGGAATGATTAGTTTAATATGTAATGTATTAACAACTGTATTCCCTTCCCCAGCAACAAACATTGGTCCAGTTATTAATAATTATTTTCGATATTGCAACTATGAGTATAGCTTTTACAGAGGAAAGGAAGAAGTAGCACTCTGTACATTTGGGCTGATTATGGGGACTCAACGCAATCATTTTCATTGCCATTCTGGTTTGAAGTTGGAAATCATTTGAAGAAAATGGTTACATTTATACATAGAAAGAGAAAATCCTTTAATTCCCATTTATCCTGTAGACCACTGGGTTAGTTTCTTTCTACTACCACCACTATTCTTTTATTGGATGGTTTCATTAAAATGAAATCCCTTTTGGTTTGTGAACAAATGCTACCATGGTAACTCATTTTATGGCTACAGGAACAAGACATATCTACTTGTAATTAGAAGCTAGCCTTGGATGAGCTCACAGAGTCAACTAATCCTTAGTATCATTGCTTCTTTTTCAGCTCAGTATTTATCTTCCCAGTGTTGTTAAAATTAAGGAAGATGGGGCTTCTTAAGTGTGGTTTCTTTACTATTTTCCTACAACATACTAGTGTAAAAATATAAACGAAATATGCAGTATACAAAATGATTCTATTGTAGGCACAAACATTATTTTTCTTACGCATTAATTACTTTATTCATCAAGATATATTGATATAAATTGGTCATCCATGCTCTGATTGCTTTGGTGAAATGGCCTTTTTGAAAAAAAAAGGCATTGATAATAAATAAAATCACATCCATTGGCAATAAAAAAAAAAAAAGGAAGATGTATACATGAAATGAATATACTTCTACATTATCACAATATCCAAAGCAATTTTAGCATGGCTGGATCTGAATAATATAGATACAGGTTTACATTTTTTTTTTTAATAGTAGGAAAAATACACTAATGAACAGTTTTCTTTGGATATAATGCATTCATTGCTAGTTCTACTATGAATTATGTTCATGCAGGACTGTGGTTGCCATCTTTATTCAAACTGTCCAAGTATTGTATGAGATCAGGAATATTCTTTATTGGGTAAGTTCATCCCACTGAAGCTTCAGAATGAAGGAGCCAGATTTATTTTTAAGTATTAGTGAGAGGGAGAGAGAGAGAGAGAGAAGAGAGAGAGAGAGCTTCATTCAGCATCTCAGCATAGAACTAATAACATTTATAGAAGAAGGATTTATACAAACTTTGTAACCCCACTGAGAACAGAAGCTTCCTAGCATATTTCAGCAAGAGGAAATGATAAAAACTTTTCAGGAAAATATATCAAACAAATGTACTTAAAACAAAATAACAGAAAAGGAAAAGTCATATGGTACACAACTGCACACTGTGGTTGATCCATGGCTTTTCATTATGGAGAACGTTTGGGGGTTGATTGCTTCATGAAATATTTGCTGAGCATCTCTTATGCAGGTCTTGGAAATGAAATTAAACAGATTAGAACAGAATTAAGCCCAAATTTAATGTTACTTGAATCCAGTAATCAAATGATGTCCCATGTATTGATCTGCTCACCAGCTGAATCTGATCCATGGGTGCAGGTGCCATGGCACAACATAGAGTGTATAGTGCCAGTTTCATCGTTACCTGTCATGAATGATTATGTTATTGGATATGCATCATGCCGGAGGCCACAATAGACATGAGAGAAAATTTTGAGATGGCACTGGTTGGAATCTTCCTGTTCATTCACTGGGTTCCATATTTAAAGATAAAGATAGATGCTTAAAGTCCTAAAGAATAAATTACTTTTATAAAAGAAGATATATCTGCCATTATAAAGCCTTCAGCTACATCTAAAGTGCAATGAGCTAAGGCTTCTGATGCTGCATTGCCAACAACCCTCTTCATTGGCTGATCAATATACAGTATATAATTGTTGATCAGGGGATGTATCTATATATAAATGTAAATATAAACATATGTACTGTATATCCCCTGATCAACAATTTCCATAATCTCTAAAAGGGTCTGGTAATGGTCCATTGGAAGCATTTGCTACCATCTCTTTTGTTGGATAATATTTCACCTTCAACAAGTCCTTTTTTAAAAAAAATCTCATATACACAGTGGTGTGTCATGTCAATGTGCTTTGACCAAGACATAACCTTTTGTACCTGTGAGAGCTGAATACATACTTAGTTGTGTGAATAATTTCATTTGGCTCCTCAATGTCAAAATTCAGTAACAATCTGTGCCTGCAAGTTCCTGGCATGGAAGTTCCTGGCATGCCTAGGCTCTGAAGGCTATCATAGGTTCACTGAAATGCCCGTTGCCGAAGCTGGAAACTATCAAGTCAGTGGGAAAAAAAAGAAAAAGCATTATTTGGATACAGACCCAAAGTTAATTTTATAACTTCTTAAAAGTAAATTAATATACATTGGCTGGAGACCAAATAACAGGGCCTGTAAATTATTAGTCTTAAAATGACTCATGATATACATGCAATTAGAAACTAGATGTCTATTCGAGGAAAAAAAAATGATATGTTTCAAGCATTTCTAAATGAAATACAAGGGATGGCAATCAATGTCACAGAACTGCTGACTGTCAACAGTCTGATGTACAGAGGCTTTATGTCAGCAGAATGGTACAAACTGTAATTATTTCCTGAAGGATAGTGGTATAGGCTGGTTGCATAAAAAGCAAGCCATGGCATCCTATGATTTTATCATGGAATAGGATATGGTTTTTTTTGTGAATAGGAATCCACATTTTCTAACATACTAATCAGAATGATCAATGTTCTTTAGTAGTAGTTGAAGGAAATACAGAGATTTGAAATGAACCTAAATTCCATAAAAATCATATTACTTGCATAAATAACCTAAGCATATGTCTTCCTAGCTTCACATTTGAAATTAAATTTAAAATTAAATTCAATTTTTCTGGGATTAAATTATTGCTAGATTCCAAGGAAGTATATAATTTTTTAGCCATTGAACAAGAACTTAACATTTGACATAAACATTGGGTCTCTTAATATTTTATTCTTGTATTACTGATGCTTCAGGTTTGCTAAATTATACTTACAATTGTCTGGCTTACAACCTCAAGATGTCTTCACCCAGTTCTGGGTGATTCTTTCTTCCCATGAGGGTCCATGCTATTTAGAAAGGCTTTGACCTTCTAAAAAGACCTCAGGGGAGGTCTTCCAAAGATAGGGGATGAGATTTCAGGTTCTGCAACTCTAGATGGTAGTTTAGCTGTGAGTCATGAAAAAACATGAAACCATGAACATTCGTTTGTGAGTAAACTGCATATCTTTTCTTCCTGTAGTAGATCTGATCGTTTGTCAATACTTCCATCTGTTCTGTCAGTATTTTATTGACTTGGGCCAAGGTATTTTACATTTACAAATCCATTTATTTATAAAGCTGTTTATTTAAATTTAACAGTGGAAATCAGTCTGCTGATTAATTTGGTGAGATAACATGGAGAAGAAAATAATAAAATGCAAATTACCATATTTACTTATAAGCTGACGCTCAACATAGATGATGAATAGCAGCTATTTATTAGACTCTAATCCAATTCCTGTTAAAGTGACTGGCAAAGCTCACAGTGATTTCCATGGGTGAGAATTAGAATACACTTCCAGTAAGAATAAATGAGATCATTTCTTTTGGATGTGCATATGAGAATTTCAGACCTGTGATTTCTCTGTAACAATAAAGATTTGTATATGATTTCCTTTACCCTATTTTTAATATAATTTTAAATTGATTGGCTTTTAATGTCCATAAAGGAAGAACCTATGAAAGTAAAGACAGGGAAGGAAAACCAACTATGTTATGAAAAAAGGACCAATATTTGAATGAAAAATGAATAGATCAGAAGCAAATTATTATATCTTAGAAAGAAAAGGATAGGAACAGTTGCACAGCAGCAGCAGCAGCATCTATAGTAAGAGCCACTGGCATGGAACATGTCAGATTTTAGAAGGCAGTTCTCTTTCTTTCTCTCTCTCTGTCTCCTTGGATTTTTGGCCCTAAGAAATACAGAATCTTCATTTTCCGGGGGTATTTACTTCCATGTAAAAGAAGACCATAACGATTCTGGGTCTGAGAAAAGCAATAGGGTAGAAAGAAGAAAAATTAACTTCTTTCTGACTCTAGTTTGCCCAGCCTGAATCTGGAATGCTACTGCTTGGCCTTCTGAGGAAAAGAAAAAGTCATCTGCAATATTTAGGCTTCAGTCCATGTGTGCGTTCATGCTGTAGTCCAGTAGGATGCATCACGATGTGGGGCTGCTTTTGAGTGGTAATGAATGCAATGAGAACAGCAGTCATAGATCTCCCACAGAATTGCTCACCCCTTTCGCTTTATGACATAATTAGGAATTATGATTGTTTTTCTTGCTAGCTTTCTAAGCCCACCCAGCAGCTCTAATGATGGGAGTGATGCTGACAAAAGTAGCAAATGAACGTATTCCCTGGTATCAGAACAGATTTACTTGGGTAAATTGCTATACTATTACAGAAGCATACACATTCTGGTAAAGTTTGAATATACATTCATTTTTATTTTACTTTTAAAAAAAAAACTTCACTTTCAGCATTGTTAGCACTTTCCCCCCTTAAGAACTGTAGTTAGAGCAATAAGAGGATGCACTTATGTTGGGAAAGAATAATTCATATGGTGGGTGTTTAGCTGGTGAGTGCCTTTTGCATATTCACTCAGAAGGTTATCTGCAATTTAAATGCCTTGTTGTAGTTAATAAGGTTGTCAAAAAAAGCCCATTAACAAGCCTTTGGGATTACTTCTCAACTTATTCAACGAACATAGATGAACAAGGCAACTACACAGTATGACACCGGGTGAGCATCGTTACATCTCTTATGACCTAATAGCTTCAAGTGGAAGACAGGGGGAGAGAGGAACACTTTAAGGACAATGCAAGGATGAAAGCTATAAAAATGATGATCCTCATGTGATCTAGGATGCTTTTTGATTATGTGCCATCAAGTCTTAGCAATGTCATAGATAGGATTTCACTGCTACCGTCTGTCCCTAACTTGGTCCTTCAAGACTTCTAATGGTGCACACCCATTATCACTGTAACTGAATCTATCCATCTTGCTGCTGGTATTTTTTCTTCTCTTTCCTTCCACCCTTCCAAGCATTAGAGCTTTCCCAGAGAGCTAGAGCTTTGCATAATGTGTCCAAAGGATTATTGATCTAGGAATGATTGGTGTTATAATACTACTTTCCACAGATCTGCCTTAGAACCTGATGTTAGTGAACTTGCAATATTCCAATCCTAATTCTAAAGAAATAGAAATATTGACTTTTGATTGCCACTGTCACCGAGAACCATTGAGATGAAAATTTAAATGACATCCAACTCATACACACAGAACCATTTACACTTACAGGAACAATGAACAATAGGGATGTTTTGAGCCATCACAGAGATATTTTGGATTATTGAAAGTCCAAATTCTAAATTAATCTACCCAATGTGTAGTCAAAATAGAATGACTGGTGCAATGAAATCTGCACTTTTCATGATTTTGCAACCTGAGATACTGATCTCATAAAGCCAGATGGAAGGAGAATCAAAAGTTGGCTTCCTGTCTTCAGAACTGAAGTTCTGTCTTCAACCTTCATAGATACCTGACAAATCTCACCAGTCCTGAGGGAGAAGTTTCAGAGGCCCTAGAATTGTAGACTAAATATTCCAGGAAAAAAAAAAATCTTGTACTTACAGTTTGGCTGTGAAGCAATAATCTAATAGTTGTAGAAGTCCATATACTGAGACATTAGTTGGGTTATCTTATAATGAGGTTTTCCTGTACCTTTTATATGTGTGTGTCTGTGTGTGTGTGCATGACTCGCAAAAGGAGAAATATCAATCCTTAGAGAAGTGATAACCTGAATAAAAATAAATGCAGATAAATTATGTAATCTCCCATTCGATAAACATAAACTTTCTACCCTAAGGAAAAGGATGAGTTTAATTCGTAAGAAAATTCTTCAATACATTTAAAGACAAAAAAGCTTGAATCTCCTAAAAGACAGCATGATGTCCTATATCCTAAGAATACATATCAACAAAATGATCTGTTTTGCTTTCATATTTATGTTTACAAAAAAAAAAACTACTGAAAAATATAAGAAATATATTTTTAACTTCTTATCAAGGCAGGAACTAAACAAAATTCTTTAGCTGCACCAAATTAATTAAATATAGTTATCCCCAAAAAGGAGACAATCCTGCTGTATCTGCCATAGTGGGGGATCTGCCATAGAAAAGTATCAATTCTAATACACCATTGATTGAATACACATGAATTTAAATCAAAACTTTTAAGAGCAAAATAGTTAAAGCCCTCTGCCTAGATGAAGGAAAATTACATTAAAAATGTAATTCTTTCTGTATTGTTATAAAAACTATTTTTTCAGGGTTTCTTTTTTTATAGTTTATTGGTAGAAAGTAACAACACTGTATTCTTAGTTCCTGAATTTACTTTATTTATTTAAAAGTGTATAAGCCACATTTTAGGTTTTTTTCACAATATAGCTTATATTATATATTTATTATATAATATAAGCTATATTATATAATAAATAATATTAATAATAAATTAATATTATTGTAAAATAATAACAGAGGAAGGTGGGGAAAACTTACCAACACTGAGAACTGCACAGTATCTCCATAAACCTCTCCTGGGAGATTTCAGGAGTCAAGAGGGGCAAAAGGTCAAGTGAATATATAGTAGGTGTCATATTTCCTTTATACACACACACACACACACACATATATATATATGATTTTTATTAAATAAATTTTCAACAGAATAAAAACAATACAGATTTTGAACTGAAGAGAAAAAGAATAGGGAAAAGTACCAGGAAAGTGTAAAAGAAATAAAGCAAAAGAAATAGAAAAGAAAGAAAAAGAAAAAAGAAAAAAAGAAAGAAAAAGTGATAAAGAAGTGGCTTCCAATCTTCTTAACAGCAGTTATCAGTACATTCATATTTTACCCTCTCTCTCTAAGGCTACAGCAGTGGCTCCTTTTCCATATTCTACCCTTTCAAATCATCAGATCCATAAATCACCAATTCCTTTTTTTTTTTTTTCCAGGAAAAAGTCCATAAGGGGTTTCCAGTCACTATAAATGTAGTTGTTGATTTTTCTCTAAGCAAACAAGTTAATTTTGCCATCTCTGCTAGTTCTGTCGTCTTCACCAACCATTTCTCCATTGTGGGTATTTCAGTCAGTAGGCGTCATATTTCTGAGGAGTTTGTTTAGTTTGTAGAAGGAGAAAACTTTGGATTGATAGCAAGCCCCTGTGCTTCATTCTTCCTGTCCCTTTTGGTGGCAGGAAGTCTGTGATATCCCAAGCGTTGGGGGAAGGAAGAAAGGAAGAACTCTGCAACTGGAGCCAGAGTTCAGCTGAGGGAAGGTAAGCTGGCAGACTAACTGAAAGATGCCTCATGGAAAAGACAAGCTGAGAAAGAGAAAGAGAAGGACCCAGGGAGCAATGGGTTTTCTTCATTCCTGAATGTTGGTAAGCAGCATTAAAGAGAAATAAAAAGGAAGAATGCCAGCTGAGAACTAAAGCCACACTGAGAGAAAAACAAGCAGGGACTGGCAGCAGTTGGGAAACCTGCAACATGCAGAGTTGTTTTCCTGCCCCTAATCAGAAAGAACATTCCTATTTCTGATGAGAACAGCTGACAAGCCGGTACAATCATGGGAGTGGCCACCATAAGGCCGCTGACACTATAATGGGTTTCTGGAAGTTTGCAACACAGAAGGTGATGGTGAAAGTCAAGAAGGTCCCACTTCAAGCCTTTGTAAAACAACACGAAGGCTGGGCATTTGGGGTAAGAAGAGTGCATGCCTCCCACTTTTTCCCCTTAATTTCCAATTCACAGGACAGCACACACCAAGGATCACTGTTGTACTGAAACATGTTATAAGCTTTTTCACAGATCTGTGTTCATTTGAGAATCTCCTTGTCTGCAGTGTATGCCTCTTTGTCAAGAGTTACCTTTCATGAGCAAAATGGATATATGAGGCATTAATATTGTTCATTATTCACAAGATCAGAAGCTTGAGGCTTACAGAAGTTTAATGCCTCAGGGACTGGTACACAAGTACAGAGGTGGGAAGCCAGATTTCTTAGTTTCAATAAGCACACATAGAATTGCTCAGGCACAAAACATTAGCATATAGAGTATATTCAATATATGTGCAGTGCTTCCAAGAATAATAAATCAGATGCTCCATGCTGTCATGGCTGCACTGAATGATAACCATGAAGGGAACAGAGACATAAGGGGATTTATTCAATAGTTGGAAGGTGTTTATGGTTGTGTTCAAGACACCCATCATATTTTGAGAGAAATACCCATGACTTTGTTTTCTGTATTATGTGTTTAAAGCCAAATAAAGTAGAAAAAATAAAATGAACTGATCGCCTATATATTTTGCATGTTCAAAGGGTGCTAGAGGATTAATAAATAATGAAAACCAATTGAACGAACTTTACATGTTAATCAATAAGACAGGTAAAGTTGTCTTGGGTCAGGGTTACTAAATCAGGGCTGCAAAAATTCAGATGAACATTGTTTATTTATTTATTTATTTATTTATTTGATTTGGTGGCACCTGACTTATATTGTGACTCTGGGTGGCTCACAATATAAAATGGAATACAAATATGATTACACAATTTTAAAAAAATAGAGTAAGAGAAATAATACAATGGCAGTCCAGACAACATCAATACAAAAACAAAACGAAACCAAAAAAAAAAAAAATCAATCATCTCTAACAAGGTGGGGGTCCATCCATCCTACTCCAAGGCCTGGGAGAACAGCCAGGTTTTTAACGCCTTCCTAAATGCCATCAAGTGGAAGCTATCTGCCTCTCAGGAAGGAACTCATTCCAGAGGGCAGACACCATGACAGAGAAAACACACTTCCTGAGTCCTGAAAGATGACTTTGGATGGCAGAAAAGTAGTAGAAAACTGTAGCCCCTTGCTGCTATCCTGTGGTTGGGTAGATTTTGCACCATATATCTGATACAGGTAGTCCCCAGGTTAAGAATGCCTGGTTTCAGGATGACCCATAGCTAAGAATGGAGACTATTGTAGCAAAATTTGAGTTAAATACACAATGATTCAAGTTAAATACACAATGGTTTGAGTTAATTACACAATACTACTTATACAGTATTACACAATAATACTGTTCCGGTTTACATACAAATTCGACTTGAGGACAGACCTTGGGAACAGAACTCAGTCTTAAACTGGGGACTACCTGTAGTTCTATCATAAGTGCCATGAACTAGAGATGGCCTTCCGGGTATCCAAAAGGCATTGAACTTTCCAAAGGCCATCAGATTTCTATGTTAAAGGTTTTGTTTTGTTTTGTTTTTTCCCTTAGATTAGTTTGCATGGGCCTAGTTATGGTAGTTAGGGAGTGGCAATGATTAGGGCAGTTCAGTTATATATTTCAGGTGCGCCAAATCTCTGTGAGGCATTAATATTTCTTTTAGACAACAAAGTCACTGTATACACAAATGTGTTTTACCTTGATGGTAGGTTTTTATTCACCAGTTTGTGTTTACTTGTTTGCTTGCTTTAACATTGCAAGCTTTTCTTCAACATTTGTAAGCCTCCCTGGAAATTCTGACAAAATGGTATAAACAGCTCAAGTAAGAATAAGTAAAATATAATGGATCATGGAATAGCTGATAATCCCAGTAGAAGATACACAGATGACTCCAAATTGTTGTGGTAAAGATGGTAGTGATTTTTTAAAAAAATTAGCCCATCCCAAAAAGCATTCATCTCATCAAGTTTTCAGTCAATATTTATTTATTTATTTATTTATTTATTTATTTATTTTTCAAATTTGTCACTGCCCATCTCACTGCAGAGTGACATTTAGTTGTATTTGTTTCAGTTCTTCCAGTGACATCAAATTCCTAGCAGTACCAAGTTGGGAGAAGTCATCTTGATGAGCAATGGTGGGAAAGAGGTTTTGGCTTCTCATTCAAGACACTACTTCCTTCAGTTGTGAGTTTGCTTATTTAATAGGGGAAAATTGACAATTGGGATTCTTAATGAGAACAGCAGATTTCTATTGTTCTGCAATAATATCAAGGGCAAATAAATACCAAGTTTACTATAGCATTCTTTAAAGTGATGATTCTAAATAAAAGTTAAAGGGAGTCAAAAAGGAGTTTAGTGTCTATTTTATGGAGTAAGCATGGCTATTCAGGACTCTTTACTACTGCCTAAATATGGCAGAACACACCTGATGTAAAAGATATGTAAAAGATCCCATAACTCTACCTCCACACCTCAAACAATGACTTTCATCCAAACCTGTGCCCTATAGAAAAAAAAAATTGGAGCCTTTATATTATTCTATCATTCTGCCATTCTATATTATAAATCCACTTAGGATATCACCAGTCAATCTTATTCATTCCCATAATCTCAATAACTGTGTTAAGATTCAGGTCTAGATCTAACCCAGGAAATTTATGTTAAAGATGAATAACATACACACAGATACATACATTGCACACATGGACATACCCTCATTAATATTTGTAGTGGAGATTATAATCTTTAGCAGGGTTAACACCTGTCTGGTTATATGTTCTTTCCTGGAGATGTTGTTGGGGGAATTCTAGCCAACATCAAGTGGTGAAAGGATATGTTTGAAAAAATAAAAGGAAACTGAGGAAAGGAAAAGTTGACCAATCTTCCTCTAAGGAGAAAGGTACACTGTACTGTTACTGGGTTTCAAACCAGCAACCTTCTATTTATAAGACAAGAATTGCAGCCATTGTGCTATTATAACACTCATAAAAACATCATTTCCCCCAAGACTGGCCCCAACCCAGCTGGCCTTTCACAAAGCACTGAAGACCTGGATATGATTTAGGACATGTAGGTCAGGATATTAGATGGCCCATGAAAGTTATTGCTATTGTTGACTGTTTATTGGGTTTGTTCTCAGTGACCATTGTAGGTTGTTGTTTTTTTAACATTTTTGTTGATATTGTTTTTTGTATTGTTTCTAATGTGTTTTTGACTGTGCAGAGACTCTGCAGCCATATAAATTGATTAAATAAATAACTAAAATTTAAAAAGGATTAGAAAGAAGTGGAACATTTTTTTTTAAAAGCTACTTCTTGGGTATGTGTATGCATGTATGTGTGTATGTGTATGTATAAGATTTTTATGGCCACCCATCTTAAAACACAACTCTGGATGGTTCACAACAATAAAACTCCAGAATTATTTTTTTAAAAGAACAAAACACCATAGACACATTAACCATAAAACAAAACCAAAAACCAGGTCATCCCCTTGGGATGCCCCATCAACCAACCCTCACTCTACCCCTCTACTCACTGTACTTTGGGTAAAAACCCAGGTCTTGACAGCCTTCTGGAAGGCTAAAAGGGTGGGGCCCTGCTGGATCACCAGGGGGAGGATGTTCCATAAGGGAGGGATAGCCATGGATGGGAACCTGGAGCATGCCTACACTATCTGATCTGGTAGGATGGGCAGTTACTGTCAGGGAGGGGCAGTCCTGCAAATAGCCTGGTCAGAGGCAGTCCCACAAATAATCTGATTATTTCTGTGTGTGGAGTGGGGGGGACATGCAGAGAGAGAGTATATATCTCCAGGAAAACCAACCATAGTAAGGTAAGGGATTGGCAATTGCTCTCCTAGATCAGAAAGGTGGGATGGCATAGAAGGATGGAAATTGTCCAATGGACATGGAAGCTGCAATTCAGACTTTTAAACAGTTACCAAAATGTTCAGCCCAGATAGGATTTCTTAAATTGCTTAGAGTCAAACTGCCATGAACATAGAACAGAAGTAGCTTAAACAGTACAGTACAGATACAATCTTACTCTTCTTAATTAACCCTCAATTTAAAGTTGATTTCATATCATTGACACTTAATTAAAATTAAATATTTTAATATAACTATTCTCTAGTCACATACTTATTAATTTTCTCATTTTATCACACTACAAATTAAAATTTGATAAGCACTGGAGGTTTCTGAGGGTCATATCCAAGGCTTTTGAGGGTGCATGCAGTTTAATCTATAACATACAGCCTTCCCACACAAAGAAGGACATTCTGGTGGGGGAGGTCCAAAAACTCAAGATAGTGGTCATATCCATGCAATCAAAGTCCCACCCATTTTTTAAATGTGTATTGTGCATGTGTGTCATATAGGTGGATGCCCCTGCCCACACATAAATCTATCACCTAGAGAAAACTATTGTAAATAGAAAGACAGCCAGAACTATTGTCAATCATTAATTTGTTACTGCAGTACCACCCACTAGTATGTTAACTAAGACATTTCCAAACTAATAATGATCAGAAATACCTGGTGTGTAACGGTCTTTGGGAATGATCTTGGGAGACAGGAGGATGAGCCACAGACTGGACAACCATCATGTAAAAGTTATCTGAGCCCACAGAAGGAGAGAAGTGTGGGAAGCACTTCAGAAGTGACCCTCTGAGTTTACTGGAGAGTAAAAGAAAAGGAGGGGAGAAATACTTCCAGTTTTGCAAGATTCTCTGAATGTAACCTTACAATGTTAGAGCTAGTACTAATAGTTGTGCTTCTTGTCTGGACTAATTCAAAGGGCTAACAGAGAATTATATTTCCTGGCAAAGAGCCTGGTAATTCTAGCTACATATCAGCCCTGAAATTCTGCTAATTTCCTAGTTCAAATATATCATAACTGGCTGAATATTTGTGTTACAGGTTGAATACAGGACAATGGGTTTGTCCATTGTAAGCAATGGTTTATGGCTTAATGCAAACTATAGTAGCTGGGTTTACACAGATCCAAAATAACTACATTAGGAGCTTGGAATGTTGTCTGAACCCATTCCCTGTATCTGCTGGCCCATGTATCTGTTGCTTCAGCAAAGTAGCCACATGATTAGCATAAAGATTTGTAAATATTCATTTAAAATAATTACTCCTTATGTCACTACTTAAAGAGTAGTACTTAAATTTAAAGAGAGCAAGAGAAACAGAGAATCAAACCCCTTAAAATTCACTCCTCATTCAAATCTCTTAAGCTAGTCCAAGCCTTTCTGTATTACCTGACAGTGATAAAACTAATTTGGCAGATGGAAGCAAAAATAATTGGGAACAATGGTATCATATATGAATGGAATGGGGATGAATGGTCTTTTTGCATTCCCCTCCATCCAAAGTCCTAAAGGATGTTCAGAGAATCCCAGGAAATATTATCTGAAGATCCAAAGAAAGTATTCTGGGAGTGGATTTATGTAGACAGATGATTTGTGACAAGAGAGGTTGTTTATAAACTTGAGAAGAACAGGTACCAAGTGATGTTTTAATTGAAATGATTCATCCAGGAAAGCTACAAAGATCTAATCAAAATTATACAAGCCAATATTCTCTGCATCACATAGGGAATAAACCTCTAAGAGTACAGGTGTTGAATTTTAATTAACACAGTAGGTAATTACAATCTTGTCTCTGATCTACACTCTACTCATCTCTTCCATATTCTCTTCTTATTGCCCACCTGGAGATTGTCCTTTGATACTAATGACAGCCTTGACAAGCATGTCAAACCACCAAATGAAACTAGAGACTAGAGCAGAGGAACATAATTTGTCTAAAAGTCTGTTATCTTGGAGTCCATGTCATTCTAGGGTAAATGCTTTATTCCTGCAACAGATGTAATAATTAAATTGTGTTAAATAGAAATAAGTAAAAAAGAAAAGAAAAAAAAATAAAAATAAAAAAGGAACTTGTACAGAGACGTAGCTCTGGCAACCTGGGTACCTGGGAAATGATCAGACGTTCAGTACACAGAAGCCTCTTGTGAATGTTTCCCCCTTTAGTCATAAATGAGGTTGTTTCTTAGTCTCATTTACAAGTGCATGTGGCTATACAGCATATTATTCAGGCAGTTCAACAAAATTAATCCCTACCCATTTTGGTCAAAAAGAAAAAGGTGTGACTTATTGCAATTTGCACCAGTATTAACCCTTTCTCTATTTGATTAGATTTAACTTGTACCTATATATGTGCATAGCTAGCAACTATTTCTAATCCCTCTCTACCTTTCATTCAGAATTAAGCAATTGAACATCACTGACAGATTCTCAGGTGGATGGGCATTATCTTCCTTCATCTTTCCCCAGAACAAGATCCCACCATACAGATTGTCTCTTCCTTTTGGATCAGGTCCCATGGCAGATGATTTATCTCTCTTCAGAAATTTTGTCCCAGGACACCCTCAAACATTTCAGTAGTCTGGGGTCCACTCTGGAGAAGAGAAAACTTCAGCAGCTTCAAAGCTTCTTAGTCTAATGTCATTTGTCAGTCATTCCTTCTCAAAACTCCTGCTCCAGATCTCAACTAACCCTCCCATTCCTGTCAGCATATCAGCCCCCCCCCTTACTTCCTATCTCCCGTGTGAGAATTGTTGTGAGAAAGTATAAAGGCTATTTACCAGAGTACCAGCAGTCTGCAGGATTATACATGTGGCAGGATAGGGAAGGGAAGGAAAAAGATAGGAAGGTGTGCTAGTTGCATTATGGGCAAGCCTAACTAGCAATTTGTTTGGTTATTTAAAATATTTATGTACTATTAGACATGCCATGAATAATTTTTTTCTTAATGTGGTGGATGCACGATTCCTTGCTTGCACAACTCCTTGCAGCCTTAGCAGCTGGAAATCAGTGAAAAAACAGTTGTCCCTTTCCTTGGCCTCCTTCCTATTTTCACTGATATAATGATGATTTAATAAAATTACATTTGGACATATTGTCCCAATTGATTTAGCATTAGTTTATACATCCAATAAGCATATGAAAGCTTCACTGGCTACCAGCTGGCTTCTGGGGCCAATTCAAAATGCTTGTTGTCACCTTTAAAGCCCTTCATGGTCCAGGCCCTGGATATCTGTGGGATCATCTGTTCCCAGTAACATCTGCCCACCTAATCAGATCAAATATGGTGGGTTCATTCTGGATCTGTTCTCTCAGAGGCTGCCTTTTTCATAAACTGTGGAAATGTGCTTTTTCAGTTGCAGCCCCCTTCATTTACAATAAATTATCTCAAGGCATCAGAACAGACCTTCTCCTCATTTTTAGAAAGTTTGTTAAAACATGGCTGTTCATTAGAGCATGGGGACAGGAATATTATGACTGTTCCCTCTGGTAAGGAATTATGTTTGAGGGCCATTGATTATGGCATTCCTGCTGTTTTTCCTTTTTTTAAAAAAAATATGGATTTGTTGAGTTGTTATTGTTTATAGTATTAGATTATATTTGCTTTTAAACTGAATTTACGAAGTTGGGAACCGTACACCATTCAGAGTTGGCTTTGATTGAAGCAGCTTATAAGTCATATAAAACAAATGAACAAAATGTATGTATGGATTTTATATCCTGCCCTTCCCCATTTTGTTAATTTTTATGCTTTAAAAATTAAAACATAACCTAAACACAGCCATAAAAACTAAGAAACACCTAATACGTTCCCAGCCTTATCAGTCAAAATTGACAAGCATACTGAAGACAACCTTCAAAAACCATGGTTTTGCATGCCAACAGAATGAATACCTAAAGGTCACTGATTTGATCTCTTGTAATGGGAAATTTCAAAGCTCCCAGAAAAAGCCATCATGCTTTCTGAAATTAAACTATTCTATTTGCATTTTCTGCTCATTATCCTGCATAGTTCTCAGAATCTCCCTAACTTCTAGAAAAACTTCCCAGGTAGTTGGGGAAAGGAAGAGGAGGAAGTAGAAATTGCATGTTGTGAATTTCCATAAATTAACTTATCTTTGGACACTAGCCATACATTTTTAAATGAATGTATCTGTGGTGATTAGGTGATAACAACTTTGCACTCTAGCTCTTAAGAAGCTGCATAGAAGCTGATGTTCCAGGTTTGATTAATATTTCTCCTAATTTCAAGGGCATGCTGCTGAGAATAAAGAGATTTTACATTCCTGTACTGCCGGAGTTTTCAAATTGAACAGCACAGCTAAGTCAAATTATGAACATTTTATGTGCTGATCATCAAGATCAATTTGCCTGTTATACAATAATTTCCTTCTGCTGCAAAATGTCGTGCTAAACCAAAATAATTTCTTTTTATTTTTCTACTGAATACATAAATGTCCACAAAACCTAGGCCAGCTTCTTTTATTTGCTATCATAAATAATTTTTACAGGACTCATTTCAGATAATAAGATACTCCCTTCCAAAATACACTTTCTTCTTCCAAAGTATATAAAAGGACTCAACTTTATTCATCTTGGTAGCTGCATGAGACAGAATTTTAGTCTAAGAACATTTCCCTTGTAAAATTATGCCTCTGAATAATATGCAATTTTGTTAAATCCCCACCTGGCTTATTTCTGAAGCTATAACTATGTGAGTTCTTTGCAAAACTATGCCTCTGAATAATCCCCTGTTTTTTGTTTGGTTTTGCCTTAATTGTGGCCCAGCTTATTTCTGAAGCTGTAACTATATGGGCTCAGTCAAATCTCAACCCAAGGTTCTGCAAATATAAATCAAAAAGTGATTCCATCAAATATTGATCATAAAATAGACTTGTGTATAAAGGACACAAACTAAATCAGAAATGCTGGCAGAGGTGGGATTGCAATGTGTACAAATGGGTGGGTGGGGATTTTCCACTTGAACAGAGTCTGTTCAAGACATTCCTTTGGCGGTACAAAGGACTAAAAGTCTCTGCCTCGAGGGTTTTCTGGCAACATGAAAAGTGAGCAAAAGCCTCAGGGTGGTTGAAAGTTGACAGCAGTTTCTAGAGGCAAAAAAAAGGGTTTGTAGTTTCTTACTGTTGCCATACAACTGTGAATGGGTTATGACAAATGTAGGAAATTGCTGATCACGAAGATCCTAGTCTGATATTTGGCCTGAATCAAATTTATGGAAAATTGGGGTATCCCATTTCTGCCTCATTTAGATCAGAACTGCCTTTCTCCCTTTGACATGTAGCGATGAGAAACTGATGGTTGTGAAAGGCAGATATATTCAGGTGGTAAATAAATGAACCCTACAGAGTCTGATTAAGGGCTTGGGGCAAATAACATGATTCATCCTGGGCAGATCTGAGCTTTGATTAGTACTCCCACATATGGGTTGCAAAAAGCTAGACAACCATTAGATGACATAGGGAGCCATGGAAATGACAGATCGGCTTTCACATGGCTCCCTCTGGCATAAGAAGGAGGGAAGGGAAAATACAGGCAAACTTAAAAGATTGAAGTCAGCCCTATAAAGTAGACAGATCAGGAAACTGACTCCACGGAATGATTGGAACTATACTTCATTGAGATAGGCTATAGTAACAGAATCTTGTACTTTCTAATGATTTCCCATTCCCCTGGGTTTAACACACACTTTTTCTGCACCTGTTGTTTTCCTGATGGCTTCTGGATGTGTTCTCCAAGGTCACTTCCTTAACTCCCTACAATGGCCATCAAGCAGTCATTTGGATTTTTGGACCCCAAGTGTGGTGGCCCATGCTGCACTTCTTTTCCACTTTAATATTGTCCCAATTTTCACTGAATTGGCATTGACACTTCTTGGGAGCTATATCACAATGTTACCTTTTCTTTATTCCATTACAACAGCTGAATGGTCATGGCTTATGCCTCACAAACTTTTTAGATTTTAACATACCCTAGGGGTAAATGTGCACCTCAGTTTTGAAGCTATGGCCTCCTGCAGTCCATGCCTCCTTTTCAATGAAGGAGAGTTGTGATACAGTGCTGCACAGTTGTAGCATAAATAGATCAAAGTACCTTTGTTTTTAACTATGGTTTATGGAATATTGAGAGCCGCCTGGAGTCATTGTGTGAGATAAGCCAGCCATATAAGTTCTTAAATAGATAGATAGATAGATAGATAGATAGATAGATAGATAGATAGATAGATAGATAGATAGATAGATAAATAGTAGTTTCTCCTCTTTTCATCCCACTTCATTGAGAACATTGAGTAGATCATGCTGGCAAGATGTTAAGGTGTTATCTGGGTCAACTGTAAAATTAGGCAGAGTGAGAGGAAACTACCTGAGACAGGTGTAGGCAGCATGTGGGGTGGGGAAAAGATATTCGGAGGGTATTGCCTTGTATGCCACTTGGGCTGTTTAGCAATTGTTAAGTTAATCTCTTGCCCTCAGATACAATGAGGGATATGTTAATCAATATTAAAATAAGAATGAATTGCCAATCTTGCCATCTTGTGTACACACAAGGGTGGGGGGAGAGGGAAAGGACAGCCTGTGATGCATTTTACACTCATCCAAGTTATGAGACATTCCAATGACAATGCTATACCTTTTATTTCTTTTATATGACAGAAATGTTTTGTTTTATTTCTGAATATATGGCAAAGCTAATAATTAAGGGAGCTTCCCCAAGGGTTTATTCAAGTTTAGCTAACTCCAGTTAAATTAAACTGCAAGCTTGTTGCAGAATATTTCTTTGTCTTTTCCCATAATCTTCTGTTTTCTCATTTTTCCACCTTTATATTTCCTCTTCTGCTTAATATACCAACTAAGAAGAATCAACCTGTAACATGTAACAACATTTTAAAAGTTATCAGACTCCACATACTTGGCTACCATACTAAATGATCATAAGAATGTAAATGATGTTGTGAAATGTTCACTTTGAAGTATTTTTCCATGGAGGAAAATGATGTCAGAATGATGTTGGAATATATTAAATGATTCATTTTTTTTCCTCAAAGAGATTTAAGATTATTAAATTTAAAGATGCTATTGCCACAAAGGCCACAAATTCATCCAACATGTAGCTATTCCTGCATACACCTCATCCTCTCTAAATTACTGTAAAGTGTATGAGACTCTCTCCCATCCATAAGACATATGGGGAAGATGGAAGCAAGCTTGAAAGAATAATGGCCTGTCCAAGGAGAAAAAGCATTTGCCCTTTCCAAGGATGCTTATTGTTTTTCTAAAAAAAAAAAAAGTCAGAACCAAATTGCTGAAGAAAGAGCAAAGGAAAGGTGCTATGAGGACACACATAGTGCAAACCAAAAGTGTGAATTAAGCAGTGCAATCACAACTTTGTAGTTTATGCCGGCTTTGTGTCTGCTGCAGAGGTATTTTAGATAGGGAGTGATTTCTCAAATACCAGCATTATCATGTAGAATGTACTTTGTACATATCAGGAGCCATCATCAAAATGTAACTCGGTATCAACAGTACTCCAGCTATCTGTTAATATTACCAACTTAGAATTATGGTTGTGTTGTCAGTATTTGAATTCCTGGAACAAATTGGTCTCTTAGAAAGATTTCATTGACAGTGTTTCCTTGCTATCAATGTTTTGACAGGTTGTTATATATGGCCTTTGAAAACAGTTTTCCCACCCACCTCTACCAAATTAGATTCATTCAAAACTAACCTATAAGCTTCTTAAGCTTCACCTGCAGCACTTGTTTTGCTTATGTATGCATGTCACCTTGAGTTATTTACTCTGAAAAGCAGTTTTCAGTACTCTACCTGATTTCTGCTTGTAGCAAATTGAATGGCATAAGTAACTCGGTAAGAAACTGCTGGGGAGCAACTCAGCGCTGAGCGCAAAAGGGAGCCCATTTATTTATTAATTTATTTACAGCCCATCTCTAAAAAAAAAAAATATTTACAAGACCAGTTGTGCTTTTAAAAAAGGCAAGTAAATAAATAGATAAAGAAAGCATTTTTTGGCATGCTGACCTTTCAACAGTCAGCAGAATTTCTGAATAAGCAGATAAAATCTGTTAAGAACCTGGTCAATGTTGCATCTTCTTACAGCAAAACAGACATATAGATTCAAAGCAATGGTTATTGAATCTCAAAGCAAATGAAGAAAGTCTTAAGACATGCAGTCTCCCCTGCACCCCACTTTTTATGGCAGAAAAGTCCAGATTAAAAGGCAAATATTCTTGGCTTCATAGAATTTCTATTCAGAGCTGCTATATTACATCCTTAGAAGAGTCTGTCTAACATATTTAGTTGCCAACCTGGCTCTTCCACAGGAGTATAGGAGGATACAAAGTAGGGATTGTGGGAGAATAGCTTAGGGTCCCCCATTTGAGGGTACCAAAGAGGCTAACTCACCGGATCCCTGTGCAGGTGTCAGAAACTTCTTCCTGGTACTGCAAATGCCAGAAGAAGTTGTGGAGAAGGAAAGCAAAGCAGAGTAAAACAAATCCACAAGGCTGCTTTCTTTACACTTAGAAGAAAGAGAGCACATTTCTTCACAAAGCATCTTCAAAGGAGCGCTTTGCACCTTGCATTATATACTTCCAGGACAAGTCATAATGATGTCATGTACATTATTCTATCCCTATACAAATGTGTCATTTGTGTGATGGAATCACGCTGCATGTGGTGTCATTTTTCCCTCCCCCTTCCGACTGCCGTGACTCAAACCTTTAGCAAAGCATATTTGGAAGCTACTGTTTTATGCAACGTATTAACATATATAAAATAAAATGTAATGAAATGCAGTTGCCAATTATTTTTCAGTGTCAGAATTTGCAACTGCTCATTGAGAATGGAGGGATTTTTTAAAAAAAGAATACAATGCCATTGAAATAATATGCCAAATGCTATAGTGAAAACAGTATGAATAATAAAACAATAAACATCTCAGGAAGAAATAACAGCACTCATCAGTTATAAACTTAATTCAGCAATAAATAAGCTTAAACATCAAAATAATGTCTAAGTATACACATGTTTAGCTGCTGCTGAAAATTGTATAAGGGCAGGGCTAACTTCCTTTCTTAGCAAGAACTTTCACAGCCTGAAACACCCTCCAAAAAAGATTATCTCAAGTGCCCACTAACTTTATATCTAATAACAGCAGGGTTATATGGTTCTAATAGTTTTTACTGTTTTTAATGTTTTTGTGGTTCTGTTTCTGGTTATTTTTTTCTATTGTTTATCATGTTTTTAACTTTATAAGCCACACAGAGTCATCTATATGTGCGGGTGGCTATATAAATTGAACAAACAAATAATAAACAATGAGATAATGAAATGCCTGGTTCCAAATGATGTAAGCTTTGTAAATCAAAAGCAGCACATTTATCTTCAGTATTGAAAGAAATGTAGTACGGTAGTTATTTGTTGGATTTCAAACCACTGAGATCTAAGTTTAAGTCAGGTTTCCCAAAGTGGTCAGTATCAACCCCCAAGGGTTGATGGGACTATCCAAGGGGTTGATGATGATTGTAATGATTTTGTTTGTAGTACTATTATTGAAAGTAGTATTTATTAAATTATTTTCATATAATAAATGTTTGGGGGTCAATGAACAATACGAAACAATCTCAAACTTCATGAAGGGGTCAATGAACTGAAGAGTTTGGGGACCCTTGTTTTAAGTCCTCACTTAAATGGTAGGTAACTCTGAAGCAGTCCCACTCTCTGTGGAAAAGTCTCCTTGTGAGTAAGCCTCAGCCGCAGAGTTTGAGTGTCTGCAGATTCAGTGCCTATTGAGCATAACAACCGCTCTGAAGAAAGGGCAGGTGTGGGGAATGGGAGAAGAAGGTTGAGGGAGGCAGTAGATGCTAGAGGATGAGAAACAGAAGCCTGCAGAGAAAACAGCGCCTGCTGGATCATCTTTATCAGCCATATATAAACAAATTCCCCACTCTTCTATGCTGCTTGACTGGGACTCAGCTATTGCCCAGGCAGAGAAGACAGCTCGTTCCTCACTGGAAAGTCTTACTTAGAGAGAAGGAAGCACCCAGTAACTTCCTTATTGTGGCTACTCAAGTAAGGGATTGCTCACAATTGAGTCTGGAAGGTTTATTGAGACTGTTGGTGCAAGCCTCAACTGCTACTGTCAGATCAGTTTACCTTCTTGGTTAGACATTTCTTTTTGAACATTAGTCTGAAGTCTTGGTTTGGACCGAGGCGCCAAAGGGTCTGTTTTTGTTTTCAGTGCCTGTTCCTGAATGCTTAAAGGACTGGGATGAATACATTTTAGCAGGTCCTCCACATCTTGGAGAGTCCAGTGTTCGTTTTCTGTTACTTGCTAGTCTGCTCCCCACCTCTCTGCCTACAAGGGTGGCTGCCCCATTCTCTAAACCCATCCTGTATCACAGAATTGTTATTGTGGTAAAATGAGGGAGATCCCAAGTAAGCTGCCTTGAGTTTTCAGAGAAAAAGCAGGATATAAATGCAATGAATAATCAATGGACAATAATAAAATAAACTTGACCCAAAATTTGGCTGCTACATCGGATTGGCCAAAAGTTTATGATTATGTTTCAAAGGCAACCTCACACAGTGTAGTTATCTTAATCCAGAGCCAGCCACAATGCATCAGAATTCTGCTACATATTTTTCAGAGGGATAGTACTATTAAAGTTTCATGGTAAAAACAACAGTCTTACTGCACTTTAACCACCAAAAACATATCACATGAGGTTTTCTGAATTAAAACGATGGGCTGTATGATCAATAAATGTGTACACTACCATATTTGTTCTGCTGATTTTACTGAACATTTGGTTTCTATACATTTGTTCAAGGAGCCAGAAAATGTTAATTCTGGTAAATTTCTGCATGGAATTTTTAAACAACATTCCCCAAAATTTAATATGGAGATATAAGAAAGGAATAAATGGAGTCAGTGATTCACAGGTATAAATACCAGGGTTCTGCATGCCTGAACATTTATTTGGAAGCAATGTTTTAGCATTCACATGTATGCACACAGCATCTCTCTGCTACTCATTAAAGCATCTTTTTTCAAGCCTTTTTTTTCTTACAGAAAAAATGAAGCTGCGTTAGTGAGACGACTCAGTAAAGCAGCTTCATTTTTAACATGGCTCTTATAGGAGAAATGTATCTTTTTCCTGGCTTGTGTCTACTTTAATAAGAGAGAGATGTTACATTTAGTCAAGTTCCAAATCATTTTCAAACAATGCATGGCCCTAAGAGATACCAGAACTTAGAAGTGTCTCTAGAAAATGGAAGTGGCAGAATATATATTGTTATATGCCATGATCTTCTCTGAAGCCCATAAGTTGATGCCCAAAAGAAAGCCAAAAAAAAAAAAGAGGAGAAGGAGGAGCTACCTATTCTAAGCACACAAAAAGCTGTATTGGATAGAGGGAAAAGTGAAGTTCCTGCCTGGATGACATTTTATTAGGAACAATCAATATAATACAAAATGGCATGCAAACATTGGGGTTCTACAGAATTCTTTATCAGATAAGGTATTCTTCACCTAAAACTGGTGGTGGGTGGAAAATAGAGAACATAAAATCCAAACGTTTCCTAAAATTTAGGCTATTTTAAACTGGATTGTTATGGATCTAAAGTAGGTGGAAGAAAGAGTTGAGAGGATTTTAGTACTGAGCATGTGCTGACTCCACACATATAGTAGGTTGCAACATTTGAGGGTAACATTCGGATCTGGCTGATGATCTTATGTGTTAACAGCAGAATCTATAGTATTCCCCATAGGAGATCCTTTACATCTTAGGTTTTCCAGCACCAATTCAATAGGTGAGTAGGATGGTTTATTACTCTGAATAAGGCATACAGCTCAGAAAGTTATACTTTGGTGGACTAGTGAATGAGGATTCTCATTAGGCAATGATAGGTGAATGCTTTTCTAGCTACAAAGCATTTGTGTATTGTTGCTCCTCTACTCTCAAAGAAAGGAAAATAGGAAACAAAACTATAGCATTTAAAGGATATAACTTCACACACACACTCATACAACCCTCATATAAAATGAAACAAGTAAAACCTTCAGACTTTTCCGGTGTGAGATCTTTCCATTACTTTGAAAGGACAGCTGGGGGCCTCTTCCTTGTACTTTACTGTCAATCCTTAGTCAGCAATCATGACACAGAAAATTAAACAATGAACTATTCATATATATTCATGAATGGGTACCAAGGGGGATCCTCAAGAAGTCCATTTAGAGGGATCGGTAGCCTCAAATTGATTGAATATTGTGGAACTAATAATAATAGTCACCCACAGTCACTGTAATGAGATGGGTGGCCATATAATTTTTATGCTAGGAAGTCTAACCAGAGCATCCCATCTATATACTGAGAATTCTAAAATCTATTTTAATCTATTAAAGCATCCATTAATGCTGCAAAAGTTCATGTTGGGATACTGTGAATGATATCAGCATGCATCAGGCAGAAATCCATCATATGCATCTGTAGGAAGTAATTATTGATGGATTATATACCTTGCCTCAGAGGAAATAGATTTGCTTTGTTTCTTCCATCTCTCTCTTACATACACAGGATATTCTAAAGGCAATCCTAGGTCATGTTTTGGGTTAAAAAAAAAAAAAAAACATCCATTTTTTTGTACTTCTGTATTTACCCCATTTCTTTTCTCTTCCTTCCAATAGGAAGCTTATACAGGACTTTGAATGGCCTGTGAATCATGTTGCTATGACACATGCTTTCAGACATATAATTGAATTTAGATCCTGTTCTGAGATAAATGTGCTGAAGGGAATCTTTTGACTCTGGCAACACTGCATCCTGGCAGATTTACCCAGTAATTCATACCTACAATGGTTGCTTATAAAGTTAATCAGTTTACTTCAGATCTATCAGCATATATCTATATGATCCTTGTATGTAAATAACCGTAACGTGAACATCTTATTATAAAATTCATAACAAAATTATATAAAAATATAAATATTTAAAAAATCCCACTGGTCTAGCCATCAGTCAAAGATCACCACTTTCCCCATACCCATCCAATATTAAGAAATGTAACTGCTGGATGGTCCCATCTGCCTGCAATGTTTAATTAGAATGAAGAGAAATGAAACAAGGAATCCACCAATCCATGTCCTTAATGTGTCCTATACATTGTCAATAAGGAGAACTTCAATTGCTAGCATCATGCCTGTGTCAGGATAGGGATTGCCAGTGAGACAGCTAATTTTACCCATATATATACTGACTGTCCTAACTATCCTTATATGTACTGACCCTCCCTCTCTCCCTCCCTCCCTCTGATTACCGTTGGACAACATTTTAACTCAACCATGAGGAAGAGCCCTTATGTAGATGATTGAGAATTAAGGTAACTTTGCTTGAGTGTCTTGGAAATCTAAGAACTAGAAAAGTGAGGAACGTGAGCTCTGGTGAACAAGCAGAGAGGAGAAACTGCTCTTTATGTTAGTCAGGAAACATTGGAGAGATTTTCTAGAGAGATTCTCTCCAAATCATTGGGCTGTGATTGTGGCCATTGATACTGAGCCATTCTGGGACTTGGCCCACTGCAGATTTGGCCATGTAGCACAGAATGATCTAAGCTGGTATGGGAACAAATGGCAATCTGGCTTAAATGAGGAAGTCTCCTGACATCAGTAATTGGAGCTCTCTATGGGTTTTAGAGGAAGACCATGGAAAAAGTGTGAGAAATACAGCTCTGTACTTGCTAAGTCAACAGAGGAACTTTTTCTTCTCAACTGGATCCCTTTATTTCAGGGTATTTTGCCTGCCAATTTGTCATGAAAACAGTAACATATTAAAAAATTGTAATCATAAGAATGAACTGATCTTGCTACACAATCCTGCAACTTCTGAACATGAAATACAAACAACTGAAAAGAAACTGTATGTGCCCTACAATTATCTAATTCTCTTTACAGTATCTCAGGCTATCCTGCAGATAATCTTGATTAAAAAAAAACAAGTTAATTATAATGCAAAAATCCTCACTTACTGTCTGATTCCAGACTATGAAATCAACTTTAATTCGGTATTTTTTTTTAAAGCAACAATTCATGCTGCTTGAATCCATAAATAGGAAAAAAGCATTTTCTTCCTGAATTTAAAGAATTATTTGATAAATATCAGAACTGCAAGGAACTTACACCTATTCAATGGTTCCTTTCTCCTTGCATCAGTAATTGAAGCAATCCTAGTGATTAGGATGTAATTCTCTCATGTCTTTGTATAGCCATCAAACATGAGCAATAGTTAAGTCAGAAATTAGCATTAGCATCCACTCATTTGTTCCAGTTTCACTAGATCTTCTCTAATTAAACTTGGAAAAGAAGCTTGTGTCCTTTGCATGTTCTCCTTTCCTCTCTCTACCATACTAATATTAAAATGTCAATGGATAAAATATTGCAAAAATGCAACCTTATATTGTATTGCATAGTTATGCCATTGGTGAGTTTGGGGTACTTTGAAGATGCTTTTCTCTCAGTATGCAAATGTTTTCCTGCACATAGAGGTCATCATCATGAAAAGCTTCTACTTTCATGCTTACATCATATCAATATTGTGTGGTTTTTGTTTTGTTTTGTTTTTTGTAGTACTCTTCCAATGGGTATGCTGATTAATATAAAGTGAAGAGATATAAGGCACATGGAAACTTAAGATATGAAAACTGTACAATGTGGTACAATATTTGGAAATGTGAATGAAATGACGGATGAGAATAAATACAACCAGATCAATAATGATTCCAAAATTGAAAATAAATTTGGGGGAAAAGTTTGAGACAAGATAGACTAAATGGGAATGGAATGCAATATCTGGCTATAGTACCACTATTTGTCTGTAAGATTTTTTTTTTTAATGCAGAATTTCAATTTTCTCATCTATTTCTGGACACATCCTGTCTAAACTTGTATTTATTTAATATGTGCAATCATGTTCCTAATGAAGAGTGTTTGTGTGTATATATGTGCATGGACATGTTTCAGAATGCTGCTTGGGAGAGACATAAACATTTTAAACTTGGAAATTTTGAATTGCAAATTGCTTTTTATTCTTGCAATTGCAGATTTACTTAGCCTACCTCTAACATGTGAGGTTGCAATCTTCTGGTTTGTTTTTACCCCTGACCACTGTGATGGAAAAGTCACCCAAGAAATGCCAACAACTGGAGAGAATCCAAAGATTGTTTTATTATTTCAAAATTAACAGGTTGCAGTGAGTTGCTGGTCTCTTGTGCTCAGAGTAATGAAGACCAAGAACCTCGGCTTATATACTGTAAATCTTATGTCAAATCTTGATCTCCAGAGGCCCCACCTACAAGAGAACATTACAGCCATTAAGGATGCAGGATGACAAGAAAGAAGATGCAAGTATCATTCAGTGGGTGAAGACGTTATAATAATGCTCTTTGAAACGCAGTATAGCAGGTTTGATATATAAGAGGTGCCTAGACTCTAATTGTGATTCTAACAAGTTGGCCCTGCAGAAAGTTCTTCTGGTTGGTTATGATCTCTTTTTATATGTGTTGTTTTTCTTCTATATTTGTAAGCTGCCCAGAGCCATTAAGGAGTCAGGCAGCCTCAAAATTGGATAATAAATGAAAAAGAGGAGATATAAAGAGGCAGGCATTACACATGTGTTACATTTCATAAATTCCATAGGTATTTGGGATCATTGACAAAACACTGACACCACTTATAAAGAATCCTACAGCTAAATGAACAATGAAAAAGTACATGACAATTTGGATACATATTATAAAACATATTACATATTATAAGGTTAGCTATTACAACATGTATGACTTTTTTCTTGTAGATTCTTATCTCATCCTTCTACACCATTCATTTCTAGAAGGAGAAGAGAGTCCTAACAGGAGCCTGCTATTCATCAAAGGTCAGAAAGGTCTAGCATTTCATTTGCGCATTGTAATTCAACAATTTCAAGAGATACCAGGCATTAGAAACCGAAGAATGACAGAATGGAGTACTGAAATGGGCATAATAATTATTGTGTAAGTAGCATTGTTAACTTAGCAGAAAAGAGAAAAGAAAGATGTGATGTGGGGGGAAGGTATTGAAGGTGTATATAAAATAAAGATAAAATGAAAAGATTATGAAAAATAACACTTTATTAAAATATGTTTTTGTTTTTCATGTGGGTGTTTTGGGGGAGGGGAGGGGAGGGGATAGGCTATTATGGTAGCATATAGTTTATCTTAGCTAAAATTCCCAAACCACATAATCTTTCAAATATTCTCAGAGAAGCCTAGGAAATGAATTCCCTTTGTGGCAATGCTTTTTGTTTGTTTTGATTTATATGAGTTAGGCTGGCTATTAACAGTTTGAAACTGTTTCAATAGAAACATATTACATGCAATATAATGGTGTTCAAGTTTCAACCTATGCATTAATCCCAAAGAATTCTACCACAGCATTTTCTGAAGAAAACTGTTAATCAGTTTTCCAAAATGAGTGGGTGGGTAGGTGGATGGAGGGATGGATAGATGGTAGGTAGGTAGGTAGGTAGGTAGGTAGATAGATAGATAGATAGATAGATAGATAGATAGATAGATAGATAGATAGATAGATATCCAAACATAAATATTGCAGTCTTGGTCATTCTCCCCAGTTAATTTTAAGCATTCATTTGTTCTCATCAACAGAGAAGGGGATACTATTTATTTAGAGTTTCTGAATTTGCCTAATTTCAATACTTGTTATTAACATAGAATAAACCTAGAACTGCAATAGAATCTGAAGATGAGGAAGAACCAAACTGCTACAATTATGAAACAAGAGTTTCTCCCCAACACCATTAAAAAAAATGGTAAAATAATGCACTGGAGAAATTATGGAATAATGCATCCATTGTGTTTCAGTGAGTTGGCTTGGATTCAATCTGATTAAGAGCTTCACTTGTCAAGGTGAAGAGCCAATATAATTTGATGGGGTGATTTTTGTTGTTTCACCTACCCATAGTCAGCACTTGGCATAGCCAGTAGAGGCCCTCAGTACCTGTCAGAAGAAGAAACTATCAGAATATGTTGCTTTGGGTTTTTTAGATTTTTGAAAAATTTAATTAAAGGTTACATGAAAAGTCAGATCCACCAAAAGACTTTCTCCACTTTTTTGTATAAAAGCTATAACAAAAATGGAGAGAGCAAAGATGGTTGTACTATTTCATCATTTAACAATTGCAAGGTAGCTTTTTCAAATAAAGGAATATATACATATACATATATATATAATATGCATTATTTTTCTGCTTGTAGGGAAATGATTCACCTGCAGAATTCTATGCCATAGAATCAGCATTTCCAAACAAAATTAAAGAAAGATGGAATTTACTTACTGTTGGAATCCAGGAGATTTGTGAAGATAAATTGCTGTGTTCAGCTCATCATTAAGACAAATGCATTTTGCTTCTCCCTTGAATCAATCTCCTGCTAGGAAGTCATTGGATTATATGATAGGAATCCCAGAATCACACACAGAAAATGAATGCAAAAAATGAGTTAATACTAAATCTTGCTATAAAGTCACGAAAGCATCTTGCTGTAGCTCAGCATTCTATACAAACTCACTTATCACGGAAGGAAAAGAATGGGACACCATACCTGTGGTGACAGGAAAGAAAGTTATAAGTAATATTATCTCAACTCAACACAAGTCTCTAGCTGGCAGTTGCAAGCACTATAAGCCTTAACAGGAATGAATTTTACATCAGATACAATCATATCAACTGGAATACACAAAGCCAGAACAAAGTTTAACAAAATCTGTACCCAAGGCTGATAATGACAGCAATAAACCTATGAGCAGAACAAACTTAAGATATACTTCAGGTGGCTAAAAATGAAATTCAAAACAACAACAAGCAACAAGCTTCACATTGTAACCTACACAGAGACTTCAAAACAATGCAAGCTTTTAAAGATGACCCTTTAAATTAGCAACACAAAGGTTTGAAAATGACGGCAACAAGTTGTGCTGGAGTATTTCTGACATAAGTTGGCATTTTAGTAGCTGGTTTTCAAACAATGTTAGTAAATCACTGATAAGGCTAGGCAAAGCTTCCAAAGGATACTTTGATTTGACAAAGCTTCATTCAAATTAATGGCCCTTCAAAGCAGATTCAAAGGAGAGTCCTGTTTCAGAGCCATGGATTGAGTCAGGTAGCAGCACAGATTCAATGGTTTCTCCACTGTCTTTCAGCAATACATACTGCATCTTCCCTTACATATATGGAGAATGCTGAAAGGTTGGATGTGTGAAGGGGTCTTTGAAATTAACACAGTAGCCAACCAATGAATCTTATACCTTATTAAGTTCTCTGCCTATGTTGGAGTTTGTTCAGGTAATAAAGATAGCATGGCTTTGGCCTTCATTCACTTCCTTAGGTCTCTATTTCTCCTCCTCCTCCTCCTCCTCCTCCTCCTCCTCCTCCTGCTCCTCCTCCTGCTCCTGCTCCTCCTCCTCCTCCTCCTCCTCCTCCTCCTCTTCTTCTTCTTCTTCTTCTTCTTCTTCTTCTTCTTCTTCTTCTTCTTCTTCTTCTTCTTCTTCTTCTTCTTCTTCTTCTTCTTCTTCCTCCTCCTCCTCCTCCTCCTCCTCCTCCACCTCCTCCTCCTCTTTGCTTTTAAAATAATAACAGGAAAAAAAAAAAGGAATATACTTTTTTCTGGTTTTTTTCACTTCTTTTTAAACCACTTGTTATGTGTTTAATGTGACCAGTCACAACCCTATAGGTTTTAACCAACAAGCCATGCCCAACCTGGCAGCTCATGAAATCAGCCTATGAAATCAACAGGCCCAGTTTAAGGAAGTGGCAGTCATGTCTGTGATGTGGGCAGCTATATAAATTAGATAGATAGATAGATAGATAGATAGATAGATAGATAGATAGATAGATAGATAGATAGATAGATAGATTCCCAGAAAAGAGAGATCCATTATCAGACTGGCAGGCAGACAGAAGCTATGGAAGTAATATGAGAAAACAAAAATGAAGATGCTATGGCTGCCTACCTCCATCATTATACCCATGAGAATTAACCGCATGCCCACTTCAGGTTGATAGGCTTGTTAGCCTGCAGGCAGGTCCGCCCACAGGCTAATGTAGATTCATGTTTGCCAGTGTGTAGATTGGGCTGATGGGATCATTCTCCTAAACAGGATCTTATGCTCTCAGATCATGCAGTTATTATTTCAAAGGCATATTGAATGTTCTTCCTTCTCATCTCCCTCATTTTGAAGGAAACAATTTGCAATGTTAATATAGGTCTGCTTGTATGGGAAGCTTCTAAACCTGGGTTTGTGTTGGGCCCTTACATTCCTTAAACCAGCCCTGTTTCCCAAAAGGAAACAAGTTTCCCAACATTACATGTGTAGTGACTAAATAATCATCTAACAGAACAAGTCAAGGTATTCAAGTACTTGTTGTTTTTTTATGCCACAATAATCATAAAGTCCATGGCAATTACACTGTCCTAAATGTCCAGAAATCAGCTTCAGTTGTACAACTTTTCCATTTCTCCAAAGAAGCTCAGTTTGTACATGCAACACTTAAAGTCTTGTTAATTAAGGCCCAAACTCATCTTCTCTTTGGAATTCAGTTGGGCCCTTACAGGTCATTCCTTCCCTTGAAAAGATACAGTCCCATTTTTAAAGGTCCATCTTCCAAGCTTCCTGGTTAATGTGGTGCTGCACCATGAAGATAATTTATTTAAAATCAAAGCATCTGCCTAGATTCACATTATTTCTTACTAGCTTAAACTACTTTTTCTCTTGGCCAGCATGGCTCCTTTAATCTTGACTGACAATTTTAATTCTTCCTGGAGCCAGGCACTTCATGAGAAATTAAAATCTTTGGCTTTTCAGGAATCACAGTCTCCCAGCTGGGCTATGAACATGTGTTAGCCACTCTTAAACAGTGTGCTACGGACAAGGAGATCCAAATGAACCTATCAGTTTTGCTCATAAATGTGTTTCTGAGTTATGCTACTCATCTATTAAACCCAGCTAGGTACCTTAGCCATATCATAATCCCCGAATTCAGAAGGGCTTTATCTTTGGCCAGATTTAACACCTTCCCAATAGCTGTTAATGAAAGGAATTTTGGAACATCCTGTTTGAACAGAAACTCTGCCCCTGGGATGGGGAAGCATTTGAAATGCGGGATCATGTTGCACTATACTGCTTGTTTTATGCTGACATTTTCCATGAGTTGTTATCTCCATTTTTAGTCAAGCACCGTGACTCCTTTTACCTTCAGCTATCAGATCAATTTGACTCTATTTCACTGAATGTCACTAAATATTGCTCCACTATTGGTACAATATATAGAAGACTTTCTTTCATTAGTTCATAAATATTTCTTATCTAGTTGTCTTGATCACCCATTTTAATTGGGTGACTATATTATACATTATGTTTATATGCACTTCTATTGATTTTTATTAATTTGTATTTGGGAATTTATAATTTGCTTCTGGTGGTCTATGACCATAACAAACCATTCTCTCTCTCACACACACACAAGCTTCCCAGCCACCTACTCCAAGCATCCTGGCACCCCAGAAAACCTCAGGAGCAAAGTTGGCAAAACATGGTACCCAAACTGCAAGATACTGATCATTATTCAATGCCATGCAGAGCTTGTTAGTCCAAAAAGACAAAGGGGAAAAAACCCCCTAAGAAACAATAGCAACAACAAAACTTCTGAAACAATTTTTTGGGAGAAAAAAGATAAGTTCTTCATTGGTTCAAAAAACCCTATCATTTTTTTTTGGGGGGGGAGCACAATTTGGAAGCTGCCACACTACTCTTTCCTCAACCCTTACTATTTCCCTTAAAAAGATGCAGAGAAGTATTTCAAGAATTTGTTACACTGAAATTTTTGAAGGTATCCAGCTGAAATGTAGTAGGGTTACCACTCTCTGAAGGATTTACCACCATAGCTACCTTCACTTCATCATGCCCCTAAATTAAACAGATGCAGGCATTCTGAAGCTTCCAAATAATATCATTTAAAAAATTAAATAATTTTAAAGATTATTTTTGCATAGATAATAAGAAATACATCCAAAGAAAATAAATAGCAAAGTAAGTGTAAAAAAAAAAGAAGAAGGGGATGGGGAAGAGGAAGGGGAAGGGGATGAAGAAAGGAAAGGAAAGGAAAGGAAAGGAAAGGAAAGGAAAGGAAAGGAAAGGAAAGGAAAGGAAAGGAAAGGAAAGGAAAGGAAAGGAAAGGAAAGGAAAGGAAAGGAAAGGAAAGGAAAGGGGAAAAAACAGATAAAAGAAGATAGAAAAAAGAACAAGAAAATTAAAATTTAAAAAAAAACCAGGATATATAAAGAAATGGTTTCCAATAACTGTCTCAGCAGTTATACATGCAATTCTAATCAAAGCACTCTTTCCAATTTCATCATAATTCCCTTCTTTCTATAACCTGTTCTTTCAAATCATCAAGACCATAAATCACAAACTCATTTTCTTTCTCCTACAAAAAGTCCATAAGGGGTTTCCAGCCATTGATGAATGTCAATAATGACCTTTCTCTAATCAAAGAAGTCAATTTGTCCATCTCAGCAAGTTCTGTCAATTTCATCAACCATTCCTCCATGGTGGGTAATGCCAAATCTTTTCACCTTTGTGCATATAATAAACTTGCCACGGTAATCATATATTGAAATAATATTCTATGGCTCTTTTCTAACTATTTATCCATCAATCCTAAAAGGAAAAGTTCTGGTTTCAACTGAATATTAATCTTTAAAATCCTCTGCATCAGTGTATGTATTTGAATCTTTTTTTTTTTTTTGCGTTTTTACATGTCTACCTTCAAGTTGTTCACATTTCCAGCATACAAGCTTCCATATAATATCATAAGGACAAATCTTTTTTGAATTAAATTTCAAAGTGGTTCAAATCCATGTTGTTCCTTCAAATCTAGAGTTGCATACCTGAAATGAATCGTGCTTTCTTCCAGGTACTATAATGCACCAATGGAAGAGGGCTATTGCCCTCCTGTACATGCTTGTGAGCTTTCTGAATCTATCTGGTTGGCCACAATTCAAGTCCCTGAGACCCACAATGGTGCTCAAATGGGTTTTTGGCTTTATCTAACAATACTCTTAATTCACATAGAGTTCCCCACTGAAAAGTATATATAATTAATCTAACATTTCCTTGCTTTCAATTAAAGTCAAGATCAAAGATAACTGAAAGAAGGAGTTCTTGGCTCTTCAAATCATAATCAAAAGAAATGACATGACTGGGATAAAATTGACAAGTCTTCTGACTTTCCCCCCATTTTCTACAGTATAAAACTGGCTGCCTGGTTCTGAGGACTTGTAATGATATGTGGGAATGACCTTGGGAGACAGAAGGAAGAGCTGCAGCCTAGATACTGGTCTGAAAAAGGAAATCTGAATCCAAAGGATCCAGGACTAGGGTCTAGGACCCTCCCTAGCTTTTGGAAGAGTAAAAATAAGGGAGGGAAGAGGTGTTTTCAGACTTGCAAATTTCTGTTACTCTAACCTTACAATAAAGTAGTGTTAGTACTCATGGTTGGTGCTTCTACTCTGGATTACCTTGAAGGGTTGACAGGACATGGCTTCCCATCTTCTAACTTATTTTAAATTCCCTATATTGTAAGATCGTTGACCCATCTAGCACAATATTGCCCAACTAGCAGCATCTCTCCCAGATAACACTCCCAATCTTTCACAGCCCAGGGACCCAAATTATATGTATGTATTTATAATTGAAAGACTACATAACCTTCAACTTGCTTTGTTCATTGGTTTCAAGAGCATTTCCTGTTCTGAAAGATAGATGGAGCTATGACATATGCCATACTAACCATATTAAAGGAGCTACTGTATGTCAGCCTTGCTCAGCCAACCAGTTTAAGGGGTGGGATAAAAAAAGCTGAATAGGCAAGGAAGGTGATACTGGCTAGTATCACTCAGTCTGCTGCTGCAGTGAAACAGGTGGTATGTATGACGCATGCCACTGTCAGTGCATTCATGATCCATCACCAGTGATCCCACCTCATTCCACATGTTGTAACCATGTTTCTATTCCTCCATGTTGCAGGGAAAAATCTATTCCCAGCTGGGCTACATATTGCCTGTTTTACTATATATTGTTTTCAATACCTTCCAAACAAGCTTGTATCAGATTTTTAAGTTTGTTCTGGCCTAGATTGCCTCCAGGAAGTAAGATAATCAAGAAGACGCCCAGGATAATGATTTCTCCATCCTGCTAAAGCCATGCCCATGTCCATCAATTCAAATGCTACATAATACCTTTGCATGGGATTAAAGCAAACGATAAAGGAGAATAAATCATTCTGCCTGTTTAGGTACCTCATTAGCATATAGGTTAGGTAGCACAAATCACCAACAGTCTGGTTTCCTTGACAACTGTACTTGGCCATGATCCAGGAAAGTCTGTGCTCAATTGGGTCCAATTATAGCTATTATTTAAAAGCCCACAAGCACAAGCTGTTCCATCACCAACAGCAGGAATGTCCCAGCTGTGCTTGTGAAATTTGCCCACTAGACTGTGGTGATCCAGCAAGTCACATATTGTGAAATTATTATACAAACTGCCTTTACTGTTACTGGATGGAATAAGTTAGAAAAGGTCTGGTTGCACCTTTTCAGACTAACAAATTTAATAAGTTTTTGTGAATGACAGCCAATCATTTAATAGTCTGAAAAGGTGTGACCAGTCTCCTTCTGGTTTTTGGCTACCATAGAGAAACAAATCTTTTCACTTGCAATAGATGGAAGAAAATGTATCAAATTGACAAACTATGCACATAAGGGCTAGGTGTACTTTTTTATTTGGCTTATTGATATACATTGGGTGTGGGCAGCAATTATCTGATTTTTCCCTTTTTCAAAGGATTCTCAAGACTACCCACACAGAGATTCCAATCTGAATTTAGAAAGTGCTGTCTCACTAAGGCAGGTTAGCTTGAGAGCAGTCAAGCAAAGAATTTGTGGCTGGTTGGAATTCTGATCCTGGTTCTCTCCAGCCTCGTTTTCTATCTGCATGAAGAGGTTGGCTTTTGTATTGAATCAAAGTTGATTCTAGTTAAAATAAGAATCTTTGCTGGTGATCTATGCTCTGTAGTTCTTAAAAGTATTCTGGGAACAAGGGTGTTTTCAAAAGCTGCCACAGCTACTTTAATTTAATTTAATTTAAGTTTCTGCATGGATGATTGCTTGCTTGCTTGAAAAATGAGATGGTTCTTTTTTCTTTTCAATAAAATGAAATTGGCTTCCAATAAAATGAAATGGTAACAAATACAATAATTTAGTACAATAAAATCCATCTATACAAAGTTTAAATCATAAAGTTTGATGGATATTTGCTCTATTATAATGCTAACATCAAGAGAATGTGCACTTTTAACTGAAATCTGTAGGAATTAGGCTAGAAAGGCTTAATCTCCAAATATTGGTACAACTTTCAAGGGTGTATATCTAGATCCCACCATTTCCAGTGTGTCTCTGTTGGTATTTAAAATAGGAAGTTGGTTGCAGAACAAGAGTGATCTTCCAAAGGAGACTTATCAATATCATGAAGATTTGTTTTAGCTGAACATGGATTAAAAATTCCTCCTCCACCATATTTTTAGACTTCCTTGCAGCTGCTATCCCTTATGTGGTTTGATTGATTGATTGATTGCCTTCAAGTCAGTGTTGACTTCTGGTGATTGCCTGGGCAAGTTCCTGCAGTTTTCTTGGCAAGATTTCAGAAGTTGGTTTGCCACTGCCTATTTTCTAGGACTGAGAGTGAGTGACTGGCCCAAGGTCACTCAGATGGCTTTGTGCCTATGTAGGACTAGACCTCACAGTCTCCCAGTTTCTAGTCTGGTGCCTTAACCACTACACCAAACTGGCTCTCAATTTTTTCCTACATTTATCAAATGATAATAATATGATGTCTCTAATATATATAATTTTAGTTCATTTGGGGAGAGGGTAGGCTTTTTTAGGGGTGTCCCCTGAATTCTCTTACTAAACTTCACTGACAAACTTCTAACTCTTCCTGTTCATACAGTTTGCTTGTTCCTTGGATTTTCCCTTCTATGTTACTGAGCATTCACAAGGCAAGCTTTGACCTTCATATAAGCAAGCTGAACAGAATCAGCAATAGAGTAGCAATGAAAATTTATGTCTTTATTTACTTATTTTTACAAGTTCATATCTATGATTTACCAAACTAGTAACCTGTACTGACTTCAAATACATGCAAAAATAGTGTGATCCATGTATGGACATTGGTTTCCATGATGAGATCATTCTCACAGACATTTGTCAATACATAAAGCATCTGCCACAGGATTGAATGCTACGTGCAGCATGGCATAATAAATCTCCTTCAATAGCTCTGTATTATTGCAGGACAAGTGGCTGAATCCCTGCACCATTAATCCTGTATCTACAATTGTACAGTCCTAGCATTCAGCTGAAAAGATTGGCACATTTGCAAATAGCTTGTCTACCAATGTTTCATCTACAGCTGAGGGCACATGTCCTTCAACTTCTTATGGGTTGAGAAATAGGGTGGTTGATTTTTCCAAATTTCTCCAGATGAAAGGGAAATTCTCCAACCATTTCTCAAAGGTGGAGCTTCTCCTGAACAGTGATAGTAACACCATTATTTTGAAAAGCCCAATGGGAAGAATTTCTTCACTCTCTCTTTCCTTAGGATTTAACTGAAGTGCCAGAATATGCTTCTGAAGACTGGTGAAGATATGATTGGACAACAACAGAAGAGACAATTTACATACCTTTGGCCACCTTGTATTTCTTGTGCAAGAATATCACTCTAACCATGAAATTTCTTCAAAACATTATTTTGAATAACACCTTGTTGTATCAAACTCTAAGAACTGTTAGAAAACAAAGCAGGATAATTTATCTATTCATCACTGGCATCTCCCTATATTTAAGAAGCATTTTATGTCTTCTAATCTATGTCACTAAAAAATCAGTTACTAAACTTGGCCCATTCTCTCAAGTAATAAGAACTGTTGGTTCTTCTTGGAATTATTGGTCTGTCTTGGGAAAAACAATTTCTACAGACTCAAGAAGGGCAATTTAAAACTTATAAACCACAAACTATATAATCCTGTATCAGCCCATCAGAAAAGCTGCCCCAAAAGCACTTTCCTGAGTTCAAACATTTTCTTTTCCATCCCAAAGTTTTGTCACTATTCCTTTTTGTAAAAGAAATCTTGCTGTGTCAGTTTTCTGAGTCAGGCAGAAAAAAAGGAGGGGTACGGATAAAAAAAAAAAAGTGTTTATCAAAACAGTTCTCCCTTCCAAAGGGGGTGACAAAAACTTCATCTGATAAGCTATTGCCATTGACAATCAAAATTGTAATTTGCAGTGATCTTCAGAGCTCTGATTTGCCATATTCAAATGAAACAATTCAAGATGCTAAACACTGTTCCTATTTATTCATTTAATCAATTTGTATGGCTACCATCTCAACAAGCGACTCTGGGCAGCAAACAGTATTAAAATAAAATTAAAACAATTATAACCAACAATACAAAAATTACAATACATAGCAGCCAAGGAAGGTATCAAAATCAACAGTCACAACCCGAAGATGGCCCCCTTCACACACTCGGGGTCCCAGGCCCAGGCCCAGAACCAGTGTCTTTAGTGTCTTAGAAAAGGCCAGCAGGACTGGGGCCATCCTAATCTCCAGAGGAAGAATATTCCATGTGGGGGGCGCTACAGGAGAAAAGGCACACCCCCTGGGTCTCACCAACCAGCATTCCTTAGCCAGTGGGGCCCAGGGCATTCCCATCCCACAGGACCAAATCAGATGGATAGAAACAACTGGGGAGAGACAGCATCTCAGGTAACCCGGTCCCAAGCCATGAAGGGCTTTAAAGGTGATAACCAGCACCCTGAAGTGCACCCAGAAGCACACTGGCAACCAATGCAGCACTGGTGGTAGTGGTGGTACATGTACCAAATAACTGGTGCCATTGACTACCCATGCTGCTGCATTCTATACCAGTTGAAGCTTCCATGTGTTCTTCAAGGGCAGCCCCATGTAGAGTGCATTGCAGTAGTCCAAATGGGAGGACATAAGTGACAGTCAGCAAGGCCTCCCAGTCCAGGAATGGGTGCAACTGGCAAACAATCCAAAGGTGTGCAAAGGCCCTTCTAGCCACAGCTGCCACTTGCTCTTTGAGGAGAAATCATGAGTCCAGGAAGACCCACAGACTGCACACTAGGTCTGTCTGAGGCAGTGCCACCCCATCCAGAACCAAGGATGGAAAACCTACAGCACCAGAAGGTCCAAACACCCAAGGCCACTCAGTCTTGCTTGGGTTGAGCAGAAGTCTGTTGCATCCCTTCCAGGTACCCACAGTCTCCAGGCACTGGGACAGGACATCCACAGCATCACTCAGATGGCCTGGGATAGAGATATAAAGCTGGGTATCATCAGCATACTGATTTCATGAGTTCTAAGAACAAAACCTAAACATCCAGTTCTGGCAAGCAGGTAAAATGGTTTCTTAAGCACTGTCTCCTTGACACTTGAATAAATAATATCAAATTGCAGAAAATGACAGAGCAAGTTTTAAAATAAAAAATATATATTTTTATAATTTTCAGACTTTTTAAAAAAAATTGATTTGTGAAAAGTGGAAAAGTTATTAACCCTCCATATGGAGGACTCATATGCAGCCACAGAAGCAGAGCTACACTCCTAGGCTTCTCCCTAACACTGTGGCCTGGTATTGGTGCCCCTCCCACACAGCATTTGAAATTAAACACTGACAAATAGATATTCCGTACTATCCAACCAGCTGATATTGTAGATGACCAAGTTGCCTGGAGTCACAATATAAAAGCAGTGGTTCACCATTAGAATGTTATAATCAGACATCCATGAGCATTAAAGGAAATTTGGGTTGAGATAGGACAATTGCACAATATCAGAGCTAAGGCAGGGTATGGTCCTAGGGGACACCAGCAGAACTGATAGCAAATTCAAGGGATGATATAGAGTTCAAAATAAATGTTTTAAAAATCAATGGCACTGAAGCTGTTCTTATGATGGGAAGAAAAAAGGAAACCCCAGGGATATTCCTGGATACCTAATGAATACAGAACTGTAGAAGACACAAAAATGTCACTCTGCAGGGGACAGTGAATTACAGGCATACAAAAGCAAAATCTATCATGTAGAGTACCCAGATGGCATTCCTACAGCTGATCTGTTTTGAAGGTGGAAATACCTTTGGTCTGACCTATTTTCTCCACCAGAGTTCTCAGTTGGCCAATTTACAGTAATCCTTATAGGTTTTCTGGCAGGGGAATGTTTTAGCAGCCTGATAAGTATTTGCATGCATCACAGTACTCTGGAAAGAAGTCCTTCAACTTCATCAGTGGGCGAAGCCCACTTTAACTGAATCAGTGAGGCTCTACAAGCCTCCAGAGCATTATTCTTGCACAGAATCAAAATGGATTCTTGAGCCAAGGGGTCTGGAGAAAGTCATCCATGCCAAAAAGTGAAGGCTATTCCTACATGCTTACAAAAAGCCAACACATGTGTCCTATCTCTAATAGCATGCAGAGAGCTAATGAGACCCAAAAATTCCATATGTTTTTCATCTCCCGATTGAGCTTCTTTGTTTCTTTCAACACAATAATCCAAGCATGAATCTAACTGGGAAGAATCCAAGCTTTTTTTGGGTTTTGTTTTGTTTTTGTTATTGTTTCTTGCATTTCCTTTCTAACTTCTCTGTCCTTGTTTGCATGCCTGAAATATTTCATTGAGATCAAGAGATGTAATCTCCTCAAGTCTGTTTTGATGCTTTCCAATACCTTTCTCTGTAACTTTTTCTTTTGGCAAGGGAAGTTAATGCCAAGTTTTTCTTGACAAAGTGGCACCACATGAACAATGAAAATAACGGATGTTTGCAATCCTCGCCACATTTGCTTTCTTTTTTTCAAAAAATGTTGCACCTCAGATTGATGATTATAGCACATTTGGAGATTCTGTCTGCTTATTTTCTCCTCACTGTTAGAACCGGCATGTCATTACACTGACCTACCTACTCCCTTAGCTAATAATGGCTGTCAGCTTAGTTTGAGATGGTGCTATCAGTTTGGATTAGCACATACCTCAGAGAACCCGGCCATTTTCTACCGCGCCTTAGAAATAGTTTTAGTGGCCATTCATCAGCAAATTCGCCTCTAACTTCAGTACTGGGGAATCATTTGTGAGCAAGAAAATAGGTACAAATTTGTAAGAGGATTCCAAGGAATTCTGAACAGATTATGATAGTTTATTTAAAAATGTGCATGTGGGTGTGCAAATGTGTGAGGTATGCACACAAACATGGAGTCTTTCATACACGTGCTTTTGGAATATTAAATCTAGCATTTCCAAACTCTGGTTTGAATACTGTTATGTATGTCATGCATTGTTCTCTAAAGAATTACTTTGTATGATGAAAGCTTGAATGTGTTTTAATTAATATGTTTTCTTCCATAGCTGTAACTCAGCATCCTTCAAATATGCTCCTGCAATCCATAAGCAAACAGGATACTGCTATTCAAAGAAACAATCAATTAAATATTTAACTAATTTAGGAAGGAAGGAAGGAAGGAAGGAAGGAAGGAAGGAAGGAAGGAAGGAAGGCAGGCAGGCAGGCAGGCAGGCAGGCAGGCAGGCAGGCAGGCAGGCAGGCACAACAATAATTTATGTACACTGCTTTTGCAGTAGTTTGCAATGCTGAGTTTCGTAATACATGAAGGAAATCAGAAAATTAGAGTTGTAATAGAGAAAAGGGAATCTGGGGGATTCAAAGGCATGAATATTCTTTCTAAATCTAAAATTTCTTATTCAGGTTCCCAGAAGTCAACAAATCAGCCCATCAAAAGCTGCGTTTTACAAATTTAGTTGATTGTAAATCTATACTGGCTGCTGATTGTAATATCGACATTGATTGGAAAAATCTCTCTAGGGTTTCAGGTCTGAGTTTTCTTATATTATGAACTGGGGCCTCCCACAGTGCCTTTTTTTTTTTTTTGCATCTTAATGTTATACATTATTAAATAGGTGTATGTATTCTCCATAGAGTATTAATTGCTCCTTATTTCATTGCCTTGCATGCCTTAGTCTCAAATAATATTTAAGGTCTGGCTCTCCTCTCTCTGCATTCTTCTGAATGATCTCAGCTACTGATTTAAAGAAAAAAACCCAACATGGGCTTTTCCTTCTTCTTTGACAAGAGATTTCTGTGGCAATATTACTTTATGCAGACATCCTTTTGCCACATCTTTGTTTCACCAAGGCCCAGAAATCAGCACTACAGATAGGAAGAACTGAGGGGATATTTGCTCATTCTTAGCAAGAAAGATCTTTTTTGCGGTCCTCTAATATCATTTTTTGCTTCCTGTTCCTATTAGAATTGTTGCACAAAGGGGGTCATACAGCTATTAAAGGCATCTCGCTCTTTGTCATGCTTGGGTTATTTTTCCAAATAGATATGCCAGCTAGTCTCCCTCTAGCATGTAGGAATTTCATTCTTTGCAACCTGCATTTTTACCTGTTGGCTTGACCATGCTGCTAAAGTTCTGCAATCACAGCCAACTTGGTGGGTAGAACTTAGAGGGTGGGAGAACAAATCAGGTAACACATAACCTTTCCTATGGGTGCTGGGAGCTGAATTGTTTTTTATGCATTAATGTGTTCCACTACTGGCCTTTCTTAAAATGGTAGCAGACTAAGAGCAAGTTCTGTGTATTTCTTTAACCAGTATCTTGACAAGCCAAACATTCACATTGCCTGCCAACTGCAGAAGTCAATTCTGTTCTGACCTATCAGCTTCTCTTTTGGGACTCAAGGGGGAGGTGAACATTCACAGGTCTTTATGTCTCACTGAGTTTAGTTTGTCCTTGAATTCCCATCCTGAGTCTCATAACACATAACACAAGAAACCTGGTGCTTTTTAACTTCCAATATTCCTGACCACCAGAGAGGTCTGTTAGGGCAGATGAGAGATACTTTTTAAAATATTGGAAGGTCATCAGATGACAGCTGGAATAAATAAACAAAATGCTACATAAATACCAAATAAATCAGCAAGAGGCCGCAAAATTGCTAGGGAAGAAATAAGGACACAGACTTGGGCATTTTCATGCTAGTTACCTCTATATCTTCATAACATAACCTGTCACTGAAGTGATATAAAGCCTGTTCACATGACTGATATTCTGTACAATGATAGTTGGATGACTCTAAAAGAGGCTATCAATCGCTGGTGTGAAACCAACAGGAATGTCTGAGCAGAGATAATGGAATTTAAGGATATGAATGTATTTATCTTTTTTTTTTTTTAGGGATATTACTATGTTTTAATTTTTTAAAAAGGAAATCGCAAAAAAAAAGTCCCTGACAGAGAATAAAAGGTTCCCCCCATCCCCAGTGCTAGGATAATTCTACAGCAAAGACAGTTGGGATTAATTACAGTTTAATCCAGTGAGATAGTTTAGTAAGCTTCCTATGTTAAAATGCAATCTGCATATTTTATTAACAAAAATCACTTAAACTAGTTTTATAAGGTCTTCGAAGCTGTTCCATGATGGAGCATTTAGTGGGCTGGTAAGTCATGGAACAGTTCAATTTTTCCTCTTTGTTAGGCTTAATTTCACAACTTTTCCCAGGAGCTCTAAATTTACATTCCTTGTATTGGTGGATGGCAGATCATGACCATCCACTCTTGCCCTGGGTATCAATCACTCAATGTTAAACTGCATAAAAGACGGATGCCTTGCATTTAAAACTGATTATGCATTATGTATTAACAATATTTTTATAGCACTTATCACATGCAATCCCAAACTGGTTTACAATCATCCCAATGCAGATTTAATACCGAGTAAAAGCCAATTCAGAACCAATGAAAACAATCCATTAGAAAGACAGATGCTAAACACACACAAAGATATGCTTTTAAGTCATGTCAGTGTTGGAACTGTGCTTACACAGTTCTTGTCTACATACATAGACACTTTCACAGCCACTCTCTTAATGAAAATATTAGCTAACCAGGAATATTACATAGGTGAAAAGTTAGCATGCCTTATGGCATAGTGGAAGAATCCCACTATGTATGAGATTATTATGACAAAACTTGTACCAAGAATGTTTATTTTTTTTCCCTTTGCTTGCCAGCCAATAGGTCTTCTAGCCATATTGATACTGAGTGATATCAATACTGGTTTATAATCTAATGGATATAGAAGAAAATTTTAAGAGTGGAGTCTGATCTATTTTCACATTTATGTAATGTATTGTAATGTAATGTTTTTTCTTGGAATGTTGGAGAAGAGCTCAGAGATCTTGCTTCCAGTCACCATTCAGCCAAGTTGCTCACTGATTGTGTTTGTTTTTTATTTGTTTATTGGATTTGTCACCACCCATCTCGTTGAATTGAATCATTCTCTCCCAATTGAGCCTTTTTCACAACCTTTCCCACCATACAAGCTGTCTGACCACCTCAAATAAATCTAGCAAATAAAAGATTAAACAATTCATCCAATCATTTTTAAAAGCTGCATGAAAGAAATATAACACAAATGATGATACACAAATCTACTGAGTTAAAAACTGTCAAAACTTTGAGGAAAAAAGAACTTCTGGCATGTATTTTAGTCCTGATAGGCATATCAGGTCAGTTTCTATTGGGAATTGTCCTGGTCAAGTTCTTCAAGCACCTGTACAACCTAGCAGGCAAACAATGGGTCCCTGTGTTATGTTAATATTGAAGGAGAAAATTAAGAATGATAAACTGATTGTCACTGAATAGTCTTCAACAAGAAGCAACATATTTCAATTGTCCTTTATCTGGCTCACTTTCTGAGAGAAGAGCCAATGATTAGTGTTTAACTTAAAAAAACAAAATCAAATTCAGCAATATTTCAATATCCCTTAGCATATACTCTTTGAGGGGAGAAAAGGCATCTGTGGCTTAGAATTTCTAAGGCAACAACAACAAACCTTTATTATGGCCAACAGGCCATAAAAACAAATCTAAGGCACATAAAGCCCTCTCAAAGAATTTGTATTTTACTGGGTATCTAATTTTTAAAAGCGAGGATGTTAATTTAATCAAAGCATGACAAGTATGCTGGATACGAACAGATGTCAATTTCTAATTCCTATGAATGTCGCAATGACCTTCCTTGACTTTTATTTTCTTTTTTCTTTTTTATTCCTATGGCTGTCCTATGGAAGAGAAGCCCTTTATTATTAATAGACTTCCAAACCCAGAAATCTAATATCCATAGCTGTATAATTGCCACACCTGTCATTTCTAATCAACCACATGGCCATAGCTAAAACATTTAGATAAGTTTGGGTGCCAGATGCTGAGAACCCTAGGCTGAAAAGCACTCCTCTGGTTACTGAGGAAGAACATCAAATTTTCATCAGTAAATATGACATGTGTGACGACATTGTCAGAGTGAAGTCATGAAGAAGCCTAGTCACTGATAGAGTTGAAAGAGGGCTGAGGAGGAATTCTTTATTTTACACATATAATAGGAATGAGAAATGTAATAAGCATGAAATAAAGGCTGACTTCTTCCTTGAGGCAGTAATCAGTAAACTAAAACTCATACTCTTTGGGCAGGCGATTGATTGGGCAATGGAGAGGAACAATGACTATGCTTAGCAGGGGTTAGAGAAACAGAAGAAAGGGAATACAATGAATAAGACAGATGGACAGGCTTAAGGAGATTATTGAGAAGCTATGGTTTAGCTCCAAGGACAGGTTGAGATGATGGACATTTGTCTGTACAATTTGGTAAATTGGCCCAAATTACAGGTGACCTAACTGTCGTGCCACCATAAGTGTCATTTTCAATCACAATTGAATATGATCTTTAACATTTATCCATTACCTGAACAAATCACACCCAATTTCTACTAAAGCAACATAAATCAGTTGAAGAAAACAAAACTGATGGCATTTAGTTCTTAAGCTTAACACAGTCTTCTGACTTATTAACTCCAGCCCATATTGACATTTTGCTTCCATTTCAAAAAATTGGGAAGAAATTATATTTAATCCTTTAAGTAAAAGGGACCTAATATCATCATCATCATCATCATCATCATCATCATCACCATCATCATATAATTTATTAAACTCGTATGCCACCTGACTCTCTTAATTCTTGGCACCTCATAACAATCTAACAAAGCAATTACAATAAAACATTAAAAAAAACAAAGAAAAAAAGATGACAAGCACGTTGAAGTGAGGGGTCTCATTCACCCTTGGCAAAGGCCTGGGTGATGAACCAGATGCAATGTCGTATATAGCAGATTTCAAAGAACTGAAAAAGAGAGAAAAAATAGTGACTAATGAGAGTAATAGATTTAACTGCTTCCCTTTCACAGTCTACTGTTTGTTTTAAGAAATTATTTATAAAATTGTGGATTTTATTAACTGAAAGATTGCATAGAAACATGGGGGATTGTAGCAATACTCTATTCTTTGGTAACCCATCCATCAAATTCAAAAATATTACATGTTGTTGGAATTTCTATCTGCACAATGCAGGAAAATTTACCAACAAATCACCAAAGAAGCCACACTAAGCCTAGTATGTTGCAGCATCTGATTTAATATCTGTAGTGGTGTCACCAGCTAATTTCCAATACATCTGTCTAAATACATCTTCAAGGGGCTTGTGGGAATAAAACCTTTTGGGGAAAAAATGATATGAGGAATTTAGCTCAGATGTGTAATAGAGAATTTGTTTTACAATGTGAGCTTGGCCTTATTTTGTGGAGAGGCAGACGCTATCTCTTCAGTACATCAGATCCAAAAAAAAGCTTCCTTTAATGTTGTTGCAACAAACTAATCATGTAACAAGGATGGTTTTATTTTTGGAAACAGCCACAAAGGGCTTAGTCTAAGAAGTATAGCAAATCCACCGGAAGGCAACAGAGACAACATCAGAATTGTATATCTATGGATACTTAAACTGTATGAGCATTAAATGAAAAGCGAGAAACCTCGTAGAAAGTTTTACAAAAGAAGAGAAAGAGGAAAAGTTGTAAGGTGAGTGGTTAAGATATCTTTGGATGACTTTTAGCATTAGGATTCAAAATGCTCTTTTGAGTAGCTGAGTTTCTTGCAGCTGTCGGTAGCCAATGTAACAGAAAGAACAGGGAGTCTTGATTAGATTAAGACAAGATGCAGGTTGGTGTTTATAATATTGAAAGATTTGATGACCCTCTCTTGCCCATGTCAGGAAGCTTTGAATAAATCTTAGTTTATTTTCTTTATTTGTTAGATTTGTATCTCTTGTTTCCTCCAGAAGTTTAAGGTGTTATATATAGAACTCTCTATTCCATTTTTTTGCTGCCCAGTATCATTCCTACAAGGTAACTCAGGCTGAAACTGAATTCATTCAGTCAGCTTCTGTGCCTGAGAATGGACTTAGATTTTCCCCAGTCCTGGTCTAACTTTTCAGCCACTGCACCTGAAATATGCAGAATGGAATTGTTTTAATGAAAAATGATAGAGAAGGAACATGGCAATAGAATGTTGGTCTTCTGGAAACAATAGTTTTGTTTTGTTTTTAATCACAAAGGTGAGACAAATAAGCACTACTGAAGAACAGTTGAATGAAAAGGAAGTAATAAGTAATTTAGCTTAATGTTTCCTCTTTTGGTTTTTAAGGAAAAAGAGGAAAAGGATGGCCAGTGGCAAGGTGGATGGATTCAATTATAACATCTATGCATGCAGAAGAGACCTAAAATGCCAAGCTGAAGATAGATCATTTTGGAGAGAATCTATCCGTGTGGTCACTAGAAGTTGACACTGACTTGATGGTGTTTAATCAATTAATCAATCAAGACACTGAAACAGGATTTTAAAGATCTTTCTAAAAGACAGCATGCACAGCATTCCATGTTGAGAATACATCAAAATGACACCAAGTGCTTGGTGATATCATGACACAAATCCCATTCTTCATGCACCTGCATCTTGAAGTTTGACACAAGGACCTATGCCTCTATCGTGAAAACAGTGACAACCACTGATCAGTCTCAGGCTCAGAGAAATGTTCCTTTCTTACAGATACGTACGTCCTTTAATTCTGAATTTGTGCCTCTGCATTCTCAGTTGTGGTGAGAATAATTATTGTATTACACAGCTATTCTCCAAATAGAAGATTACTTGCAAAGGAGTAATTCATTTTTTATTTTATTTTTTTGCCATTCTCTGGGCCTCCCCTACAGGCTGAGTCTTTATTTCTCACTAATAGAGAGGTTGGAAGTTCCAGTGATGCTTGGCTACCCAAATTTGGTTTTCTTTGGAAAGAAGTCAGCTAGCTGAGGTCAAATCACTCTCACAGAGGCACTAGTCTCAGAGGGGTCCAAATCTAGTCAGCAGGTCAAAAGCCAAGAAATATAATACTGTTTCCAAAAGGTGTTGAACTAGAAATGTGGGTGAAGTATAGGCAAGGGTCAATAAAACCATTTAGGTGCTCACAATTGAAAGCCCTGGATGCAGAGTAGAAGGTGGTCTGAATCACGGAGAATCTCCAATAAACCAAGGAGCCTTTGTTGTCCCTGGAAGTAAAGTTCCAAGTAGACATTTTCTCTATCTCAATTAATGTTCATTATTGTTGCTACATGATTCTGATTCCTGAGAAAATTAATTCTCCCTGCAGTCTGGAACTTTCCACCATTGAGACCCCTCTTCCTTCACTTGCCAATGGGAGTGGAGGCTGTGGATCAGGACTGGAGGTTGATTCCCTGAGTAGGTAAATAAAAGGGTTTTTATTTGTTTCTATCCCTGATCTGAATCATCAGGGGTACAGTCAGTCAATCTCTACACTTTCATCCCCTGATAATCTTAAATAAGAAGGAAGGATCCAGGGTAAACATGGCAGTAACATTTCAAAATATTTAGACTCCCTCAAAACCTATTCTCTTAATTCCCACCTAAAGCATATCATGTTTTCTAATAAAATATGTGTTTCTTTTTCAGTATTCAAGAATCTGAAGAATCTGGGATTTTGTTTGTTTGTTTGCTAATATGTGCCACAAACCAAAATAAAGAAGTAGACATAAGACCAGGATTGTATATTATTTGGTATACAGGTAGTCCTCACTCAGTGACCACAATTGGGACCAGAATTTACATCGCTAAGCAATGTGGTCATTAAGCAAATGATCATGTGACTGGACCCGATTTTACCACCTTTTTTTTTGCAGCGGTTGTCAAGTGAATCACATGGTTCTTAAGTGAATCATGTTGTTCTTCATTGATTTTGTCTGCCAGAAGCTGGCTGGGAAGGTCACAAATGGCAAGCACCTGATCCTGGGATGCTCAACTGTCATTAGTATGAGCTGGTTGCCAAGCACCGGGATCACAATCACATGACTGCGTGGGCTCTGTGACAGTTGTAACTTCAGGCACCGGTCATAAGTCACTTTTTTAGTGCTGTTGTAACTTTGAACAGTCACTAAATGAATGGTTAAGTGAGGACTACCTGCACTCTAGACAGAATTAAGCTGGGGGGAGGAGTTGTTTGTAAATATCACTGAATATAAATATAAAATTAAGAGTAATATTTGTAGCTTTACTTAAGCATATTATTCTGTGTAAGGTTTAATTATAGAGATGGTTTATGTAGGGAGGAAGATGTTAAACAGTGTGAAATCTAAACCTGGCAGTCTGCCTAAATTTTTGATAGCTTCAGAGTTAATAAGGCAAGACTAATAAGTAAGGTAGAAAATTACAGAAAGGCAAAAATGAAACTGCACAATAATGCATTTTTGAAGCCATTTTTTTCTCTTTTAAATTTAGTATGTTAATATTGTTATTAATACTTATTATAGTAATTAATTTGCTCTCTGCTATTGTTAAGGCAATGCAGGGCCCATCTGATCTTCTTCATGACTGGATCACATTTATAACGGGGAGCAGGTGATGCCATTTGGACTTAATTCAGATTCTGAAGTGCAAATCAGGAAAAAAAATGGAACACTTCTCCCCCCCCCCCCCATTAACAAGCCTGAGAGAAACATAAACTCCAAATACATATCACATAAATATACATATGAATGCTACACACACACACACACACATCTCTCTGTGTGTAAAGAATAGTACAAATTAATTCATTAGGATTCTAGATCAGTATGAAGGATGGATAAAGCCTACCAAATTTTATAACAATCAGTGTGATAATTCTCATATTACTTGGTCTTTGGATAGAAGTAACTGTTTGCTCAGATCCAAAACTTCCAGTAATTCTTTTCCTGTGTAGTTTGACTGATCCCCAACCTCTAGATCTTTTGGGGACATTGACTTTTGCTTAGACGTGCAACCTATCATCTTTCATTAGGGCCGAAATGGGACCTGTATGGGATATAGCTCACAGAAGGGAAAAAGACAGACACAGTTATAAAAAGCACCCCCCCCCGCCCAAAAACCAGGCAAAATAATACAACTGAAAAATGGCTGCTTTAAAAAAGGATTAGAATGTAATAATAAAAGCAATGAATAGAAGGGATAGGCTGGGAAAGGAGAGAAAAGTAACAATGTATAAAACAAACTGACTGAAACGGGATAAAAATAAACTAGTTGGCTGTTCATAGGAGAGCAGAAAGAACGAGGGTGACAAATGAGACATGATTACAGCAAACGTACATAAATATACTGTTCTCTCTCAATTTCTTTTGATCTCACCTATGGGCCACCAGGCAGCTGATGACATGTTCCCCCTGAGTCCCTGGCCACTGATTTTCAGAGTCATTCACTTTGGGGGGATGACTATCCAAAGAAAACTCAGAGTAGTCAACCAGAACACAAAGCAGGAGGCACAGACACATTTTGGAATGCTATTATAACAACAGGGATTTCTGTTTTTAATCTTAGGAATGGGAAAAAGATTAATTTGTTGGTTCTCTCTTTGCTGCTTCCTCTGACAAAGTTGCTGTAAAGTAAGTTGCATTACATTCAATGAACTAACTGTATGGTTAGAGCTACAGTTATGGACTTTTCAAAACTTACCACATAACATGGATTTTAAAAGCATAACTTGAAATATAAATGGTCTGAATTCCCCACAAAAGTGAAAATGAAAAAAAAGTGTTTAATTATTTGATATATTTACAATAAATACATATTAAAAAAAGAGAAAAAATCTATTACGCATGGTGAACATGTGAACATATTATGATGAAACCAGAATTGTTTTTGGTGGGACTTATGGACATTGAACTAGAAAAGAAATATGGGAAATTTATATTATATATGGTAACTGCAGCAAGATTACTATATGTGCAAAGTTGGAAGAATAATGGAATATCCACAGTGGAAGACTGCACTATGAAACTGATGGAGCTGGCAGTCAGGAGAAAAATGATAAAGACCTTTTGAAAAACTGGAAATCTTATATGGAATTTTTGTTGAAAGAAGAAAAGATTGAACTGATGATTTATGGATTTGTGGGGGAAAGGGTTCAAAGGGAGGAAGACAAAGTAAGAAAAAAAGAAAAGAGGGAGGGGAAATAGTAAGATGGTAATTATACCTATTCATATTTCTATAATTTTACTTTTTTCTTCACTAATGCTTTTTCTTTCTTTTCTTTTCCTCTTTGACTTTTACTGTACATAAAATATACAGTGTATTTTGAAAATATACTTTGAAACTAAAACTCCAGAGTAAGTGTGCATAGGATCATTGCCTTTATACAGTATATATTGTAAATTCAAAGGAGAGTATGCTTTGGGTGTATAGTTCAAGGTAGTATGAGACTAGGCTGAAGCTACTATAACTAAAAGATGAAGCCGGCATGTAAGCAGAGAGGACAAAAATCCAGGAATCTTGTTTAAAAGATCCCTTCGGGGAGGTAGATAAGAAGGAAACAAGTCATTAAGGAAACAAAGGGGAAAAAATGCCACCTGAACCAGACAAAGGAAGTTGGGCCTGAGGATGTGGAGGAAACAACAACAACAACAACCCCAGCTAATCAGCAAAGCAAGAATTTTGGAGGATAAAAAGGAGTCCTGAAGCCTTAAGTTGTCTTTGGATCCAGACTTGGTGGCTTCCATCCCTCTAGCTAGTACCTGGCAGTCTAGTTGAGAAGGACGTGGGTAAGTGTGTGTGTGAGAGAGAGAAAGAGCAAATGCACATTGTAATCAGTAAAGTTTTGCTGTTACTTTAAATACACTGGGTCTCTGTGTATTCCAAAGAATCTGTTGTGCCTCAGTGTTCAGTTGAAAATGATTTGTGTGTCCCTAATTATTTCCCAGCTGTTGGCCAGCACTGTGTGTCTCGTCTGCTCTAGCTGCATCTATCTGGAAAACCCAAGTAGAAAGCAAGGGGGGCTGACTAGAACTGCATGTGTCAACAGGCTGTAAGTATGTGAGTGAGTGACCATAAACTGAACGTGGGAGTGCATGTAACAGGAGAAGGCTTTAGCTTGTAATGCTGAATGACACTGCTATGTTCTAAAGCTAATATTTGGGTTTCAGCTTAAAGTATTTGGACCCATTTGTATTACAATTCTGTGTGTCTATGTGTGTCTGGGTTTTAATTCCTCAAGAGGCCGTGGGTGGATGATTGCTAAAGCAATCTGTTTTGCCTGCTGGGCAAACATAACAAGGCATTGTAACAGTGATCCCAGCCAAATAGGTGGGTGGATGAGTTTCAACAACTTTGTTATGTTGGCCTGCTAAACAATCAAGAGTCTATTGTATTCAAAATGTATTTTAAACATAGCAAAGTCATCCTCTCACCAACATTAGTTTCAGCAAGCTTTTTAAAGCTGTTTCAAACATTTAGCAGCAAGATGCAGGGGAGTGGGTCTCATCCTGCAAGTATTTCATTGCAGCTGGAAGACCAAAATGCTGCTCCAATTATTCAACCACAACAGGAACAAATATTTAAAGATGTGTTTGGAAAGTTTTAAAAAGTATTCTCTATAATAACACATCTATTTGTGTGTGTGTTTCAAACAAGTTTTGATTTTGGAATTCAAGGTGTTGCTGGATTCTGGAAATAACCTCTGGTGTTCAGTGTGATGAAAAGTTGATGAAAGGAAAAGAAAATATTTCCCCTTGACAATCAGATAATACCTTTATTAAGGCCAGTTGAAATGGCACAAAGGAATCTGCAAGCTTGGAAGTTTCTTAGAAGTTTCCATCAGGCAAGAAGCAAGAGAGTCCTGAACTTAGGCCAGCTATTCTAGTCATGGGGTTATTTTGTGGATTTCAGCCCCTTCCTCCTCTTTGGCCACAGTGATGGCCAAATGTTCTTTCCAAATCATGGTTAAGATGGCCCCTGATTGATGGATTTGCTTCCTTTCCCCTCCCACCCATTCCTTTCCCTTTTGTGGGCAGGACTTTTGAAGACTAGTGGGGGGGGGGGATGAAAACAAAACCAACAGCAGTTTTACAACTCTTCTAGTCCCTTTGTGTAGAAGAAGAAACTTGACAGAACTCTTGTCATACAATTATTCTGTTCTATTTTCTATCCTATTCCATTCCATCCTTAAAAAAAAAAAAAAAAGCCAGTATGTTGCTTTCATCTGCTGAATCTGTTAAAACCAGGAACAAAAAAGTAGCCAGCATTTCACTATTCTGCTACTGAGCCCAGAGAGAAAGAAACAATCCAGAAGTCCAGCTTTTCATGGCAAGTTATTCAGCCCAGGATAGTATGATCATCAAAGGGAAAGGAGGGGGGTGTACCTATAGAACACACTCGGTTGGCTGAACTGGAATAGAGGCATTTGATTAAAACAGAACAAAATACAGCTGGCAGAACAGACTACCTCACTTGTACAAGCAAGAAAGACTGCTTTTAAGGCACAGGAAGAAAATGCGGGTGAAGATCACCTTCCCAGGAGCACAGGGGTGGTCTGATAATGACATCCCCTATTCCTGCCCTCCTAAAACAATACTGTAGGTGGCCCATCTTTGCTTTGGAGCAAGCATGAAGTATGGATTAGCTATCATACTTCAGCACAGTACAGATTATGGAATGGATACATTCAATTGTTGTTGGTGCCAGGTGCATCTACTGTTTTAATTTAATTGACTTTTATTAGGTGCACCTTCCAAAATGACTCTCCACCTTTCTTGAATTAAGGATCTTTTTCCTGCTTTTTGCCAGGTCACATGCTGCTGCTTCTTTTTTTGTCCATCAAGGGTACATGACAGTCTTTGTATTTTCAGAGCTTTAGGGACAGGTGAGTGAGAGCAAGCTGCTATTATACTCCATTCCTAAAAACATATAATGTGAAGCTGAGAACAATCAGGAGCATTACAGAGGGGGTTTAAAAAATCAAGAGTTCACAAAAGAAGCCTCTTTCTACAGGCAGATGCCCCTGGAGAAAATCTGTCAGGGATAATGCATTTAGTGGTCTTCCAAGTGGAGTCGTCAGTCTATCAAAGGGGTAAGATGACTGTATTCCCATAACTCTGCCATCAGGGACCACTTAAGATCATGTCAAATTCTGGTTCTCTCTCACTTGAGTCACATCATTTTGGACAACAGAAGTATTCCATTTGCTAAAAACTGCAACTGAAGCAGAAGAGATCTAAATGTTGCATTATCTAATATGGGGAAGTTCATCTTATTCTGTTGAAGGATCATGCCACAGACCCATTCAATCCAGCATTCTGGGTCACCCAGTGGCCAAGTGGATGTATTTGGGAAGTCACTTGCCTGTACTGGGAAGCAATAGGAAGTGATAATTCCAATGTCACTTCCTGGAACCAATATTTAAGGCATGCTGCCTACAATTCAAGAGATAATAAACAGAAATCAGTATTAGTAGCCACTGGTAGTCTGATGCTCCAGGAACCTCTCCAGTCCCCTTCTAAAACCACTCATTGTTTCCCATCACCACAACTGAGGGTGGTGAATTCCACAACTGAACTATGAACTTTGTGAAAAAGTAGTTCCTTTTGGAGGTCCTGAAACATCCTGCATTGAGGTTCAATGGGTGACTTACAGTTCAAATATGACCAAGGGAGAAAACCGTTCTGTAACCACATTATCTGTGCCATGCTTTCCTATACTGTTACTATGTCCTCCCTTCCCCACCTTTGTTTCAATTTAAAGAGCCCCAAATGCTGTAGTTCCTTATGGTGAAGCTTCCCCAGTTCCCTAATCAATTTAGTTACTCTTTTTTGTACCTTTTCTAACTGATAAGATCCTTCTTAAGGGCTAGTTTTACAATTGAACAGACTACTCCAACTGCAGTCTCACCACAGATTTGTGTAAAGGCATTTTTATACTGGTAATTCTATTTTTCTATTCCCTTTCTGATGATTCCAAGTGTGTAGTTTGCCTTTAAAAAAAAAATGTAGTTGACATTTTCATTGAGTTGCCCCCTGGAACTTCAAGATCTCTTCCCTGGTCAGTCAGTGCCAGCTGATGTTCCCTTAAGTTGAAGTTTCAATTGTTTTGTTCCAACTTCTGTCATTTTAAACTAGTTTTCATTAAATTGTATCTATCACTTTAAAAGCTGGTTCATCTAGTTTGGATCGATCTTTTTGGACCTCTTTATAAAACCTTTTTGATTTTAACACTTTGGATGGTTTGGTATTACCAGCAATTATGATTACTTCACTCCCCAGCCTAACTCCAAATAATTTAAATGTAAGGTAAAAGGCACCAGTTTCAAGGCCTTTCCCTGGGAAGCCCCACTTTGCATATCTCATCTCACCAGGGTGAGAATTGCCATTTTATTCCCCATCTCTGCTTCCTGTTTTTTAATCAGTTACTAATCAGAAAGCACCTGTCTTCTTGTTGCATGGCAGGTGAGTTTACTTTAGAGCCTGGGCTATGGGACATTTGCTATGTATTGATATATGCCAATATAAAGAAAATATATGTTGGCATAGCAACTTCAGGATTTCTAAAAATAATAGTGCGAAGATGCCTTTCCATGTTATAAACTATCATCACTAGAATATGTACCAGCAAAGAATATATAAGCACCTGGCATGGACCTTTTAATATTCTGGCCTAAATTACCAGCCCAAGGCAATTCATTGCATAGGATCTAGCCATCATCAAACAACAGTAAAAACACCCTAACAATTGCATATTGTAATTTATATTTAATATCACCACAAATTATATACCACCCATCCCCAAATCTTTGAAGAACCCCAGGTTAAAAGTCCTCTAATGGGCAAATTAAGTATGAGTTACCCGTCAGTCTTTAGTTTTGTTTTCTTTTTTTACTTTCTGCTGTAATAATAATTTATTCAGAGCTAAAGTAGAGCATTTCTGAACCACATGTAGTTGTCAGTTCTTCTAAATGTATTTATTTAGCTGAAATCATCTCGGTTAAAATATTCAGGTCTAAGATAAAGAAAATCGAATGCTTTTCTTTAGTTCCATAATTTGTTTTTCATTCATTTTTCCCCTTTTTATTGTGTTGTGATAAATCTTGATACATTGTATTATTTCAATACAGTGATGTTTATATATTAATTAATTATATAATTACATATATCAATATATATTTCATAGATTATTGACATTCTGTTATTTAGATAGCTTAGAGTATTGAAATAGAGAAAAAATATTCTATCAATATTAACTACAGTTCAGGAGTTGTATACCATCTGTAAAACATTCTATACCAATTTTCTTTTAGGTTATAACTTGGTGTAAATTTTATAGATTTGTTCCATAGTTCTTCCCATTGTTGTGTTGTAACTGTTTCTTCAAAGTTTTGCATCAATTTTATCATACAGTTTATTCGTTTGTTCTGTCTCTGTGACATATCTAAGTAAAACTTTATATATGCGCCTTTTGTATGAGTGTTTCAAATTCTGTACTTAGAGCCTTCAGTGAACCAGAACAGCAGTATGGTTTTGCTTAATCCCCATTCCTTGATGAACTGATTTGGAGCCCAGTTCTTAGATTAGATTCAGTTGATCACTCCTGTGAAAGGCTACCCTTTCCCATAAGTAACCCTTCATACTGTTAGATCTTTGTCAAAGACCTTGATCTAAATCTCTCTGACAAATTATATAAGGTGTCCAACTGTGAGGGAGTAGACATCCACAGTGGTGGCACCCCAGTTTTGGAGAAAACCCTCAGAGTTTTACTTAGTGACATTCTTGTGGTCTTTTAGATACCAAATATCAACCTTATAATTCATTCCATCCTTTTAAATGATATATGGGCTCTCAGTATTACAAGTTCTGTTTTAAATCTCGGGTTGCCTTATTGTAGGGCTATGTGGTAGATCAAACATGAAGCTAAATGGACTTTTAGAGGGCAGGGCCGTGCACACACAACACCTGTCTGTAAGTCCTTAGAGGAACTGTGTCTTTCCTTGAGATTGTTCAGCTGCCCTCCAAAAGGCATTAATCCAGGGGGAGAAATGCATTTATTTGACTTATAAACTAAAAGAATTATATTGAGAAATTGGAAAAGTGATATTATTCCAGATGTTAAGGAATGGCTTTTGGAAATGTGCAACTAATGTGTCTTGGAAATGGCAATATTTTCTATTAATCAAAGGATGAAACAATATATACTACTTTGGTAGAGGTTTATGATATTGTACAATAATATTTTGTATTGATTATACTACAGTACTATATGGTATTTATTAGTAAACCAGTGACTATTGATAAGTTTAATATATAAGGTAGATTTGGTGGTTTTCTGTCTGTCTGTTCTTCCTTCCTTCCTTTATTTTTTTTCTTTCAATTTAAGGATTGTTTCAATAGATTCTTTCCTATTTATGTAAATCATTTTATACTTATTCATTGTAACTTTCTGAGAGACTGTTATAAAATGAGGCAGTGTGCAGAGGCCATAAATAATCAAAGTCAGGATTTCAGTTCCATGGCATCTTGCTTCTATAAAGCTTCTTTTCTTGTTATTCCTTATAGTTGCCTCAGCTGCTGTTGTAATGTTCTGTTCTTGCCTTCGGTGACGGTGTCAATGGTATTTCCGAAACAAAACTAGCCTTCGTCCTATGACACACACACACACACACACAGTCCTTGCCATGCTAGAGAAAAGCAGTATTCTGAAATTACTGCACGTGCATGCATATACAAGACACTGATAGGTTCTGTAATCCAAATACCAGTAGCTGTTACATCCACCATACTCTTATATTTACGAGTCTATTTGATGTTTGCACAACCAATCTTCCTGTTACTTGTACCTCACGCTGCAATTTATAATACTGCCTTCACAACAAGACTAATATCAACAGATTCTATGTGTAATTGGATTTTGATTATTGAATTAAACTGAGAATCAGTTTAATCAGACCTCTTGTCAGCTTCTTCCTTGACAAAATTGCTTTATTGTATGTAGAAGTTTAATGACCCTAGGTTTATATTTAAAGCATAATAAATCAAATCCATGAATAGATAGTCAAATTTATCCACTAGTATAACTTGCTAAATGCTTTCTCTTTAACTCAAGTTTTTTGTCTCAACTCTGTTTTGGTTAATAAGCTCTGAACATTACAGGATAGATGATTATTAACATGGAAATAGTTCTGCAACATCCAGCTATGATCCCCCAAGTTCCAATGTCAGCAAATTTTCAGTGAAGTTGCTTGTAAAGCAAAGTGATAATGTCATATATGTCCTTCAAGTAGCTGTTACCCTGCCTTCATGACCAATAGTTCACAAACTTTATATGTTATTATGCTTATAAATTGCACTCCTATCATGAAGACCTTACTGTATACTGGTTTTATCCTTGTAGTTTTAAAACATACATGACCAGACCAAGCTATGGGGAAAGAAAGTGTCCAACAAGGTCAGTCATCTTAAAATAGGTGCCTTTATAATTTATGACAATAAACATGTATGTGAATGTGTGCACACATATGCTTCATTCAATGAAATGTTAGGCAATAAATTAGGGGAGACATTAATTTAGAAAATTTCTATCTGACTTTAATACAGGATAATTTATGTTGTTTTACTGAGAACCTTAGAAGGGTTTACAAAGCATCTATTACTTTAGTCCACAGACACACCAACCGAGAGTCACATTTGGCCTTTGAATGGAACTACACTCCCAAAAGCAGATGGGGTCAAGGAAAAAAAAAAAAAAGTTCTCTCCTCAGTTCAAAACTAATTGTTAACATTGTGTCCACTTTACCAATGATTACTTCATCAGAATTTCAGAATGTTCCAATTAAATAAATGATTTGCATGATATATCTGCCTTCATTTTATTCTATTATAATTTGATTGCTATTAATGATGCAACTCTATTCATCTACTTTCAGCTTTTTCTTTTAGAGAACTTGGGTTTTGTATAACTGAAACACTATTTCTTCTATTAAGGTACCCCTATTCAGTAAAATAATATTCCCAAAGCTCTAAGTCATTGTTTTTCATAATCATTCACAAATGGGATATTCTAACAAGACATCAATACATCTATGTGAATGATATTCATAGAGTTTCCAAGGTTTATTTATTTTCAATACAAGCTTCTTATTTCTGTTAACAATTTGAAGCAATTTTGAGACAGTCTATACACAAGGAAAATAGCTCAATACCATTTTGAAGACCTGCTATGAAAATGGAACTCTTCCTCAGCCATCACAACTGTTGCAAGGCATTTTTATACCTCAAGCAATTTATTTCTCTTCTCAGAATGATTTGCTGACATTTACCTCTTCTCCCGATTTTCTGTCAATCTGTCTGTATATCACGTGTGTTAAAAAAAAAAAAAGTATCAGAAAAGATATAAATCTGTTGGGTTAAATGGCAGAAGGATTACAAAGAAAGTACTTTGAGTCACTGTATTAGAAGAAGATTGACAAAGCAATTATAGGGTGTGTTTGCATGGAAGGTAATTCTTTATTTTGATAGGACTTCTTTACAGATATGTAGCCAAAACAAATGTGAAATTATCAAAGGTTTAATTTAAATGGGCAGTGGGGGAAGATCAACTTTCTCATATAAATAAGAATCAAAGTAGACAATATATTAAACCTGAGGATGTGCAATATATCTTGTGTTTGTTGAAGTAGCAAATGTGGAAGGTACCTGCTCAGGGCAGGGATGACAGCATATGAGGAGGGTCAACTCAACCATTTCATTATGTAGCACAGTCCCTAAAAAAAAAAAAAAAAAATCATCCTCTACAGATCTCTTATTTGAAATTGGAGCAAAATTGCCATTTAAGTAGAGGGATATCTCAACATTGGATAGGCATTGAAGAACCTCTTGATAGCAACATGAAGAAGGGAAGTAGCATATTTTTTTCCATCAGATTCATGGGTCCTGATTACAATCCCTATTATATATACCAGTAACTGATGTTTAGAGCTTAGATACCGTCCGTATGATACTTAGCAGGAAAAGATGTTCCAAGTATCAAATGTTGCAGAGATCTACTGTACATTCATGGAACAGATGTAAAATTCAAAATGCTGGTTGTCACCTATAAAAAGTTGCTTGTTATTTGAGGGATTGCCTTTCTCCGGTGGTGTCTGCCCATCCTGCAAGATCAAACAGGTTCAGCATGTTTCAGGTCACATCTATTAAGCAATACCATCAGATCAAGAGGGCAGGCCTTCTCTGTCATGGCATCTACTCTCTGGAACAACATCCCCCCAGACCTGACTTTCTTTCAGATGAGCCTTAAATACATGTCTCTTTCCAGAGACGTTGGGGTAAGGTTATGGTGTGAGCCCCTGATGGATCTGTTTTGCTGTTTTTCTGCCAGTTGTCTCCCTGTTCCGTCATCTTTTCTTTTTCATGGTTTTGATTATTGTACTGACTTATGTTTTAAACTATACCCTGCCAGAATAATTCCGAGTGGGCAGGCTGCAAATGTGATTAATAAATATAATTAATAAATAGGTTCTAGATCTGATATTTCAATTTTCTGATTTTGATCTATTTTATATTATTAATGCTGGTTTAATGTTTTTATTTATGTATTTAGAGTCTAAAAGATGCAAACCTATAGAAATTGCAAATCTATATCAATACATTTGAAAGCATGCCATGCATGTTTAACCTCTTAGTTTCAATAAAAATAAAAGAAAATATTGAAAATTATCCTCATGTATAAGGCAGTTATAGTTGAAGGCAAAGTAACTGGCACACATGGCAATTGTATCATATGCTTTTGGGCAGATAGAAGCTTTGATGATGGGTGATTGAAGAATGATTATTTAAACCCTTTTCAAAGAAAGAAATGCTATTGCCAGCCTCTGCTGAATAAATCTCCTTGGGTAAGAATTTGCAGATGAATGCAGCAACTAACTAGCCCTTATTCACTAGCAATAGAATGTAAATATTGAGTTGTGTTTATCAGATCAGACCTGATTTAAATCACTGATGTTGATATTAGCTTTCAAACAGATAATTGAAATGAGTTGATCTGATTCATAAAATTGGTTTGATTTGGAAAAAGTCTTTCTGAACAGGCACAAAAGGCCAGTAAATCACTGGACAAGGGCAGCTGATTTGATAACTTGATATGGATTGATTATTTATTTGGAAAACTGATTCAATGTGGAGATTTCAGTCAAACAATTGTATCTAGACCCCTAGTAAGTTTGGTACTATCTCAAAACAAAATAGCTTCAGATTTGTTTCCACAAATTTATTCCAATCCCTATTGATATATCTTCCTTGTAGAATATTATAAAATGTATGCATGTTTCCAAATGATATGAATTTAAAAGTTGCTTGAAAAGATTTGATTTTCAGGAAAAGTAGATGTGTTTAGGAGAAACTTGATTGAGTGCTTATTCATTATTAATAGTTTTATATAGAGAAAGGGGCTGGGACTGACAAGCACTTCATTTCCTTCACTCTTAACTTCCTCATGTTGATAAAGTGTGCAAGGAAAAAAAATGACAATAGTATTCTATAGAATGTAGTTATACAGCTTTGCATGATGGAGGGATGATATTATTTCACAGTAGTTTTTTGGGGGGAGGGTCCACAGGTATCTGTTCCTAGTGACTATAATCCTAAAATGACAAAATGTGTGTTGCAATACAACCTCTGCCCTATCATACTTGCTCAAATTGCATACAAGTTGGTAAGGGACAGAGTTTGTGTCTCACTGAAATCATGTTTAGCTGAATGTGGTTATATCTCCATTCCATCGGTACACAAAATCAGAGGCAGAGGGCAATAAGTACAAAACAATGTTGTTGTTTTAAATCTTCATCAGGTTTTAAAAAGCACTAGAGGGAAACACTGAAATTGCAATCCATTTCCATGGGAAAAATTATATTGTAAAGAAAATGTCAGGCAGATTAGAATGCAAATTCCAGGAGAGACCCCTCCTCTATGTCCCCAGTAAAATGGCAAAGAAAACACTGGGACTCATCCTTCTCACAGTGCCTTTAAGGGTTCTTCCCTTTCTTTATCTGGAGTGCCAGCCCTTTGAAAAGGATCTGGGAGAAGGGGGGGGGGGGACATGGAGAAGAAAGGAAGAAGTGTGGAGACCTGGTGGAGAAATTATGAAGTAGGAACATGGAGGAAACATAGAAAAGAGGAGCAAAGAGTTGAAGAGAGAAGGGCAGAGAGAGTCCAGAAAAAGACACCAAACTGAGCTAAGAGGAGTTGCAATAGTTCTACATGGGAACTTGCAGAACTGGCAGAAACAGCAAAGTTGTACTAGCACCTCAACAGGAATAGTTGACAAGCGCCAGTGGCTGAGGGAAGCAGAGCAAAACATTGACTGGATGAGCAAGTGCAGTAACACAATCAGTGGTCTATGTGGCTCCAGCAATCCTGAATTGCAACAGTGGTCAGTAATGAAACAGGAAGGTCCAGGAAGCCTGAAACTGCAGGCTTGGTAAGTTGAAAATCTGGCAGGGGGATGTTCTGAGTGGCACCCACTGTCCCGTCTCTTCAGGAACCTAGTGTTTGGGAACAGCTTCAGCTTTCAAGAAACAGTAAAGCAACCACTAACACCAGCCTTCCACCATCAACTGAAGCCTTAGAAAGAAGACCTCAACTGAGGTCACCCTCAACTAGGGTCTTAGAAGGAATTGAGGTCTTAGACCTCAACTCACCCTCAACTGAGGTCATAGAAAGAATTCTACCAAATTTAAAAGAGAAAAGAGAAAGGATAGGATTGACAGAGAGACAGAAACAGAGAGAAGGATCTTAGAAATTAGATCCATAAATGATATAGTGATATTAGAATGCAGAACCATAAAATGTAGGATATTATTGTATAGAACTGTAAATAAAATAAAATTGAAATAGAAACCACTTTTTTGGTTTTAAGCTAGTTCTTTTAAACACAGTTCTGCTGTCATTGTGCTTCACATGTAAGCATATTAAGAATGGCTTGGCAGGAGACCCTTGGAGGAAACATTTTGTGAAAAGTTGCATCTATACAGCAAATATCCATGGTCACCAAGATATTCACAACCACAATGGGGCATTTTTGCAGCTACTATGTAAACAGTTCCTTATGAAGATATTCTTACAAATGTACCGGCTGAACTTAAGTTTCTGCATACTTTCAAAGAGAGTGATTTTATTTTCAAATCTGACCATTGATTAAGTGCCAACAAGTCATTTTCGACTCCTAGCGAGGACACAGATAGATAGATCTGACCATATGGCAATCCTTTAGATATTACAAGAACCAGACTTCAGTATAAGGATAGCCATCACCTGTTCATAAAGTTTCTTTGCACTTATCTATTTATTAGATGTATAACCCAACTTTGTCCTTGTTCAGGAACTCAAGGCAGTGTACTTTGTGCTCCCTCCTCCCATTTTCTCCCACAATAGCAATGCTGTGAGATAATGGGTTTCATAATAATATGATGCAAAGAAAGCACCATGGCTTAATTTCTTTTACTTATTGACAAAACATCTACTTCATCATAACATATTTGAATCCAGAAATATAGATTTGAAAGAATCAGTTGTATTTTATTTTTAATATTAATTTTATCAGCAAGAGGCAGGTTGATTTACTGGGAGCAAGGAGGTGGTTTTTATTTCCTATGAATAAGTATTCCTATATAAAGTGAAAGAATTATTTCTGCCAGCTCTACATCATCAGAGAATATTACCATTGTAAACATAATCTTATTTAGGCTCCTTTTTTCTTTCATTCATTCATTCATTCATTCATTCATTCACTCACTCACTCACTCACTCACTCACTCACCCTCTTTTATTTTCTTATTTTATTTATTTCCTTTCCTTCAAATAGTTTTGTTTTCACTTCTTTTGACAACCTGAATTATAGTCCTCAGCTTGTTGAATGACCTCTACTGCTACTAATGAACTTGACTGGCAGGTTGTAGAATGTGAGCAGGTTGGAGATTCTATGTCTCAGCATTAAATATCCAGGGCACATGAAATATATTTCTGTATGCAAGTTCAATAGAACGCTAGAGAACTGTCCCTGTTCTGACTGCATGTAGAATATTACTGAAAGCACCAACATTTCAACCATCCTCAAGAAATTAGATGTCAACTAGGACACCAGCATATACATACATACATACATACATACATACATACATACATAGCCCCAATGCACTTACAGAACTTTTACACTTGAGAATTGGCTAAGCTTTTTTTCTGCAACTTACAATAACTTTAAAATACATTCAATACTGTACAAATACCATTGTACCAAAATAATGTATTACATATGATTTATAACATTATTATTATTATTTAAAAAGCAAAAAAAAAAACCATTTAAAACAATTTACTGGATGAAGACAGGGTTATATTCAGAAACAAGCTTATATGAAGGCAGCACTAAAGCTATGCATTTGTATCAACATTACATTTGGATCCTCAGGTTGGGTCTACAATAGTTGAAGATCTCCTTTGCTAAGCAATAAGCAGTTTAAGTATTAATGGAGGAATTGGGAAGATTCTAGGGCTGGAAATACATTCATTTCTTTAAGTTGCTGTAATGCAGTGTTTTTGTTTTTTTGTTTTTAATGACAAAACAGTGGAGATGTACTCAGCTCTATAACTCAGTGGGTGACTTAAGTCAAATGACTGCCTATTAGTTTAATATACCATACAATGATGCAACAATGATGATACGGAAAAGTAAAGGATCCATGTCCATTGTCCTGACTTTCTGAAGGAAGTCTAAGTATGGAACTTCTTTTTTTTAAAAAAAGGGGGAAATGCAGTTTCTTCCATACTAGTAGACTATTGCACAACAGAAAGATTGTGTATATATGCTCCCTTCATCCTTCTGCCTTGTATGACCAAAGATCTGCATCAATAAATCTGAAGCAATGCATGAATCTTAATAGCATGATTACATTCTGCAATACAGCATCAGCAGGACAGTTTGGATTTTCTCCAAGAATACATCTTCAGCAGCTGACAGTAGGAGCAGACACTAATATTTTTGCTTTGCTACTAAGGGCACTTGCCTTGTGAGCTATTCTATAATTGAAAGTATCAAGATTACTGACATCTACAAAATCAACTATTATTTCCAGCTGGTGACATTGTGCTCAACAGTACCGCTAACTGCCCTTCATAAAAAGCAAAAAATAGCTTTCATTGTTTCACCGATAGCATTAAATCTGATTTATTTGTGAAATCCACAGATGACCTTTAGCATTTGGCATCTAATGGTGGTTGATTAGCATTTGAGAATGGCTGAGAAAACAAAACAACTCAAATAATTAGACATCTAAGTGAAAAAAAGCTTACTTGGCAGAACTCCAGAGTCCATATATTAATGTAAATAGCCATTGCAGCAACTTTCTTTATTGCTGTTCTCAGGAGATGCAACAATACAAATAACAAAGATGCACCAACTGTTCACAACTGAATATGATCTATTATAGCCAGGAAACTAATGCACAAAATCTGTTATTCCAGCATGAGCTCTAGTATGTGTTTAACTTCTAAACCGTAACCACCTTTTATTTCCATATAATTTATGTCAGCTAATGACTGATAAAGAAGATTAATAGGTTATAGCTATGGAGTGCTTCACATTGCAAAGAACATTATTATATCAGCACAGATAATGACATTTACACAGAAACTAGGTTAGCATCAGTGATGCATTAGAAATGGATGTTTAGTACTTTAAACCTTACTTGCATTATTAAGCATATCATATACTATATGTATTTGAAGTTTGAAGTTTAGGGATCAGCACATCACTCTATTTCTTGTCAATGTCATTTTTCTAACTCTTTATCAATGTTTGTTGTGCCCTGTTCCCATATAAACTTGCATTAAAATTTGCATTCATTTATGCATATTAAACATATTTTAGGTATGTCTTATTGATTAATAGAGAAAGATGGTCAAGACCTATGGAACTTCTATGGCTTCCAAGAGTCTATTTGCTGCCATAGCATCACAGATGGGCAGCACATGGGGTATCATGCCATCAATGAATCTATCATCCAAGATGGTCAACAATGTCACTGAACATCTATACGAATAGGAGGTATTCCCACTTTCATTCCACTGCATTGCTAGAGAGTGCACCTATAGCCATAATTATATAGTTTCTTTCAAAATACACATGTGTAAACCTATGCGTATTTTGCCAAAAACTGCATTTAGGAAGTACAAAACTTGTTGCATTACTAAGTCCTGATTTTTATGTTAATTAGGCAAATACCAGTTGCTTAAATCAGGGCTTACAAAGATTGTCTATTTTCTGAAGAATCTATATCATGGTTCAGTCAAACGTTACACTCAATAATACCTGCCACAATTCTATGAAAGGTTGTGAACAAAAGAAGCTGTCTCATAAACAGATCACTGGGTCTTTAGCTTAATAACCTGGTCTTACAAAGTCTAGCATCTGAGACAGATCTTACTGTAAATCCATATTACTTTCTTTTGGATATAATGCCCAGTATAATTTCACCAGACAAAAACCAACCCTATTTTTTTAGAATTCTCAATAATGGAAAACATTGTAATTATTTTTATGCAGAGAAGTTTGCCTGCAGATGTCCCCAGTCAGTACAATATAGGGACATTTTGGGGATGCTGGTGGTGGGGTGGGTGCATGACCCCATTCTTCTTTACATGCTTGTGTTGGTTATATTATATGTATCATAGATATCCAGAAAGCTTATTTAAGCATTTCCCTGAAGCACAGTCAACAACTTCATTTTTGGAGCATTCTGGTTATGTACTTTCCCCATTTTTGTTCTTAGAGTTTTCCACATGCAAATCTTTTGCTCTACCACAGGTCTGTGGCTCATAACCTGAACTCTTTTTGATTTTTCCTAATTCATTGTAGTTGATAACTGACTGACTAGGCAAATAATTTTAAATGGGAAAAGTATTTGCCCATTGTAGCAGGTCAATGGATTCAGTCCAATCAAAACAGAGTTTTCAACCGATCGCCCCTGGATAGCTTAATAGTTCTAATAACTTGCCTGCCTTTTTGAGATTGTAGCACTCTTTAAAGAAAAGACACAATGCATTAGCTTAGATGATGTCCAATGACCTGGAATCCTACTTGGAAATATCTGCTAATTCACAGAATTGCTTGCTGCAGACACTCAGGCTAATTTCTGGATGTCAAAGGACATAGCCAGATGCTTGCCTGACCATCATATCCCTTTTATAGAAAGGTCCATTTGTCCAGCAAAGTGTGTGAAAAATGTTCAAATAACATTTTTGTTTGTTCATTTGATGTATTTTATATAACTTATTATATAGTCATTTTGAAGCAATGTCCAATGTGAAAATTATTAATATACAACAAAGTTACAATAAACTAAAAATAGCTTATTTAAAAGCATAAACATTAAAAAGTGGGGAAAGGAAGAAAATGCACAGATACACATACACAACCATGCTGCTTATATAATTTATATGTTATCTACAGTCAGAAAAAAAAATGTTATTCTCTTTTAGACCACTGCTAGGGAAGCTGGCAGGATATGATTTGCTTGCTGAATCAGATGTTACGTAGGCTTAGAGTGAAAAATTGTGAAAACATTTTACTGCCAAGCTTTATTAAGTGGTACAGCTGTTGTTATAGATGTATCCCATTAAGAGTCATTTATATTATTGTGGCCCCACCATCTAGTCCTAGCTGCTCAGTTGGTTGGTAAAGAAGGTTAGATCAACTCTGTCAAAGAGAATAAGACTTAAATTATTGTTAGGAAAGATCTACCAAAGCATAATCATTGCAAAAACCCAAGTTTCTAATGTCCATCAAACTTACACAACTGCAGATAATTGCAGAAGAATAAAAGGAAAGAGAAGTTAGTTTATTATAGTGAACTAGAGTAAAATGGACACACAATTTCTCTGTATGCATCAGATGGCCTTTCTCCCCTTTCTTTTCTGTTTGTTTCTGTTTGTTTCTTCTTTTGTGTTTATAAATGTAATTAATAATAAACAAAAATAATATAAATGTAAATAATAATAAACATTATCTTAAGATATTTTAAGATAAAATATTTTTTAATAAACATAAAACTTTTTCATTCTTTCTTCTGTTCATCCAAGATGAAGCTGCAAATTCAACTCTGGATAAAACTCAGTATGATTATTCAGAGACTTTAGTAGCAATTACTTCTGATACATAATCTTGGGACTCAAAAGATTATGCCATGTGAATTTTATAACTTAAGTCTTTACTTAATCTATTGTTTTATTTCCCCTCTTGTAGAACTTTCCTTGAGATAAATCTACATCATGTCATTATATATATATATATATATAGAGAGAGAGAGAGAGAGAGAGAGAGAGAGAGAGAGAGAGAGAGAGAGAGAGAGATTAACATTCTGAGTAGTTATTATACCATATTCAGTGGCCAGACTCACAGTGGGGTTAGGCATCTGGTGAAAACAGGAGCACGGACAGGGCAGATGGGACAAGGATCATTACTGAAGATTTTGGCATAAAATGTTCATTTTCAAAACTATATTTTTTCTTGAATGGCTAGAAATGACCAGCTGGGAAGGGACAGATGGGGTGATAGGGAGTACATCTGCCAAATACTTAGGAAACAATAAAAGTGACTCTTTTAAATAGGCTACATGAAAGTTTTAAACAAGAATCATTAGCAGAACTGGAGAATCTGAACATGGATCTGCTAGAAAATTATTTTGCCAGAGTGGGGAAATAAGAGAACAAAGAAGCTACAGAGTTCCAACACCCTCATCCTACCTACAGGTCCATGCCAGTTTTGTAATTCAGTATCCATAGGAAACAACAGCAATATATTACTTCCTGGGGGCAGGGAGGACAACATACTCTCCTGCTTATTGTCAGGTGCAGTGGTCTGCCACCTATGAACCCAGGAGATTCAAGGGCCAGCCAAACAAAGCTGGGTAATCGACATTAATTCATGTGCTGAAGATTCAGAAACAAACCATGGTCATGGGGAGCAGATCTGGCTACAAGATGGCAAAGTCAGATGTGTGACTAAACAAAAATCTATGGTTTCTGGCAACACAGAAAGCCATGAAATGCAGGCTTAAGTGATACAGTTAGGCTGTTTCCCCCAAAAAAGATGAGGGTAAATATCTGAAACCATATAGGAGTAGGTCATCCTCAACAGCTGTGTCTCAGATGCTTCCACATCTTGCAGTTTCACTCTTCAGCATTTCTTAGGTTCTGAAGGAGAGCAGGAAGAGTGCACTGTCCCTATTTATGAATATACTGTTTTATTCTGCTTCTGGATTTGTTCCACAACCTCTTCATCTGTTCATTCTTCTAAGCTCATAATGACATAATCTTAAACATGGTCAGCACTAACAGCATAAGAGAATTCATTCTGAAGTCTCTTGTAAATGTTATCTCATCTTCTCAAGTCAAAAAGAAGCCAATTTGAATTCAGTGGGATTTGCTCCAGGGTAAATGATTATAGGATTGCAAAGATTGAAGATCAGTTGGAGAAACAACTGTGTCACTTTGATTTTCTTCTTCTAAATTAAAGTACCACTGAAAAGAGTATCAGTAAAGCTTTGCGGGTTCAGATAAAAAGAACCTTTAAAGTCATTCTTAAATTCCTTTCCTATGTTGAGGAGAAGACATGCAATGCATATTGCTAACACAGTAAAAAAACTTCCACATGGTTGGAAACGCAGGAAGGCGTACAACTTGATTTTCAGACTGAAAAGGATTTAAGCAATGCTCTGTAAATAATTTACAGCTCTAGACTCCCTCTTTCTCAGAGGAAAGACCTACCTTCTCTCCAGTGAATAGTGAGGTAGTGAGAAAAAAGACTTGAAAATCTTTGCCCTAATGTACATAAAGCTATATTGGTTCTAAATTGAAATTAGTTCACTTGCTGGAATTCTTGTATCACTACTGCTTTAATTTCAGTAACATTTACAAAAGAAAATTTCATGAGATTCATGCTTAGGAAAAATCATATTCAATTCAGGCAGCTTCCAGATGTCTGGCAGAAGTCTTTAAAAGAGTCAGTAAGGCTAAGAACATCCATTTCCTCTCCACTCCTTACACAGTTTTGTAGGCAGATGCTTGTCTAAGACTCAAGCCAATGTGGTTGGAATATCACATTAGAATATTTATGTAGTTTTTAAAAGCCTTCCCTAAACTGATCTCCTCAAGATGTGATAGCACCAAAACTCTCAGAATTGTAGCTGACAGATCTTGAGGGAACTGGCCAAAGCAGAGAAAATTGCTTAAAAGTATGGTGGTGAATGACCAACAGTTGTTGTGTTTGAATGTTTTTTCTTTGAGAAATTGATCCTGATCTTTATTATAGAATAAGGAAATATGGAAACCTTTTTTGTCCAAGAATGGAAACAAATAATGGAGAAAATGGTTGAGTTTTCAAGAAGTTTAAAGATGATCCAACTTTCATAACTATATTGAATTTTTTTTCCAGGAAACTGTTTAAAACATTAACTGCATCAAATTGTGCAGTTTATTTTGAGACATGGAAAAACAACAAAGCAGGCAACAGACTCTAAAATAAAATATTTCAAAATTAGATTTGCTTCACTGTTCCAAATTTTAATGAAAATTATCTTAGCTTTGATTTATACTTTAAATTTTTTAAGTGTCTTCTTTTCGAACAAAGTCACATAACATTTTAAACTGTGTATGGCACATCTATCCAAGATAGCAAACAACAGAGCAAATACAAAAATGTTTGTTTGTTTGTTTGTTTAAAAGATTGTATGGCTGCCCATATTATATAAAATTACTCTGGGTGCCTACTACAGATAAACAAATAACTATACAAAAAAATTAAAAACTCATACCACCAACGGCCATAACAGTCTACCACAAAGCTGCAGTACTGGGCTCCCTCCCCTCCTGACCCAAGGCCTGGGAGAAAGCCAGGTGTTAACAACTTTCTGGAGGGTAAGGAGGGTGGAGATACTCTATACCTCAAGGGGAGGCTGTTCCATGAGGTAGGTACAGTTACAGAAAAGGTTCACTTCCTAGATCCCATCCTATCCAATCTAGTGGGATGGACAGATGTCTTCAGGGAGAGGTGGCCCCACAGATAACATGGCTTTGTGCCATATAGGACTTTAAAGGTGAAAACCAGCACCTTGAATTGCACCCAGAAAGAAACTGGGACCTAGTGCAGCTTACACAACACTGGTGTAACACAGGCAAACTGTGGGATGCCCAGAACTGCATGTACCATTGTATTCTGGGCCAGCTGAAGTTTCTGGGAGGTCTCTATGGCCAGCCTCATGTACAACGTATTGCAATAGTCCAGGCAGGAATTGATCAGAGCATGAGCAACCATGAACAGGGCCTCACAATCTAGGAATGGCACAATTGGTGCATAAGATGAACCTGTGCAAAAGCCCCCTGGCCACAGGTGCCACCTTCTCCTCAAACAGAAGCTATGAGTCCAGGAGGACCCCCAAATTGCATGCCAACTCTATTTGGGGGAATGCTACCCCATCAAGAGTTAAAGACAATAATTCTCCAGATCTGGAGGACCCCAAAACCCAGAACCAATATTGAACCATTCTCAAAGCCATAAAAATAAAGTAGCTGAATGTCCAATAAACAAAACCAGTAATGAAAAAAGGTCATTTGAATCTAATTGAGTAGCCCAATTCAGGCATCTAACAACAGTATCTGTCCCTTGGGTGGGAATTCCATAAGTTAGAAGCAATTACTGTTTCTAACACTCACCAGTCTAAATTATTTTGAAAGTGAGCCAATGGGCAGATCTCCACCAAAAATCTTACTCATTTTATGCTGGTTCAAATAATGGAATAGCTTAAAAATATTAGTTGAAGTGTCTTAATAGCTACCAGGGTTCTGAGCCTCAGGAGGTACTACAGTTCTGCCTTTGGCTTCCTGCCTGATCACTCTATCCAGGCCATATGATAATTGACTCAAAGACATTTCCTGTTGTGCCTCTCTGCTTAATTAGGATTAGTTCCCTTTGAAGATTTGTGATCTAACTCTATGGCTGTTAAATTAGAGACAGATGCATGGAGAAAGTTTGAGTACCTGTGAGCATATGAGACTAGCAAAATGTTATGTATGCATACACTGGTAATATAACTCGTAAGCATGCAGATTCATAAGGAGCTCATATGACATAGCCCAGCTGCTAGGATAATTGTGTTCCTTAAAGACTCTGTATTTGCCATTGTACTGCAATGCCAGCATGTCATAAACGCAAGTCTTGTAAATTGTTGGGGATTTTTATTACCATCACCTAGAAAGCCCTGTGATAAATTCAACACAAGTTAATTTTGCTTTAATGGCACTTATTTTGCACAGGACTACAAATCAGCCAACTCTTCCAAATGGAAGGTACAGATTAATTTGAAGTGTTCATTATGGTCTGACACTAGTTATGCAGGTGATTTTAGCAGTGGTATTTATATAAATGTGTCTTGTAAGTTGTCATGATGCGAGCCTGAATAGAGAAAGTCAGAAAGGGACATCCTTCTGCTTCACAGCGTGTGTACCCAAACTATCTCCCCCAATCATTTCTGTTCTCCCCACAATATAAGATGAAAAGCATGACACTCCTCAACATGACATAAATGGAGGAAACTATCAGGTACTGCAAATTCAAGGGAGGGTATGTGTATTCTATCTCTTCCAGTAGAAAGAATATTTTCAAGTGCTTAAAGCCAGAAATGGATCATTTTCTGCCGTTAAGGGATACTTCTGGAGTGGGGGCTGGAGAGGTTTCCTGTCAGCAGTCTGTGTAGGCAGCAGTGGCAGTGGGTGTGATAAAAATGATTCTATGTGTGAACAGCAAATCACCCCTCATTTTGTCTCCCCACTTTCTTGTGTTCAAACACATAAAATGTTCATTTAACTCAGTACTGTCTCTACCACACATTTGTGTGAGTAAGATACCTGAGGGAAGGAGATGTTCCAGAGGAAAGTGCCATCTAGATAATCTTGTGAAATGAGATTTACTGATTGTAGGATGCCAGAAATGGGCCCTGGAACTGAAAGCAATTTTGTGCCAGTTCCTTTGTATCCATGGATGTAGAGATGCTGTTTCAAGACAGCCATTGTGGTTTGACCTACTGTATGTAATAGACGTATTACCAATTTGTGCTTGAAGAAATAGTCTGTGCTGTTATTGGAGGATGTTAATAGTTTTCAGATTAATAAAATTCAAGTGACTGTTATGTAAACCATCACCTGCAGACTTCCCCATTTTCAGTGAAGAGAGCTCCTTCCTCTCTGGTGCACTGTCAAGCTCTGAGAAAAATATATTCTCTGCCCTGAAGTACATTGAGATATATTGGTTCTAAACAAAAAATTAGTTCTCTTGCTGGAATTCTTGTACCACTAATTTTTCACCTTAATAAATCTTGCTAAAGAAAACTCTGTAAATTCAGCTTGGGGAAAAAATTGGCAGTCCACACAGCTGTCAAAGGCCTGAGGGAGGGGATGCTTGGTTGTCTATGCCCCCAATTCCTGAATTTTGATGCAGCAGCATGATTAAGTGATGGATCCCAAATGCAGGAGTATAAGCATTAGGTGGTTAGAAGCCAACAGATGTTTGCTACCACAATGAGTGCAGAAACATGGGAAAATACTAGTAATTTATTCTGTTTTACCTTTCTGAAAAGGGGGAAGAGATGAGGTACTCAGTTCATTCTGGTCAGCAACCACACATTGACTGGATGTTGGTTCTATGTTTACTTATTTGCTACTAAATGGGGATTGGCAAGAGATTCTGTTAGAGCACTATGGAATCAAAAATGTGCAATGTATCCATGATTAGAGTATTTTAATGTCCAAATGGAACTGAAAGTAGTTAAAATAAATGGATAATTGAATATGTTTTCAATTGAGTTCAGAAGGGGGGAGAGACAGAAAGATTGCTCATATGGACAAGAATATGACATGACCAGGGGGGTGTCCATGGGGGAGGTGAAAAAAGTCAACGTGATAGGCATAACTACACAATAAAAGTCCCTTTATAATCAATTCATATGCCTCCTATGTATATAAATAAGGGGCAGGGTTTCAGTTGTGCCTACCACGTTGACTATGTTGAATTCCCCTGGGGATACTCTTGGTGCTTAAGATAATTTCCCATGCAGATATGCAAGACATTGCAATAATCACTGGCTTTAAAAAGCTTGATTCTATTTATCCTGTTAATGATTGGGTTATATTTTTGTAATGAAAATAATAATTTTTTATCTTTAGCAGAAATAAGAAAAAAGTGACAAGGAAAAAAAAGTAGTTCTTTTTTTTAGAAGGTGTATAAAGAAAACAATGTGCCATATAACATGCATTAATTGTAGTGACGTCTTGCTAACACTTTGTATTGACACTTTTTCCAGTGACCTATTAAAACAACATCTGACCATGGATTGAACTCTTACCTATCAAAAGTGATGACATCTTGCTGTAACTTGGAATCTGGAATTTGGGAGGGAGTGGGGAAAAGCCTCACAAACCACAGGGAAGAAGAGGCGATGATGATGATGATGATGATGATGATGATGATGATGATGATGATGATGATGAAACACAGCAACAGGAACAAGGAACATTCTTTCATCTCTTCCCCTGCTGCCAAAGGAATCAAACAGGATGAAAATTAAACTGTCTTCCCACAACTAAACACATCAAGGTTTCTTTCCGTAGGGATAAATATAATGGAAATTTGAAAATAACCATGCCAATACTTAGAGCTGAAAACAGGGGGGAAAGTTTTGATTGGATATTATAGACCCAGAGAAAATTAGATTATAGTGAGATGATAAAATATTACATTGGGCCTCAATGACATTTTCTCATTTAATATTTGCTCATTATTTAATATTTGCTCTCTAGCATGTGCTTTCTCCCCACCCCCACCACTGCCAATTTATTATTATGGTCAGACAGAGCAGCTTTTACTGGAGACCACAGATACCTCTGAGCTGGAGCACAAGATACTCTTAAAAGCAAAATGAAGAGACGCTATTGTATTAAGAAGACAAATACATCTCAAGAAATCCAAGAAGAAGAGGATGAACGATCAATGAAAAATAACTTTAATGAAAAAACAAGGTTATGGCTGGTGAGAAAGAAGGGGATACAGCAGAAAATGCATAATGGTCATCAGATTCAAAGCCAGAGAAATATCAAGGAAGTCAGAGTTTGTTGGATGTCATACTTTATATAGTCTGCTACTCAGACATACAGGTGAAGCTCTAGGCTTTAAGATTATAGGTAGCACGTTTGCCTGCTTTGTTTATTTAGTCACAAAAATGTGTAGGCTACCTGGTCATGAGATTCTAGAGAGCTTACGATAATAAAAGCCCATGAAGTATAAAAACACAATACAACCAATAAAATCAAGATAAAAGAAACAAATGTTTATTTATCATTGTCTATCCTGAAGACTGTGTGAAAAAGAATAATTTTCACCTTCTTTCTGAATGACCAAAGGTCCAGAGTATTTCAGAGTGAGAGTGCGACTGCTGACAAAGCCATATTATGGGCTTCTGCCCTCTTGATCTCTCAGGGCATGAGTGTCCATTAACTAGTGTGCACTGGGTAGGCACATTTCACCTAGAACAGCTGCTTTAGTAAAACCCACGAGTCCAGGAGAACCACCAGATAATCTGTGTACTCCTTTGGGGCAGAGGATATGTCAAAAGGAACTAGGAAGGAGCATTTATATGAAGTCGAGTCATCTAAAATGTGGTACCAGTCTGAAGATGCATAATGGTACAATTCACAATTTATAAAACTAAATCCCCCAACATGAACAGACAACTGCATCTTTTTCAAGGATATCTTTGGAACTGAAGAATCCCCCCTCAGTCCCTCCTTTCAGTGAGAGGGAGGGAGAGGGCAGCATACAAACACACACATACAAATTCTAGGACGTGGATTTTGAGGAACAGAAAATGTATAAAATCCTTGGTGAAGTTTTCCATTGTCTTGGAAAAGAGTTATCAGTTGGTTTCCTTAGGTATCCCTCACCCTTCCTTTTGTATTGCTAAAACAATTCTGTCTTTTGGTCAGGCCAAGTAGCTTAGGAGGGGAGAACTAAGCAGAATAAATGGCAACTCCTACCAAATAATAATAATAATAGTAGCATTTCTACTTATCTAAAGGAAGGATGAAAAAACTGCAACCCATAAGTTTGTTCCATGAGATTCTGCACTGTGGATGATGCCAAAAACCGATGTCCTTTTTGTAATTATTTCCAGCTCAACAAAAATTAGGGTTTTGGATGTAGTTAATGTTTTAGAAGGTCCGATGCTGTAAAGAACAATATTGTATAGGTACCTGGAATGTAAGATCTATGAACCAAGGCAAGCTGGATGTGGTCAAACATGAGATGACAAGATTGAACGTTGACATCTTGGGAATCAGCGAACTGAAATGGACGGGAATGGGTGAATTTAATTCGGGTGACCATTATATCTACTACTGTGGGCAAGAAACCCTTAGAAGAAATGGAGTTGCACTCATAGTGAATAAGAGAGTGGGAAAGGCAGTAATGGGGTACAACCTCAAAAACGACAGAATGATCTCAGTGCGTATCCAAGGCAAACCATTCAATATCACAGTCATCCAAGTCTATGCCCCAACCACTGATGCTGAAGAAGCTGAAGTTGACCGCTTCTATGAAGACCTACAACACCTTCTAGAACTAGCACCAAAAAAAGATGTCCTTTTCATCATAGGGGATTGGAATGCTAAAGTAGGAAGTCAAGGAGTAATCGGAATAACAGGCAAATTTGGCCTTGGAGTACAAAATGAAGCAGGGCAAAGGCTAATAGAGTTCTGTCAAGAGAACAAGCTAGTCATAGCAAACACTCTTTTCCAACAACACAAGAGACGACTCTACACATGGACATCACCAGATGGTCAATACCGAAACCAGACTGATTATATACTTTGCAGCCAAAGATGGAGAAGCTCTATACAGACAGCAAAAACAAGACCAGGAGCTGACTGTGGCTCAGATCATGAGCTTCTTACTGCAAAATTTAGGCTTAAATTGAAGAATGTAGGGAAAACCACTAGACCACTCAGGTATGACTTAGATCATATTCCTTGTGAGTACACAGTGAAGGTGATGAATAGATTTAGAGGATTAGATTTGGTAGACAGAGTGCCTGAAGAACTATGGACGGAGGTCCGTAACATTGTACAGGAGGCAGCAACTAAAACCATCCCAAAGAAAAAGAAATGCAAGAAAGCAAAATGGCTGTCTGATGAGGCTTTACAAATAGCTGTGGAAAGAAGGAATGCAAAAAGCAAGGGTGAAAGGGAAAGATATAAGCAACTGAATGCAGATTTCCAGAGAATAGCCAGGAGAGATAAGAAGGCCTTCTTAAATGAACAATGCAAAGAAATTGAGGAAAACAATAGAATGGGGAAGACTAGAGATCTCTACAAGAAAATTGGAGATATGAAAGGAACGTTTAGTGCAAAGATGGGCATGATAAAGGACAAAAAGGCAGGGACCTAACAGAAGCAGAAGAGATTAAGAAGAGGTGGCAAGAATACACAGAAGAACTATACAAGAAAGATCTTAATGTCCCTGATGTCCACCCTGGTGTGATCACTGACCTTGAGCCAGACATCCTAGAGAGTGAAGTCAAGTGGGCCTTAGGAAGCATTGCTAACAACAAAGCTAGTGGAGATGACAGTATTCCAGCTGAGTTATTTAAAATACTAAAAGATGATGGTGTTAAAGTGCTGCACTCAATATGCCAGCAAGTTTGGAAAACGCAACAGTGGCCACGGGATTGGAAAAGGTCAGTTTACGTTCCAATTCCAAAGAAGGGCAACGCCAAAGAATGCTCAAACTATCGCACAATTGCACTCATTTCACATGCTAGCAAGGTTATGCTCAAAATCCTACAAGCTAGGCTTCAGCAATACATGAACCGAGAACTACCGGATGTACAAGCTGGGTTTCGAAGAGGCAGAGGAACTAGAGATCAAATCACCAACATTCGCTGGATCATGGAGAAAGCACGAGAGTTCCAGAAAAATATCTACTTCTGCTTCATTGACTATGCAAAAGCCTTTGATTGTGTGGATCACAACAAACTGTGGCAAATTCTTAAAGAGATGGGAATTCCAGACCACCTTACCTGTCTCCTGAGAAATCTGTATGCGGGCCAAGAAGCAACAGTTAGAACCGGTCATGGAACAACCGATTGGTTCGAAATAGGGAAAGGAGTACGACAAGGCTGTATACTGTCACCCTGCTTATTTAACCTATATGCAGAGTACATCATGAGAAATGCCAGGCTGGAAGAATCACAAGCCGGAATTAAGATTGCAGGGAGAATCATCAACAACCTCAGATATGCGGACGATACCACCCTAATGGCAGAAAGTGAAGAAGAACTAAAGAGCCTCTTGATGAGGGTGAAAGAGGAGAGTGCAAAAGCTGGCTTGAAACTCAACATTAAAAAAACTAAGATCATGGCATCTGGACCCATCAATTCCTGGCAAATAGAAGGGGTAGAAATGGAAGCAGTAACAGACTTCATTTATTTGGGCTCCAAGATCACCGCAGACGGAGACTGCAGCCATGAAATTAAAAGACGCTTGCTCCTTGGGAGGAAAGCTATGGCAAGCCTAGATAGCATATTAAAAAGCAGAGACGTCACCTTGTCGACAAAGATCCGCATAGTCAAAGCTATGGTTTTTCCAGTAGTAATGTATGGCTGTGAGAGCTGGACCATAAGGAAGGCTGAGCGCCGAAGAATTGATGCCTTTGAACTGTGGTGCTGGAGAAGACTCTTGAGAGTCCCCTGGACTGCTAGGAGGTCAAACCAGTCAATCTTAAAGGAAATCAACCCTGATTGCTCATTGGAAGGATCGATAATGAAGCTCAAGCTCAGATATTTTGGTCACCTAATGCGAAGAGAGGTCTCTTTGGAGAAGACCCTGATGCTGGGAAAGATTGAAGGCAAAAGGAGAAGAGGACGGCAGAGGATGAGATGGTTAGATAGCATCACTGAAGCAATGAGCATGAAACTGAGCAAACTCAGGGAGGCAGTGAAGGACAGGAAGGCCTGGCGCAATATGGTTCATGGGGTCACGAAGAGTCGGACACGACTTAACGACTAAACAACAATGTTTTAGAAACACTTGTCGCTCTATGCAGAATGTAAGTACACCAAAGGCAACAGAAGCATTGAGTCATTTCAAAGAAGTCATTGTTTCTGTTTTTTATCGGCTGACATAAATCATGCAATTGTTTTGGTCTGAGTATTTTTGCCTCTGCTTTGATAACATGAAGGTATAAAAGGAGGCACACCCTTTGCAATTATCAGTAATTTCCATAATAACACCATAAGATATTCATGCCCTTCATTCATTATCTTGAGATTATACAACTTTGCCATCTTGCAGAAGGAACATGGGGGGAATGGAGGTCCTCTAATAAGGTTTGCCTAAGGCCAGACTGTGAATCAAGGCAAATGAGATTCAAACCAAGACTTCTTGCATAGCTTGAAAACTTAGACACATGGATGCTTTCTCAGTATATTATTCTTGTTAGCATTGATTTAGGATGCTGATTTCAACTGCAACACCCCCCCCCCCGCCCAATTTCAGAGTATAATTAGTTATGCCTGGCAGGGATTAGAGCCATGTATTTATTTTAGCAATGCAGAGGAACTATGGGAGGATGTAGTTATCATCTTATCATTTTCAATGCAATATCCTTTCATCTTTGAGTAATTTTGCTGATTAGAATTTCTCTGCAACCAAGCAGATCAGACAGATTTTGAGCTGCTTCAGAAATCACCAGTATAATTAATTTCAAAATGAGGATGTATACCAGTGTGGGTGCTCACATGCACATGTGAACTCAGTGCAAGACCAGCAACATGAAACAGAGAGCAGCAGACTATGAAACAGAGAAAGAAAGAAAGAAAGAAAGAAAGAAAGAAAGAAAGAAAGAAAGAAAGAAAGAAAGAAAGAAAGAAAGAAAGGAAGAAAGAAAGAAAGATCTTACGTTTTTGAAAATGTTATTGGCTTTTGAAAATCAGATGCCATTTACTATAACAATAAAAAATCCCTTTGTATACTCCATTCACTCCATAAACTGTCCCAGGTACACTGGACTTCAGATCATTTCTCTTCAGTCTCAGAACAGGAATTCATAGCCAGCAAAATGCATTAGATGTTTGTAGGTGGCTTTGCAATCCCAGATTCATTTTGGTGAGTTATCATTAGTTCTTCCCTATGGCTACAGGAGGAAGAAAAATGGGACGGGGATCAGCAATAACTTTAATATCTGAGATTCTGAAAGGAAGGGATGGTAAGCCACCAGAAAGACAGCACTTAATTCACAGTTAAGATGTGGTCAACCCACCGCTGCCAGTTTTGAAAAGCCTGTTTCTGGATCAGAGGAGAGGTTATAGCCTCCTCTGCATGGCTGCCCCTGGCAGTAAGTAGGCAAGACAATAACCCTTTAGGGGTTGCTCATATGAAGCTGCTACTCTAGCTAGCGACAGTAAAATAAGAAAAAAAAAAAGAAGATTCCAAGCCATCCAGATCTGCATGTTTTCAGTTTCCTTCCCTCGGTTTCTATACCAGCAAAGTTTAGGGTTCCCCAAGGGCTGCCTATATCTCCCTCTTGGGTGTTAAGAACTACCTGGTCACGATAAGTATTTAGGAGCTCTCTCTTCTTTTTTTCCGTCTAAGAAGCCAAAGCAATAAAGGAACAGGAGAGTCTTGGCAGGTAGTTCTGCAAGAATAATTTCCCCCAAGTTTCGGTTTGCCTCTCCCATCTATAGATGGATTGAGGACTGCAGCACCTTGTCTCTTTCACTTTCACTTCCAGCCCAGAACAGTATCTTGCATAGCAGGAAAAAATCTGAGGACAAGCTCAACCCTAACACTTGAAGTAAATCCCATTGATTTCAGTGACATACTCTTCCTAGTTAACACGCTTAGGCTGACTGCCAAGAATCAAGTGTTACCATTTAATCGACTCTCAGCACCATAAAATAGCAATAATTGAAGGCTCAATTTGATATATGTTTCAGTGGGAAAGACCAGGCAATTCAGTAGTAGCATGGCATATTTTATTCCTCATTTAAATTGTCTCCAAACCCCTTTTCTCAGAGAAGTTGTGGCTTTTTGGCTAAGATCTCAGAGCTCAGGCAAAGTTGTCAGGTAGCCAGGTTCAAACCAGGTTCTATTACCCTAAGGCCTATAATATTAAGAAAAATAACCATGTAGGAAGATTGCCCCTGTTCCCATTTTCTTCTCCAAGTTCTCACTGAATTTGTTGTTGGAAAATTAGTTTGTTTGAAGGAGAGGAGAATTTCAGTGACATTTTCAAGGGGTGGAGTGTGGTGTCTTTGCACTTGCTTAGTTTCAATTTAGCTCAGATGTATGTGCAAATGTCCTCTTTTCTCCCTGATCTGCAAACTTTCTAGCTTCCTGTGCATCAGTTAAACCAAGGAAAGTCATCAGGAGGAAAATATTCCTCCTTCAGAAGGGTTTCCATCTTCTTTCTCTTTCTTTCTTTCTTTCTTTCTTTCTTTCTTTCTTTCTTTCTTTCTTTCTTTCTTTCTTTCTTTTTTCTTTTTTCTTTTTCCCTTTTTCAGCTTGGAAAATATAGGCTATCAGGTAAGCTTCCGAGCACTTATATATTACTTCAGTTCCCCAATATCTCAAAAGCATATTGAAGATGATCTTCAAATCCACAAAAAAGAAAATAAGGGGAAAAAAATCCCTGCCCCAAACCAAACTACAATAAGTCTTGATTGATTGATTATGTGCCATCAAGTTGTTTTGACTACTAATGATCACATAGATTTTTCTCTATGATGATCTGTCCTTAACCTGGTCTTTCAGGTCCTCTAACAGTGCACTCATCACCACTGTAACTGAGTCCATCTACCTTGCTGCTGGCCGTCCTCTTCTTCTCTTTCCTTCTACCTTTCCCAGCATTAAAGCCTTCTCCAGAAAGCTAGGTCTTCCCATAATGTGTCCAAAGTAGGATAATTTGAACTAGGTCTTTTAAGTAACAAAAAATGCCTGAACCCCACTCCATGCAAAAGGGAAAAAATAATGAACTTTTCACAAGTTCTCCAACTATCCATGTTTTTCATGCTATATTTGTCTTGTTTTATGCCTTCCCCCTAAAAAAATCCTTATGGTTTCTATGAGGGAGAGCTCATCTTTCCCCTTAAAAGACTTGAAGTACAGGATCCAAGAGGATTTTTAAGACTTGCAAATGGGGAAACAGACTTCCTAGAAGGTTCATGGAGGTGAGGAAGGTTTTTCAATAATTATTCTGTCAATGTTTCCTGCTGAAAAAGTGGCATGGGAAGAGTCCCTTTGTGATATCTTCCTTTGGGATTTAATGGAAACATGGGAGTGGAGAAAAGCTGCAGATTGCAATAGAAGTAATTATTCAGTAAAAGATAGGACATGCTTACATTATCTCCTTTAAGAGCTCTGCATCTAACATTTTCTTCCCCTTTGGAGGGGAAAATAAAATCAATTTCTTTTCAGTCAAACTGAAGAGAATGGTTGAAAACAGTGCTGATTGTACTTTAAATTCAAAACTCTTTCATTCTCTCCAACAGTTCTGTTTTGTAGGACTATGAAAGCTTCTGAAAGAGGTCTTTCCTTTCAAAAAAGCTCAAGCAGAGCATCTCCTCAAAGATGCTACTTTACAAGCAAGGTGGTCCACTTGCTTCCAAAAGCAAAGTGAAGGGGTGCATTGCTTCTCTTGATCTGTCACGATCAGAGCTTGCAAAAGAATAGATGAAGTGATATGAAGCATCTTATCAAGGCAAAGCACATCAGCTCTTTGCTTTGATATGTAGCTCTTTGTTGAGGTGAATCCAAGTCAACACACAGAGGCCTATTCTTAAGCATTTTGCATTCCTCCAAGCTTTCTGTCTCCATGATCAAGTCTATCTTTTCAAACAGGGCATAGCCTGGCTGGAAACTAGCTGAAAATAAAAACAGCCATCTATCTATACTGATTTTTGGGGTATATAAGTTTACTTGTGACTAAACCACATTGGATTCAGTGATACTTACGTCTGAATAAGCATACATGGGGATGCACATTTACACAATACAGTGGTACCTCTAGTTACGAACTTAATCCGTTCCGTGACTCTGGTTGCAACTCGAGTTGGTCTCAAGTCGAGGTAAATTTTCCCATAAGGTTCAATGTAAATATGGTTAATCCGTTCCGCCCTCCGAATTTGGTCGCACCACGAGGCAAATTTCCCCATAAGGTTCAATGTAAATACGGCTAATCTGCCCTCCGAATTTGGTCACACCCCGAGGTAAATTTCCCCCATAAGGTTCAATGTAAATACAGCTAAACAGTTCTGAAACATATGCATTTTATTTTTAACCCTCAAAAACCTTCCAAATGCCACAAAAACCTTCCAAATGCCACAAAACACACCACAAGCCTCACCGAACGTCTCGTTGCTACCGCGATCTCACCCACAGGAAGCCGCGACCGTGTGGCAGCAGGGAAAATGGCCGCGGATCTGGTTCGTAAGTAGAGGCAAGTTCGTAAGTAGAGGTAAATTTTTGGGGCCGGAGCTGGTCGTATCTCGAAAATTTCGTAAGTAGGGGCGTTCGTAAGTAGAGGTACCACTGTACTTGGAGCTTTGATCATTGCAAATTATTTATTTTCACATATCCTTTCCTTTTTAAATAAGGAGCCCTTCACTGAACTTCAAAGCTGGCTGTACTGATCTCTTTCTTTGAATATTAATTATTTTGCACAGTTTAATGATTGCCAAGTGTTTCTAGCAAACAGATTAGTAAAAAGTGAACATTGAATGAAGGAACAATGCTCGGGATTGACCTTGATAGTTACTTCTTTGGAGTAAAGCTGTAAGTCAGGTTAAATCTTAAGCCTTGATTTATTAGTAAAAACAACCCTCTTCAATACCAGAACAAATAAATTAAATTAGCATTTCATTATATTATGCAACTTATGACAAATATCTCTTATGAATTGAGAGGTGAGAGCTTCACCTTGTCATTCAAACATTTTAGCCTGCTAAGCAAAACTCTGTGAAACTCTATGAAGCATGAGAAAGATGTCTGAATGTTGCCAAATTTCCTTGACTCCAGCATCAGGATAAGGCTCTCTCCATAAGAAGATATTCCTATATAGATTTAAATTTTCCATAAACAGTACACAATGTCATACATACTATAATAGGTGATAAATACATATTTTGTACTTTCCAACACACACACACACACACACACAGTCTTTTTCCATAACTATAGTGCCGGTTCCAGTAATGATTATTAGGGATATGTGGATCATATCTCTTGAAGAAGCAGGAAAGAAAAGGTATTGATGCCTCTGAACTTTGGTGTTGGAGAAGACTTCTGAGAATACCATGGACTGCTAAGAAAACAAACAAATGGATCATCAAACAAATCAGCCCAGAGTTCTCACTTGGGGCACAAATGATCAAGGTCAAATTATCGTACTATGGACACAATAAAGACTTAGGTCTCTAGAGAAAACTCTAATGCAAGACTCTAATGCTGGGAAGATGGAAGGGAAGAGAAGGAAAGGATGACCAGTAGCAAGGTGGATGGACTCAGTTACAGTGGTGATGGGTGCACTGTTGGAAGACATGAAAGACCATGTTAGGGACAAATATATCTATGCAGTCACTAAGAGTTGATACCAACTTGATGGTGCTTAATCAATCAATCTTCTCTTCATGTCAAGTATCCATCAGCTGTCTTGGGTAGCTGCAAAGAACAAATTCTCAATGTGTGCCTTTCTACTTTATTTTCTTCTACTGGTTTTGTTTGTTTGTTTGTTTGTTTTGCATATTACTTTATGAATTTGTCCTCTCAGGTTCAGCACTAACGGGTCATAATTAAGTCGCAGCTTTAAGATTTCAAAAAGTAGCAATGGAACTGAAAGCTTTCATTATAGCTAAGAAATTGTTGTACTGCACAGGTGAAATGGGCAACATTTTGAACAATAGTTTGTTATCTCCCATAAAAGGGCTTTTTTTATCTTAATCACTTCAATTTTAAATTTTATGGAAATTTCATATATTAAGTAAGATGTTGCAATATTACATATTTCACCAATCCAATATGATATTCAGAATCATCATCATGTCTCCACCCCTGTCCCCATGATGAAATAAAAGATATGCTTTACTATAGTAAAATTTATTTCCTGGCCTGTTTGCGTAAAATAATTAAGAAACTGTATTAATTTTATTGTTACTGTTTTAAGACTCTATGAAGATTGTTTCATTTTTTAAGCTAAATAATTGTGCAAAAGGTCCAAAATTAGAAAAGAAGCAGAAAATCTGGAATTCCATCAATCAAGAATTCCTTGATTGTATGAAGACAAACTGATGTTCCAAGAGTTAATTTTGCCCTTGCCCTTATCTCATGGCATTCATTACAGGACACACTCACCTCATATTTTTAAAAATCCAAGTGTATCTATGGGCCTCAAAAGATGCGTATCATCCCTGATATAGCCAGAACTCCATCTATATATCAAGAGCCATCTTGCTGTGTCCAGAAATCCAGGTTAGCCTCAGCACAAATATAATCATATAATTAAATATTTTTTTTGGAGGGGGGGATGCCAGCAGCAGTGCATAATTCTGAAAATCGAAGTCCATGTAATTCACACATAGCAACATCATTCCTGTCACAGTGGTAGTATCCCTATGCATTTTTGGATTACCTCCAGGAATCCTTTAGTAATACTGACTCAGAAGAAAATGCACATAGTAGGGTTGTTCATTTCTAAATATTGCTAAGCAACCATCATCAACTACTTAAGCATCCACAAGGGAGCAAGCAAAACCATGAATGTCATGACACCATGCAAATGATGCAAACTACATAATTTGCATCAGCTACATCATGATACCTGTGAAGTCACTGTGGTGTCTATTGGATGCCTACAATGATCACACTTTAATGCGGAGCTCGTAAATAATCTGAAGCTGCCATGTCATCTTCATTTTTGAGATCCAGATCAGGTATCTATTATCTGCACATCCCACCTGCACATAGGATAATAACACAGCTGAGATGGTGTTAGAATAAGTTAAGAAAACTATGGACCTGCTGTCCTGATTCACAGAAATTGAAGCAAGTAAACAAATAAGTATAAAATAGTTACAAGAACTAATCCTATTTAAATTAATCAGGAGCTGGCTGAAGCATCTCTATTTTTGGCTGTTTCAGACATTCTTAACCCACATGATCATTTCAGTGAGATAGTATAATCATATAAATGAATTTAAATTTATAAATTTAACATGTGGTAATTGAACATTTTTATCTACCTTATTTGTGTAACCCCATAGTAGCAAAGGAAAACATAGCCAGGGGTAGTTTTAATGTAACACTATAGTAACATTACAACAGGGAGCCAGGTATTCTTTCAATTTCTGGCTAGTATTATGTGCATCAATAAACCTCTTGAAAAATTGCAAGATCGTCTTATAAAAAAACTACGGTTGTTTTGATCTCTCTCTCCTCCTCCCCCTTAAAATACAAATAGAATAAATTAGCAGAGTTTTTATGTATCACAAGGGCCTCCAATGTAAATTAGGAAAGGTAAATTAAAGTCTCTGAGGCTATATTATACCAGAATGTAGATGCATTGCTTGTGTTCTTGATTATGAAGAAATTATTGCTAAAGAAAAGGCAATCTGTTTTCCAAGCTGCTTGAATTCCCTGCTGTCTTCAGACAAGAGTTTATGAAAAGGAAAAGATGTTGCTCATATTAACTTTTATTATTAACATTTTTCTTCCATATGAAAGCATAAGGATATCTATATTTAATCCATAACTTTCTAATGTATGGTGTATTTAATGATGTGTTTAACAACACCACTGCTAATAACATAGATTTCCACAGAGATTTCTTTTCAAATTTTTTTTTTTTTGCAGTTTTAAAAAATTCCTACCATTGTGTTTCAAACTTAAAGGTAAAGTCATTTCCCCCAACCAATTAGTTTAATTCAAAAAATATATCTATACTATTTTAACAAATATAAAAGGAATAGAGCCAAGGAAGTGTAGTGGTTAAGATCCTGAACTCAGAACAAGGAGGTACTGAGTTTGTAATATCTATTTATTATAATCAAATTACCAAATCAATTTCATGCTTTAAAATATAAGCCAGATAAAAAAATGCAATGGAAAAAACAGAAGCACTGAATTTTAACCCACTAGAAAGTCACTGAAACAACAAGTGGGTTCCACAACTTTGTGGCTCTCTTTTTGCTCCCCATATTTCTGCTAGAATCACTGGTTACGTTCTACCTTTACAAAGCAAGTCTGAAGTTCTTCTGGTAGCATGATATGACCTTCTACCTAGAAATGCTGGTAGAGATGTCTCCTACAGGCACACCTGAGAGTTCTGATATTTAAGTCAACCAGTGCAAGTGCTGCTGAGCTATTATGTTCACTCAGTTTGGGTTGACCGCAAGAGTTTACATCCTTTATAGAAATAAGCAATAGAGATTGGAACATATTTAGGTTATATATATATTGTGCAGGAATGAGAGACAGAGGTGATTTCTTCATAGTACTTTACAACATCTTCCAACATCAGCCAGCTACTAATGAAACTATATAAAATCATTACTTCATTATATAAATCATTATATAAAATCATTATATCAAAATCATTATATAAAATTATTACTGCTATATCAACATAACAATGGTTGGGTGACACTAGAAACAGCAATAAAGCACTAATGAAGAAATGGCCAGAGACTAAATGCTGAAATATTCTGGGTCTCACTATACCTCTTTACTTTCCAGTTTTACCTGCTATCTGTATGTTATTAATATTCTTCACAAGTATTTTGCTATGTGTGATCATAAGTGAGATATTACTATTATATATTTCTCATCTCTGCATTTCATCTTGTTTTAATCTACAAAATAAACTTTTAAAATAAAGCTTCAGGATAAATCTTCCTCTACAAACTGAAAGGAGCAAATCAGAGAGGAGTTAAGCTTTGCAATCATTCTTGATTTGAACCTGGGAGTTCCTGCTTGTTAAATCAGAGCTATTCCACCAAATTGGTCTCATTCATCAACCAACAGAGTCCTGGCATAAATAATTGGCTCTTGAACTTGGTGGCTGGGAGAAAATGACAACTATTTCATGATGTCTTTATTCTTCCTGGTTGCTGTAGTTCAGCGGAGAAGTAATTGCTTTGAAAAACACTGGGCTAGATGGACAAATGATCTGACATGTTCTGGATAACATTTTGTATTCCTGAGCATATTCCTATAGCAGTGGATTCACTATGGAGAAGCAGAAGAACTGCATTCTAGAATTGCTGGAAATGCTCAGAATTAAGAACTCACTCGAAATTAAAATCTCATTGATCTAGCCTATTCTGTCTATTATGACTGGCAGCAGGTTTGTGGGACAAGTCTTTTTGCCTCTCCTCTTATCCAGTATTTCAGGATGGTTTCCTATAATCCCCTCCCTTACTCCCTGAGTAAGTCCCACTTACTTAGCAAAGTTTACTTCTGAAGAGGACCCCTGTTCAAGCATTTTTCCACAACACATTCAACTTGTGCAGAATTAGGTCTCTAATTTCTTTACTCCGGCTTGCTGGGGCACCTTGCCTATTGATGTCCTGGAAGGAAATTTCAAGAGAGTCCCTTATAATGGTTGATTATGCCCATGCAGGTCAAATGGAGTGGAATCCTGAAGCTGTGTTTTATTATATTGCCTCTTTTATAGAGAGATTAGAAATATTGCATCTCTTTCAGTGGACTTCCCAGGACATATAGATCATTTTGGTATTCAGATATTATTGGCTGATCAGTATGACTCCACATCCTTGGCGGTGGCCAAATTCTGTGATGCTCCTTTCAGAATCAGAAGTCAAAATCTGACTCAGCCACAGAAACACTTTCTCCTGGATAGGAATTTTACTTTCTTGTTCTGTCTGGCTTACATTCCACCTCTAAGGCACATTTTTCCTTTCCTCTTTGTATTATTTGGTCTGTGAGTGTAAACTGAATAAACAAGCAAACAGAATCAGGTTGCACGTACTCCTCCATATACATCTCCTACTTGACCCACCTATAGGACAATTTTCCTGGGTATGTTTGAACTGTAGGCCAGGACATATTACACTGAAGCACAAATTGGTTTATTAACAGCACTGGAGGCAGAGACAGGACTAAAGAGTAGTGGTGTTACAATCCCTCTTTATAGATTTATGCAAATTAGAATATGCATGTGATTAGGTACAGCAAGGCATTTGACTGGATATAAACAACAACCACAATGATTTGACAGTTACCATGTACCTAGTGAAGTCAACGAGGCCAGTACCTATGAAGTAATGGACAGGACGAAAAGGCAATGTGGATCTAAAAAGAACAATGAGGTAGTATTCCATTAACATACAGTAGTTTCTTTCTAGGGAATTACTTTCTTACTTTCCCACCCCATAACTTGGCTCACCTCCCAGTAACTTATCAACATTCCTTGGCCTTCTTATGTTTTATCATTGAGTTGACAGTGTTACTTTCCCTGGAAAGATGTATTTGGGTTAGGGGCTTTTGACTGGCTGCCCTCCAAATCCTCCTTCACACCCTTAACTCTCCCAGTCTCTTTTGGGTGTCTAATAGATTCAGGACTCTGTTCACAGGAACAAATATGCTGTTTTCAACATCATCTGCTTTTCCATAATGGTTGTATGCTACGACAATTGAATAATAATGCTTTGCATTTGGATGATCTTTTTAAACATCAATACTGTTCATATACATTATCTATTAATAACAACCTTATACGATAAGTCAATATTGTTTATCCCCAATAAAGAAAGTAACACACATTCTATTTATATTATTTTGGACTACTGTAATGTGGTCTGTACAAGTCTACCTTTGAATAGTTTGGCTTGTCCAGAATGCCACAACTAGAGCACTGATTGGGAGTGATTATTGGGAATATGTGGGTCCTTTATTTTAATATCTTAAAAAAAAACTAAAGGAAAAAAAAAACTTCAAAAAGTCTTCACGTTAAAAAGCTGATGGTGATCTATAACAATCTACAGTATTAGAATGGTATACAGTCCACCTTCCGTTAAGCTATCAGAGAGACAAAGAGGGAGATACAAATGTTATATTACATCATGTAGGAGGTTTCTCATGACTTCCATCCCTCTCTATTTTTCTATAATTTTTTCAGTGTGAATATCCCCTGTGGTCACTGTAACTATAACTATCGATAGAATTGTGAACTGAATTGTCTGAACAACCTCAGTCTCCCTTCCAAGTGTGTATGGTTTTCAGTCTCTTCAAGATCAGAGACTCCTGATCCCACAACAACTTGGTGGAAATGAGAGAGAGAGAGAGAGAGAGAGAGAGATCCTGCATAATGGTTGCACCTACTTTTTGACCTATCAACACCTTGCCCCACTTCCTGCCAGTATGAGGCCAAAATGTATGGTAAATGGGTTTTGATTACCAAGTTAAAAAGAGGGTTTTTGTTTGGCTGTTTTTACTATTGTTTTCAATAATGCATGTATGATATTTGTTGCTGTGTTTAAATGTATTAGTTTGTTTTTGTTTTTCTGATATTAGCCATTGTAACCACTTCTTTTGGGGAGGTGAGGCAGAAAGGCAGGATGAAAATTTCATAAATAATATTTAGATAATATTATTAGAGGTTGAGAGGCAATGGCTTGCTTTGAGCCATCTAGCAAATTCATGCCAAAGTTATGCACAGCAATTCCCTAATCAACAGCTTTGTCTCTTTTCCTTATGCTAAAATTGTTACTTTCAGACTATTTTCTATTAAATAATGGAATAAAGATTCAGGAAACAGTTTTTCCAGAAACCAATGAGATTGGTCTTCCAGCTGAGTACAGAGGTGGGCTTTCATCTCCCTCTCAGAAAGTGTTATATTTCTCAAATACTCTAGTGAACTTGCTCAGATTCAGTTAGTTCTTAATAATTCTGTCCAAACTTCACAATGTCTTGGGTCTGATTTGTTAAGAGCTCAGATACTCTGAATGGTGGGACTTCATTACACATGAACACACACACACACAAGTATTCACTGCCACCAGCAGTGTGGTGTCCCAGCCATTGGTGTTTGCTACTTTATTTCCCTTTCCCTGACAGTGATACTTCACATTTGCTTTGATGGTACTTCTTCATTAAAGATGCTGAGAGAGCATACCTTCCCTGTTAGATCTCACACTTCCTTTCATCTACCATCAAAACAAAGCAAGAAAAGGTATTTGGCATATATTTTGAAAGGCAGATTAGGCTAACCTTCATGCTTAGTTCGCCAACAGAGATCTTCAGAGTGCTTGCTGATGATGACTCACACAGTCAAAGAAGCCATCTGGCTGCCAGGAAAAATGTCATGTAAACTTTAAAACATGTCTGGGTGGGTGAAATATTGATAGCAAAAAACTTTAAGAATGACTGTTGTGAAATATTTCTGTTTCATAAATATTGAATAAAACATAATCACTTTTAGAATATTATTCAGTTTGTAATTCAATGATCCTCATTTTCAGCTAGTGAAATCAGAGGTAATAATTAATATTACATCCTGAACCATTTTAATCAACAAGAGATATGACACTGGATTGTACCTAAAAGAGGCTGAATTTCTCCTAGTGCAAAAGCTTCATTAGATCTCTTCCCTCATAACTATGCCTGTTAAGAGGGAAATAAATTTGATAATTAAAGGAATAAGGGCATGCTTTTACCTTTACAAAATCCAGTCCAATTTAAAACTATCCAGTAGTTACTTAAACTTAAGAGCAATAAAATGGGCACCTTTGCATTTAGAGTTTTGTGAGGGTTATATTTGATAGGAATGTATGAATGATATTAACTCTTCATATTAAAATTGTGTGAAGACCAACCTGACTTATTTCTGATTTGGGAGTGAAGTTCAGGAAAATAAATGATACTTAGAGAGGGTTAGTTCTCTTTTCTTCAACACAGAAAGAGGTTGGAGCCAACCACAGCAATGCAATAAAGCCCCTTTTTATCTTCTCTACCTTCCTGGATAGCCAACTGTTTCAAATATCTGTAGAAGAATTCTGGACAGCATGAATTGTTGCAGACAGGAACTATAAGCATGAGAATATATAAGCAGTCTCCTCTGCATGACTCTACAGGGCTTATTTCATAGAGGGAGGTTATTTATTTAGAATGCTTTTTGTATTATTTCAGTCATTCAATTTTAAGCAAAAATCTATCATCAGAATACAATAAACGGAGAAGACATAACATAATCATAAGCCAGTAAAATCATGTCATAACAAATTTCTAATAATAGCAATTCATACTACTGTATATCCTGCTACTCACACTTCAGTTCCCAAATGCGCCTTGAAAAAGTCAAGTCTTAAGCAGTTTTCTGAGTATAAGGAGTGAAGGTGCAGATCTTATTTTTGGTGTAGGGTATTTCATAGGAGGGTTGCTGAGAATGCAGGCCCCTGAATCTCCTCCTTCTGCATCCTGCATCCTGCAGGACCTCAAAAGCACAGATTCTTTGCAGACATACCTTGGGCAGACAGATTCTGCTTGGAGTAAGTAATCTTGTAGTTAACATGGCTCCGAGCTTTATATGATATTAAGGATGATAACTAGAACTTTGAATTGCACCCAGAAACAGACAGCGACTAGTGTAGTTCCTCCAGTCCTGGTATTATATATAGAGAATCAGGGAGATGACCTTGACAGAAATGTGCAAGAACCATTACCTAGGCAAAGAGGGCTGAAACATTCTTTAAGTTCTGGGAAACAAGATAATATTTGGAAGCAGATCTGGCAAATGCCTCCCTGATTCACTGGGTTATAAGGAGAAGAGGTAAAGCACAATCAGACTTGCAAGATTCTATTATTATAGCCTATGTCAATAAAGTATAGTTCTAGTCTTTCTGTGGAGTTGATTTTCTGGGCTGGTCTAGGGGTTGACATCAATTTTGCAAGTCTGTTGTTCAGCCATCCTTGATATCATAGGGCAGGATCAGTTTGTTCAGGTTATCACATGGGCCAAAACATTTTGTACTAGCTGCAGTTTCCTGATAGTCTTTGAGGACAGTCCTATGTAGACTGAACTGCAGTAGTCCAAGTGTGAGGCAACAAGGCCATGAGTGACCATTGGCATTGGCTCCTGCTCAAGGAAAGGCTGCAACTGGACAAAATCCTTCTTGGACATAACCTCTGTCTGATTTCTACTAGCAGAAGCTAAGAGTCCAGGAGAACCCCCATGTTGTACACCAGCTCTTCCTGGAAGAGCACAACCCAGTCAAGGGCTATATTTGGTATAGTCCTAGAATCAACTGGCTTCTACCTCATCAGACATTCCATCTTGTTTGCTTTGGGTTGCAACCTGTTTCTCCTTACCCAGATACTGGTCAAGACTTTGGACTGCAAAGGGTCCACATAAGCTGTTTCTTCCAGAATCCTTTGCAAGAGTTACCCTACTACTTTCCCAACAACCTTCCTTAAAAAGGGAAGTTTGGTGTAATGATATGTGGAAATGACCTTGGGAAACAGGGGGAGGAGCCACAGCCAGGTAGAATGATCAGATAACGGAACATAGCCTGCAAAAGGAATGTGAGTGTGGCAAACATCTCAGAAGGGACCCTCCTTAGTTTCTGGGGCTGTAAAGTGATGGAGAAGAAATGTAATTTTAGACTTTCAAGATTCCGTTAATGTATCCTTACAATAAAGTAGAATTCATTCACCTGGGTGTGCTTCCTGTCTGGACTATCTCGCAAGGCTGACAGTTGGAGACTTGACAGTAATTGTCCAGTAGAATGGGTCCAAGGTTAGCACCTTAAGTTAAGGGTGTACTTATATTCATTTCAAGGACACCATCACTTCCTCCTCCTGCCGTGAGGCATTCAGTATTGCCCCCACTCTGTTTCCTATCCCTTTCCCTGATAGCCTATAAAAGCCAGGTGTAGTAGATAGGTGGTGATATACTAAATTGTCAGATCTACTCATTCCTTCAAATGATCTGACAGTCTATCTGAGGAAATACCAATTTCATGGAAACAGGCAATAAAAATGTTAATTTTCAAGAAAGGGGATTTACTTGAAAGAAGTAAGTAGAACAATTACTGAGGGGTTAGCTTGTTATAAATTATGGGCAAAACATTTATAAAAGTGATCCAACAAAGGTTCCAGAAAAGAACCACTAGCCCAAAAAGTACAAGCTGGTTTCTAGCCTAGAAGAGAATGCTGTGATTAAGTATTTGTACTACAACAATTCCTTGAGGATTGCATCAAAAGAAGCACATCACTGTGATGTTGCAGGCTGATGATGTCCATCAGCCAATGTTATAGGAGGCATTCACTGCTGAAGGTGTGACTGCTAAAACAGTTTGCCTCCTACAACCCATATACAAGGGATCACAAAGTTCTGTTTGTGTTAATGGTGAAATGACTTCTCTGTATGTATAGGTGTGAGGCAAGGCTGTGTTCTGTCTTCCTTGCTGTTCAACATGGTCATCAAAGCAGTCATAAAGAAAGTCTTTGCTAGTTGTATGGTGTCAGATTTGGACAAGATGAATTCATCACATATCTAATGCTTCCTGATGATGATTTTTTTCCCCAGAAAATGAAATAGAAGCCTATGACATCCTATTCAATATAAAACCTTATCCATATTATTTAACCATTAATACAGACAAGACCAAATATTCACAGTGATGGGTCTCAAGTAACCATGCACTTTGATGGAGATCAGTTTGAGCAACTTAAATATGTAGGCTCAATTGTCCAATTATATATATTAAAAAAAGCTGCCACAGCCATTATCAACAATTGAATTGTCTAGATCACTTCAGCTTTCAGAGTGCTGACATGATGTTTCTAGTGAAAAAATAGTATAAGCATTGCTACCAAACCATATATTGTATCTATCAATTATTAATACTAATGATGCTGCTGTATGGTGGAAAGTCTTGGACCTTGCTTCAAAATGAGTTGAAAAATTGTGAGGTTGTCCAAATGTGCCTATACCAAATATTAGGGATTTCATTCTATGAAAATGAAAGAATTAAAGGATGGTGCTGCAATAAACCTATGGTAATTGAAGATATTCAGAAGCATTGAATAAAGTGGTTTGGACACATTGGCCACCTGATCTCATGCCAATTTCCTTACTGAGTACTCAAGAAATCAGACGTTGTAGATTGGTAAGTATAGCGATCAGCTCCAAAGAAAATTTGGCTATTGCATGTGGAAGATCTAGTGAAACTTAGATTCAGCCTAATATAAGCTAAACAACTGGTACACAAAAAACAAGTGGAGGAATATGCCATATGACATCAGTAGACTACAGCACACACAGCTGCATACTGATACACTATGGATCATTACCAGATATAAATTAAGGACTTCAAGTTCAAGTTATACCCAAACTTAGGGTTTGTATCCATGTGCAGTTGGATTTATTTCTTTCCTTCTGCCAGTGTTGTTCCAGGCATCTTTTCCAGCTTCACTTCACACAGCAATTCAGAAAACCAAGGAAACTCTCTCCCACCCTGCCCCCAAATCTCACCCAGTAGCATGGATTTGACAGTGGCTCCAGTTAGCCCATCATAACCAGAAAGTGATCTGTTCTCAACCTCCCCAAAAAAGATCTCATCTACTCCTCTGGAAACCTCATCTTGACACTCTCCTAGCCACCTCTTCTGATGACAGTAACCAGTGTCTCCCAAGCCAGAATGCAACTTCCATGAGTCCAGTGTGATTGATCTAAGGAAATCTACATTGGATTTCCTCCTCCTCCTCCTCCTCCTCCTCCTCCTCCTCCTCCTCCCTTGATCATATCAACTATTTGCTTAGGCCACATCTACAGTATTCCCAAAGCCCTGAGAAATCCTTTGTGAATGAAATAGAGTTCACAGCTCTATTTCCCTCCATGCCCAACTGTCCAATTCTCAGTATCTTTGATCATCCCCTTTGTTCCCCAACTGGTGTCTGAGAAGCCCTTTTTCCATGGATCTGCTGCTAGTTTCAAAGGCTGTAATTGTGATAGCTTGTTTTTTCATTAATAAGAAGTCTATAATCTAGTTCCAAAACAAACAATAGGTGCAGACAGCTCCATCTCACCAAAATAAATAAATAACTCCTCTTTTCTTTTATGCCCCAAAGCACAAGAAAAATAATTAAAATCTTGCTATCTTATATTGCATATATATAGCTTTCTCATTTGAAAATAGGAATTCTTCACAGGGATTCATAGGAATTCTTATGTTGCATTATTAATCTTGTTTTCATTAAATATTATTAAATACAGTTCTGAGAGGCTTGCTGTTTGGATTAAATGGATTGCTACAAAAGAATCTGACAGTGACTTGGGCAACAGATGTCAGATCACAAATATCACTGTGAATTGGGGACAGAATCAGTCTTGACAAAAAGGAGAACATAGAGCTTTCCCCTAGAGTTTGGGAATCTCACAACTTAATGGACATTCACTCTCTATGTAGGGATGGGGAACTATAGCCATCTTTAAACAAGAATATTTTTTCCACAATGCACTGGCAAGCTAATGATGTCAAATGGTATGGCTTCAACATTGAAAAGCTGTTTGTATTAGGTTTTGTTCCCAAGCCAATTCTACTGAAATTTCTTTTTTGCACATAGAGTCTGGCACAGAGAAGCAATTATTCTCTGCATCTTTTCACAGAATGAGTGGTAGTCTCCTTTCCTTGACTATGAGGCAGGAGTATTTCTGAGCACTGGACCTATTTCTAATCAGCTGCAGTTCATAGATAAGAAGTTCAAGTGTTGGGGGGGGGGGGGAATACAGAGCTGTTGCAAAGATTATCTATATCCACTCTTCCATTTTTAACCCTGTCAACTACCTATAAGAAACCGAGAGGTTTTCCTCCCTTTCTGCAACTGACTTCTACAATTTCATTTTTGATGGGACCCTGGGAACTATAGTTTTTGCTTATCCATAAGTCAGGAATGATGACTATGACAATGCTGCTGCTGATAATCCCTGCTAGCTTCTAGAGATCCTTATTAGGTCAGAATACATCTACAGCTGACCTGCAGACCAATCTCTTCTGGCTCTGATAAGATAAGTCCATGAGGGCCAGTTGGTTAAACCCCTGAGCAAGAACAGATTCCTCTTCTTGTGGTTAAATGATGAAGGGGGAGCTTGATAGAAGTTTTTGTTCTTGGGCATTTCCTCAGGACCATTAGCAGGTTGTGAGAAAGGGAAGAAAGGAATCTAATTTTACATTATAGGAGGAAAGAAGAAATCTAATCTACCCAAACATCTAAGTGCAATGAGCAACTATACAGAGTGGAATTAGGGTTTGGTGTTATTTTTCATGCCTCCAAGGCAAGTGCCCTGTATATTTCAAAACTGATCTTTTTTTGAGGCCTAATCATATCTTAAGTAGGACTAGCCATTCTCCGTTTGTTTGTTCACACTTCCTCTTTTTCTTAAGTCTAACATCCATGTTTTATTTTGCTGCTGTTGTTCTTAATGAACAGTGATTTTTAAATTCAATTCATTCATTTATTTAAAATATCTGTTTTATCTTTCCTTGAAAGTCGTAGACCTCTCCAGATTGATTGTGAGATACAGGGTTTAAGGAACCCTTATTTTCTTCAGATTAAAGAAAAGGGAAAGGTGTTTTCCTTCTTTTGGCTGTGCTCCAATAATTCTTATTAAGGGGAGGAAAAAAAGGTGATGACAACAGATGTATTTCAGAGGAGAAGATCATTTCAAAGAGTGGAATGTGGGGTTCATGCATTTCTATAGTTTTGAAGTTGTCAAACAGTATGTGTTGTACAACTGATTCTTCAGCAGCTTGCAGTCTCCCTGGCTTTTTATAGTTCAATTAATCCATAGAGGAAAATGTCATAAAGGGAATTCTTCCCACAAGCTTTTCATCAGCAGTGCTATTGTTCACTAAGGAAGAATCCTACCATTGAAGAATGGAAGAATTTCTCTTGCATTTGGAGAAACACAGAAGAATTGTCTACCTTTTTTTTTGGCCAATGTATTTGGTGAAGAAATTTAAAGGGCCTTTGGGGAATATCTCTACCTCCTAATAATACAAAGAAGTCAGAAAAGAAAAAGGAAAGGGAAAGGGAAAAAAACAGAAGTTATTCACAGTGTTTCTTCCTTGTTGCAGGAAGGAAATCATTCAGCCGATATGGCTCCTTGTCTGACAGTTTTATTATACTGTGTGTAGAAATATTCATTCATATACAAGGATAGCCAGATATACTGATCTTTAACCTTTGGGAACATCGTGTCCTTGTAGCTGTCATATCATCAGTGAAAATGAAATCTGTTGGCTGAACTCTATCTTTCGGGATCTTTGTCAACATCATTAAAGGACCACCTAGTTTATTACATTTGTCAGCCTTTGCTTAGGAGAAAGCAATCACTACACTTGTGTGGGTGTGGAAAGCTAGAAAAAGAAACACCAGTTGGAAACAGATCAGAAATTGGAAGTGATGTTTGAAAACATTGTGGGCTATATGTTTGAATATGCTCAACTAAGCATATGGCAAATACCATAAGCAGTCATCAGTCATTTAGAACACTTTTCTTACTTAAAAATAGGAAAAATATGGAAATATATCATGTGTTTGATCTAGCCTGGCAACCACTTTATTTCAATTATTTTTTCAAGACTTTTATCAGTTTACGTGTAAGATAGTTCCTAAACAAGTGGATTGCATACCTTAGAAATAGACAATTTGGGATCTTTCTAATTTATGTCAGTTTCAAATATAGCAATTAATAAATTTGTTTTCTCCCTACATTTTATTAAAAAGCATAAGCTTTCATGAACTACAGCTCACTTCATCAGTTGCATAGAGTGGCCAGTTTACTCCTTTTAATAAAATTTGTTAATCAGAAAAGGTGCTACCAGACTCACTCGGATTTTATATTACCAGAGAATAACACAGCTCTCCTCCTATGTTCTCTCCTGTTGCTATGTTATTCTGCAATTTAAAAATGCATCAAAAGGTTTTAGTACTTTTTCCTACAAAGTTCATATTTTATCTGAAATGCACATTTGGTATATACCGTATTTTTCCGACAATAAGACGCCCCCATGTACAAGACGCCCCCCACTTTTCCAACCCAAAATTAAGAAATCAATATTTTAAAGATAGTGCAGAACACATTTTTATTTAGTAATTAGTTAACATTTACCTGATACACTCGGTGGGAGGAGGTCCAAACCGTCTCTCTGCAGCTCTATTTCCAGGCTCTTTTGCATAACTGATTACATTCAAGCACGAGTGAAACTGCCGATAGCTTGTCTCTGCAAACAGCCTTCCTCTAATTGGTTTGTTCAGCATCAGCTGACGTCAGTTACATCAGGCTCGTGATTAGAGGAAGTCTGTTTGGGAGACAAGCTATTTCACTTGTGATTGGAGGCTAGCAATAGGAGGAAGCCTCTCTGCAGAAACAAAGTATGGGCAGTTTTGCAACCGTGTGATTCTCGGCTGACTTCCTTGAATAAGATGCCCTTCAATTTTTAGGGTAAGGATTTTAGAAAAAAGTATCGTCTTATAGTCGAAAAAATACGGTACTTTCTTCTTTTCTTTAATCAACATCACATATTGCTCCTGTTGTTAATATTCCAGTATACTGTTAGAACTGTAATAGGAGCTCTTTCAAGATTCTCTGCTCTTATTGTAGGAGAAGGAATTCCCTGAATGTTCATTTTTTTCCAACAGTTTATGGGGTGGAGGTTATTGATTCAAGTGAATATAGCAGTATCTGTTTTAGCAACCCGACTACTTTTTTCTTACTTCATAATGGCCACAGATTATCATCATTCCCAACTATGGTGCTATCACACACATGTCTGCACATCCCAAATACATACCTATAATGATAGGGACTATGTGGAGTAAATTCTGGAAAGCAGCCTTCTTTCTATAGAGTTAGAGTGTGAATTCAGTTCTAATCAAGACATCAGAAATATCAAATATTCTGTATTGTTTATATGGTGGAAAAAATCAGTGATAACTCAGGAATCACAGTGAGTTTGGCCCTTAGACTCCTGAAGAAATGGATAGGGTTTTCCATTCTGTTAGCTCGGCCACCTATTTGTTAGATCCAGGTCCCTCCTGGATGGTTAAAGGCACCTGGGAGGTGGCTTGTGGTTGGATCCATGCACTGGTGTCAGCTACTTTGAGGGAGGGAGTAGTCCCCTCAGTCTTGAAGGAGGCTGTGGCATGCCATTGTCAGGTTCAGCCCAAAGAACTCCAAGAGATAATGCAAATACAGTTCTGTTGCGTTTATTAGCTTCAACCTCCAGACAGAAAATCTCCCCAGACAGAACCCTAGTTCCCAAGCCAGCCAGCCACAACATCATGAATTCCTTACAGAGGTGCCAGCCTCATCCTCTTGACTTCCCACGCTCCTGTTGGGGGCTAAGAACACGCTGAGCCTGGCCTTCATAAGTCCATTCCATCACAGCCATCTCCTCAAGAAGACATAGATGCAACCAACAGTCCTAAACAATTATTATCCAGTCACCAACCTTTCCTTTTTAGGGAAGATAGTAGAGTGGGTAGTTGGGCTTCAGCTTCAAAGGACCATGGAAGATGTTAATTATTTGGACCTGATTCAGCTGAGCTTCAGGCAAAAATTTAGTATAGAAATGGCATCAAGTCACACTTGTTGATGACCTGTAGTGGAGAACGGATGGGGGTGGTGCATCCATTCTTGTGATCCTTGATTTCTCAGCAGATTTCAATACCATCAACCACAGTATCCTTTTGTACCAAATCTGGAGGCTGGGAGCTGGAGGCACTGTTTTATAGTGTTTTGTCTCCTTTCTCTGTATTTGTTTAAATTAGTGTTGACAGGAGGGGAGAAATTGAGGCTATGGTCCCTCATTTGTGGGGTGCTGCAGGGTTTGAAGTTCTCTTCCTTTCTGTTTAACATCTACATGAAATGGCTGGGGGAGGTCATCTGTTGGTTGGGGTTCAGGTATAATCAATATAAGGATGATACCCCACTATACATTTTGACCCCTGGCTGGCTGTGCATTCCAATCAAAGTCCTGACCCTATGCCTGAAGCTGTGCTGGTATTTTTGGTTGAGGGTTGAGGAACAGACTCAGGCTTGATGCTGACAAGACTAGGATTGAGAGGTTTGGTCTGTTTAGGACCCTCCAGAACTTGAGGTGTTCCATTGGTGACCTTCAATGAGGTTCCACTTCCCCATTTGAGACTTGTGCAGAATCTGGGGTCCTCTTGGACTCTCAGCTCCTGCTCATAAAGCAAGCAGAAGCTGTGGCCAAGAGGCCTTTTGCACAGGTATATTTTGTGTGCCAGTTGTACCCTTTCCTGGATTGGCCACCTCCAATTATGAAGTGACTAGGACATCCCTTCAGACAGTCCCTCATTCCCTAGTCACCTCACAATTGAATTACTTTGCATAGGGCTGCCTTTGAAGATCATCTAGATGGTCCAGAATACAGTGGCACAGGCAGGGTTGGGGGCACCACATTATCTACATGTGACCCCACTGCTTTGTGAGCTCTACTGGTTGCCGGTTGGCTTTCTATTTTTTTGTTAGTTTTCTTCTCAGAGAAATATGTATATTTTGGGCAGTCAAATGGTTCTAGAAACAAGCAAGCAATTCAGTGAGTGAATGCCAATATGTATCAAAATCCCAATTTTTTGTTCTGTGCTGGTAACGCTGATAGAATATTAAAGCAATTTTAACAAATGCTCTTCAAATGTACTACTTTTTTGCAATCCAAGATGATTAAGAGGGAGAAAGCCCTTTATTGCCCTTTTATAAGTCTCTGGGGGTATAAAGAGATGTAACCTACATTTCAGTTTTTCTGTTCAAGAGTATGATCTAATATCCAATGTCCACTCAGAGGCTCTCCTCATCTCTACTAAGAGCAGAACAGCATTCTCTGCTCACAAAAGAGAATGCCTTCTACTTGCATGCCTGAGTACCTATATGAGTTCTGTAATGCCCTGGAGCAGAATACATCTCAATCTACCATATAGCATCATGTTAACACCTCTTGTGGATAACTGCAGTCCTATTTTTAGATTATATATTTTACCAAGTAATCAGTTTTTCCATGTGTGATTGGACCATCTGTTACTCTTAACTTTTTTACTTTCTTATACCCTTTGGATCTTTTTTTTTTCTTCTTCTTTCTGCAGCTGTTTCTCATATCTTTTGGATTTTTTCTTACACCCTTTGGATTTTGTCCTTAAGATGTTGGCACATATTAGCCATAATTTCAGTTATAGCTAATCAGTGCCTTGTTCTTCAATCAGTGTTTGACCCTGAATGTACTGAATGCTTCCATCTGAAATTTTAAGAAGAAGAATTAGCTATTGCTACTATCACATTATTTAGATAGTTCTTTCTTGGTGTATTTATCAAAGAACAGTCAAGGAACAATATGCCAGAATAAGGACAAGGACTTTCCTATGAAGCAGCATTGGGAAACAATGACTGGGATTTCACCTTCATTCACGATTTAAGGGAAGGAAAAAAAAAAAAAAGAATTACACATCTGGGAACTTTTCTCCAGAAACAAGGAGGTTAAGGTCAGTGGAGCCCTTAGCCTAGAAAGACCATGAAAAATATACTGAAAAAGAGGTATGAACAGGATGTTTGTGTGTGTGTGTGTGTGTGTGAGAGAGAGAGAGAGAGAGAGAGAGAGAGAGAGAAGTGAAGATGAAGATGAAGATGAAGAAAATTCAGTCTCCCAAGCAAGGCAATTTTCATTCAGAAAAATAGATGCTGTCTAGTGAAACTGGATTATCTCCTATTTTATTGGAGGAATATTCTGAAGCTTTTTCGACTAGATGCTTAGATCATCTTTGTCAACAAGCTTATGTTATTGTCATTCCCAAGCCAGACAAACATCTAAATGGTGGATGTTAAGATTTTAACAATAACATAGATTACAGCTTGTTCTTTTGACTATTGTGCATCCATCTCAGTCTGGATTTACACAGGACCATCAAGGTTCTGACAGCATTAGTTGCTTAGAGTCAGCTATGACTGGAGCAGCAAGTAAGCCTAGATAGATGATAGATAGATAGATAGATAGATAGATAGATAGATAGATAGATAGATAGATAGATAGATAGATTCGGATTTGTAATTGGCCTAATTGCTTTAACTTGAAATAGACTTCAGCAGCCATTATTTCTTTGGATGCTGAAAACATTTTTCATAAGTAGGGTTTCTACACAGCCCTTCACTTTACTCTCTTATCTTCTGCAGCAGTTTTTGCTGATGTGTGAGTGTCTTCACTACCATTCCTTGAGCTGGAAAGGATGAGGAAGGGGAAAGAAATAAAGGCCATAAGACTGGCAAAGGGAGAGCAGAAGAAAATCAGTGATCCAACCAGCACTCCACCTGATAAGTGTTCAGGGAGGATGACAGAATTGCCCATCCAAATGCTTCTAAGAATTTGAGATGATGAAAGATGCTTTATGTTGATTTCAAGAAAAAAGAAGAAAAAACAGGAACTGGGAGGCAGACATATCTTCTCACCAATGAGAAACCACCCACCCCACAACTCAGGGAAAATACTACAGAACTAGCTTTGCAGCATTTTCTTTGGAACAGAAGCTGAATCACTCATTATTTGTCTCAACCTAGTAAGCATAATGGGTGTCATGGGTTGCATGGATGGGTTCTGGGGTTTTGATTGAAATTTAGTACAATACTGTCCTGTTCCAGGCCAAGCATGCACAAACACAGAGAGAGGTGGTTGCAAACTTCACCGATAAGTTTGTAAAATAAATAAACAAGCGGCAAAGAAGATGGGAGTACAAACAGGCATGCACACACAGTAAGGGAAAGAAGTCCCAGAAGTCCAGCAAGCTTGTCTTATGAGAGTTCCAAATCCAACACAACAGGCACAAGAGTGACAAGTGAAGTCTAAGGGTCAAACCGTTGCAGACGGTTTGTCAGCCACTCCAGGTCCAAAGTCAAAGTGTGACAAAGGATTTCAAGTCAGGAGTCAAGGCCCACAGAGTCTGGGTTAACAGATGGTTGTTGCCAACAGAGGGGGTTGAGCTCACCGCTCTTGTTAAATAGAAGCAACTCTGGTGTTGCTCATTAGGAAGGGCATGGCTCCTTTCTTGCGAGGACCTTTCAGAGCACCTTTGCTCTGCTCTGCTCTCCGCCCTTTGAGCCCTTGCACTGGCAGGGGGTGGGGGCTGTTCAGACTCCTCATCTTCAGAGACTGATGGCAGCTGTGACTCCTGTTACCGGATGGCACAGCCTCCACTGCCTGCAGCTCCTCAGGCAGCGGTTCAGCCGGCAACTCTGGAACTGGCCACTCATTGTTGGTCTGAGTCCAAGCTCGCCATGACAGAAACAGACCCAAGAGAACAACAAAATGCTTTAATTTTCACAGCCTCAGCCATATTTATTTGCACTGCCTACCATTCTGAATTATTATTCTTCCTCTCTAGTCTGAGTTAATAAAACTGGCAATCATTTACCTTTAAAATTCAACCGCCTTTTTTCTGAACTCAAGATGTCAACCTAAAGCACCTCTAAGCTTATGTGCAAGTTATGATACAACTAACAAATGTATTGGTCTATTTTTAACTCTACCTATCCTAATTCTAGTTTAAAAAGGGCTTATAGAGACTGTGGGTAAAGTATCTTTCTCTCTTAGATGGTTTGGTAACAGTTCTTCTTCTAGCTGGTAGGTTTTGATCTTCATCTTCTGCACTGCTACTGTATCCTCTGAGCACATTTCATCTTCTGGTTTTCAGCACACTTCTCTGAATCATGACCTGCTGTACTTCATGGACTTCAATCCACTATTGGACTAACCATCTTTCAGAAGTATAAACACAGCCCACCCACTTTAGAATCAGCTGCCAAAGTTTCTAGGTCCTAAAACTAACAATACATCTTCAACAGCCATTTGCTGTCTATTCCATTTTAATTGCCAGCCATTTTTCAAATCTCCATTCCCACTTTTTTCCTTAGAGATTTTTTTTTCTTATTTTTAAAAAAGACTTCTCTTTTGATGCTAGGTTAGTCCAGTAGCCCTTTCTATCTTCTAATCTTTAACCAGTGTAGTAGTTACATATAGAAAGGGCTAAGTTTATTGGAAGTTTTTAAAGTAAGTTTTAAGATACTTTGTGCTTCCCCAAAGTTTTATTCTCTGAGCAGATCATGTATGATTATTAGTGTGGTTTTTCTCCTTTTTAAGGAGATGTCAAGAGTACTTTCTTTCTCCTAATCTTTTTAAATTGCCCCTGGAACTCTTAGCTCTGCCATCAGAAATTCTGAAAAAAATATTTAGTAAGTAAGCAAGGCAGAGTACAACATTCTGATGTGTGATGATTTATGAGTAAACTAGAAGCTTCTATTTCTAATATGTCATTTCAGTCAAATAAGAATTTTAAATTTTGTTTGATTACTCCATAAATTGGATTAAATTAGCTTTGATGCCATTTGGTCTCAGTAATTACTATGACATGGTTAAGGACTGAATCCTTTGTGTTTATTTTTGTATAAATATTCTACTAGTAAATTTGAACTTATCCCATATTTTGACACAAGAAAAACAAAATGCAAGCAGATAATATGTAATTCTTATGAGTATTGGGTAAATGCAATTGGCTAAATCAAGTAAATGCGATTATTTTAACTCAAAGATTAATTTGTATTTTAATAGTTCTTCCTATATTTATTTTTTCATATCATATTAAGTATGATGGCCGTCCTTCAAGATTTTCACTATCAATTGCAATTGTCTACTAAATTTTCAAACTTATTCTTATGCATTTATTTAGCCTTGGTATTGGCTAGAACAAGGAAATTTAGAGTTCAATTCTTCTTTAAGTTTAATATAAAAGTTGCTACTTAATTCCACAGAAATCCTGTCAAATATTGGGATCCCTTTTTTGTTATGGGATCATTTTCAAGGTCTCCACTTATTGCTGTAAGATATATATTAAAATGTTGGGTGACAGGTATAATTTTGATTTTTTAAAAAAATATATTATGGGATAATTTTTAAAAATAACTGGCAGATCAATTTTTATTGCTCTGGAACTTTTACAATATTACATTACACCAATGAAATCCTGATAAAGGAGTTTTTGAAACTTTGGTAGAACTTACATTTGCATTAAAGACATGGCCAGGTGCTGACTATGGAACAGATTAAGAACTGCCTATGTGCAAGCTCCAAATTAAGCTAATGAAGAAAGTGTCGGGCAGAGTGATAATCACAAACACTCCTCTTTGTGCAGAGCGCAGCAAAAACTCCAGGAAAATATTAGCCATAAAAGCAAACACAGTGCAATGTCCATTTCTTGTTTCTCAAAGAAACCCAGTCAAAAAATATATACTAACTGGTGTTTATTGATAAAAATGCAAAATTCCATAAAATGCAAATATCATATAAAATATAAAGAAAAACACATCTTCTCATTATATTGTAGCATCCAAGACTTATTAGCAACACAAGCTTAACAAAATCTCTAGCTACAAACTCTTAGAGAAGAGGTACACTACTTTGGTACTTTGTTACAACTACGTAGCCCATAAAACCTACATAGTGGCTAACACTAAAACAACTAACAACTACTCTGAGAGACTGAACATTTTCCTCTCCTTGTATTATAGCTCTATGCCACCCCCACTGGGTACCTAGCATACACACGCCAATAGGTGGCAGTAAATAGCACAATACACAACACACAATAACAGGTGTTTTTCACATGATCTCTGTAGCCAAAATATTATTTGTTATTGTTGTAAAGATAATGGGATGAATCCTTTCCCATGAGAAAGAAAATCCTGACAGAAAGCCAGTCAGTTTCCACAATATGATCTTGAACATATACCCACCACTTTCAAGGAGAACATCAGGAATTGCTTTGAAGTGCTGAATCTCGTTAATAGAGAACAAGAGCAGTTATGGAAGAAACTTAAAGAAATCATTAAGCATGACTGTGAAAAGAGACTGCCAAAAATGAAGAAAGAGAAGAAAGCAGACTGGATGTCAGAATAAACCATGAAAATTACAAAGAAGAGAAGAGAAGCCAAAACCAAGAAAGACAAAAATCTCAGAAAGGAACTTAACAGAGTTTCAGAGCTGTTAGAAGAGACAAAAAGCAGTATTACAACAACATCTGTAAAGACTTTGAAGATGGAAACAGACATGGGAAAACAAGGAAGGTCTTTCAAAAGATCTCTGAACTCGGAAGGAGGTTCCAACCTTGAACTGGTATGCTAACAGATGCCAATGGATGAATAGTGACCGATTCAAAGAGATCGAAGGAAGATGGAAGGAATACAGTGAAACTATACAGTGGAGATGCCAACGCCAAAATATATCTTAGAAGATATTTCTTACAAGAGCCTCTGGTACTAAGAGATGGAAAGATTCAACACTACCCACTGTGAAGGAATGGCTGGTGAAATTGATAGTTCTTGCTAAAATGAATAAACTAACTTCTTTGATTAGAGAAAAGATGCTACCTACATTTATTGGTGACTGGAAACCTCTTATGGACTTTTTGCATAAAAAGGAAAAAAAATGAATTTTTGATTTATGGCTTTGATGATTAGACAGGATAGATTATAGAAAGAAGAGTATCCTAATGGAACTTGAGAGAGAGAGGTTAAAATAGAATTGTACTTATAACTGCTGTGAAGAATTTTGGAAGCCACTTCTTTGTATCTTTTTTCTGTCTTTTATTTTTCTTTAACTTTCTTTTTTTTTAATTGTCTTGCACTTTTTGTTCTAAACAAGCTATGCCAGCAGATCTGGAGAACGACACAGTGGCAAACCAATTGTAAGTGGTCAATTTACATTCCAATACTAAAAAAAGGAAACTTAACAGACTGTGCAAACTATCATACAATATCCTTAATTTCACATGCTAGAAAAATAATGTTTAAGATCATCCAACACAGATTAAAGTCCCACATGGAAAAAGAGATGGCGTATGTTGAAGCTGGCTTTAGAAAAAGCTGAGGAACACAAAACATTATTGGTGATGCATGCTGGATAACTGAGAAATCCAAAGAATGCCAAAAAGAAGTCACTATGTGCTTCATCAGTTATAGAAAGGCCTTCGACTGTGTCTATCCCATCAAGCTGTGGTAAGCGCTCAGAAAAAAATGGGAATCTAAAACATCTCATTGTCCTCATGAGAAGCTTATATACAGGTCAAGAAGCCACAGTACAGACAGAACATGGCAAAACAGACTGTCTCCAGGTTGGCAAAGGAGTCCGACAAGGTTGCATACTCTCTCCTTGTTTAGTCAATGTATATGCTGAATGTATATTAAGGGAAGCTGGAGTGAAAGATGATGAGCATGGTTTTAAAATTGGAGGAAAAAACATCCAATAACCTGTCCTATGCTGATGACACTACCTTGATAGCTGAAAATGCAAAGGATCTGCAAACCCTAGTGCTAAAAGTGAAGGAGCACAGTGAAAAAAATGGGACTAAAATTAAATATAAAGAAGAGCAATGAATGTACAAGGGATCTAAGGAAACTCTGAATGGTGGAAGCAAGAATATGGAATAAAGAGTTGACAGATAGAAAATAGGATAAAGGCAACACTCTCCCATAATGCCTGAACACCAGAAGCAGTAGCCAGACTTAAGAAGCATTCAGGAAAGAGAATGGGTTGTTGTTGGGAAGACTGCAACAGTGAACTGAACAGACAGAGTGCTAGTCCTCACATATTTATTTATTTATATTTCAAATTTGTCACTGCCCATCTCAATGTGGAGTGACATATAGCTTTATTTATTTGGTTTTTTGGCTTCCATGGTTCCCTGGCTCATAAGTGACTCAATCCTTAAGATATTAAATCTTGGTTCTCATACTCCTGAAAACAAATGGTTTTTCCAAATGTTCCATGCCAGAGAAAGTATACAGACATTTTTTTCCAAATTTCTTTAGGAAAAAGGGAAATATTCCAACATTTGTCAAGGACAGGATTCCCTCTTAGCAATAATTGCAGGACCATAAGCTCCATGGCAGGAGTTTCCACAGATGGCCTTCCCTGGGATTTAATTCCAGCACAAGAACCCAGATTACTGAAAGAAAATATTCTGTAATGAGTGACATGAGATTTACACACATCTCTTGGCCACCATCTAACAAAAGAAATTGCATGGATATCACCCTCCACCCATGAGTTTCTTTGAAATTCTCTTCCTCTTTGGAAAAAAAAAATACTAAACAAATTCTAAACAATTTCTAAGCAAATTCTTTTTTGCCAATCTGAATGAAGCATGGTAGAAAAAAATGCAGCTCGACTTGGCCAAAATAATTTAGCTTGACTTGGCAGAGGCAATGATAGCTAAGTAACAGTGGAAGCAACAGACATTCAGTTACTGAGTTGGGCTAACCAACTCTTACTATAATCTAAATAGTGTTATTCATGACACTTCACAAATCTATAGGCTATTTGTTAAACTGTGAATTAAGTTACCTAAAACAGTTTATGTCCTGATAGTCAAGAGTTATTTAATTAACAATTCTATAATAAATTAATTAAATTAATAATGCAATTCATTTAATAATTTAATTAATAATGTGTGTTAATATATTTCTTTCCCAAATTTATTGCCTAATTTATACCAAAGAATGATGCTTGGGAAAAGTAAAATACAAATACATTTTAGGAACAGTTAAAAACCGTTAGTGAGCATATCCATGTATTTTTCTTGAGAAAAGTACGGAAGACATATCATTTGGGATAATGATGATTTTGTCTAGCCAACAGTCATGGCATTCCCTGCAGTTCCCCCATGCAAGGAGAGGTGCCTGCAGCTAGCCATAATTATGCCTTACTAATGAAACATGCATTGTGACATCATAAGGCAAGCTCTACCCTTTTGAAAATGAATTGTGATGTCACAAACTGGTATGTAAGGGTTGGAGTTTGCATCAAGAAGTTCCGTGCACACATGTTCCCTCTGCCTCCCAGTAGATGTCCATGTATCCAAGAAATAGCTAGGCTAGGCCTGACTTAGCTCAGACAAAATCAGGCAGGGGAACACAATCTTGTGAGATCATCCAACCATCCCAGTGAAAATGCACTGAAAGTACTCAGTAGATACAAAAGATTAAAAGAAAAATGCTTGAATTAGCAACAGCATTTTCTCCTATTATAAAGATAGAAAAACTCAGTAACAAATCTAATTTATAAAAGCGTAAAGAAGTCAATAATCGACCTTTGGACCTTTGGATTCCTTCTGCAGAATTGAATTCATTACATTATGCTCAGTGAAACTGTGCTGATTTATATCAGCACAAGAACTAACTTGCAGGAGCTCAAGGTTCTGGTTCAAACACCTTTGCTCCAATCAATAGCTGATGAAAGCAGTCCTGTTGCAATTAGTATAAATTTGGCTGAAATTCCATTGTGGGGATGTTGAAGAATTATCACAGAAAGAAAGAAAAATTAAAACCCTTTGTCTTGAATTTATACTCTTGTCAGTTCGTTTAGAAGATAATACATTAAAGCGGGGGGGGGAGTTTCACATCACATTTGCAGTCAGATGAAATTGAAAAAAGGCCAGCCTATTACTGGAAAGTAATGAGTCAGAGTGATTCATGCAGCCTCTTGATGGTTTCTGGGTGAACCAATCAAATGAAAGGGCACAAAAGCCATTCACAAGGAAGATGATCCTCAGCAATGACTAATATAAAACCTGAAGCCATTAAAATGCCTGACGGTATCTGGACTTGTCTACTCAAAAGTGAATGCATTGTGTTCAGTATGGCTTACTCTTAAGTAAGCTGTGTAAAATTGCAATCTCACAGGAGACAGAAAATTCAAGAAACAGAAAATTTTGGCTACCGCTATGTATGGACAAAAAGACCGAGTCTCTGTGTTGGGCTTTAATCACTGATTTAAACGTTTTGCTGTTTTTCATGCATGTGTACATGTTCCTACTCAGGTTAGTTCATCAGGAATAGCTTCTCAAGATCAATACTGAAATGGCAATAAGATATTACTGTTTATATATTATCACATTTTAAACAATAATTGAGCGAATTATGGACTTCTGCATTTCTTTTTATGTATGTCACTTCCCCATTTTGTTTTTAAAAAAATCTATGTTATTCAATATGAAATAACAGATTGTAGTAACACCATAGTAAAATTTCAGTAACTCAGTGAACTCGTCACTTATAGATAATAACTAATCTTTAAAATGACCTTTTCTAGCAGTTTCATTTCACTTTGGAATTCTTCTAATGGTACACCAGAATAATATATACAGAAATAAGATGCAATTACACTTACACTTACACACACACGCACACACACAACAAGAAAAGGGGGGAAGAGGTGATACCTACAGAATGCAACAGTTCAGTAGTGGAATAGAGCTGTTCTAAGCATTACATTGACTCTCATTACTTTCAGATGCAGAAATTCTTCTGTATAATCTTCTGTATTAAATCTACACAACCTGGTATCCTTCAGATTTGTTGAAAATAATCTTCAATAATTGCCTGGATAGCATGGCCAAAACGTCATTCTAATTTAGGGATTATAAGAATTTTGCCCAATAAATCTGAAGGGCAATAGGCTATGGAAAATTGCTCAGTATCAACTTATCTCCATATGAATCAGTTTGCTGAATTACTTCAGATGCACACACACACACATATACACACACATATATACATATACACTGTGTGTGTGTGTGTGTGTATATATATATATATATTAGGTGAGTCTCTTATTCTCCAAAACAGTTAATAGTAATAATAATAATTTAAAAAAAAACACTATGATTTGTCAGCTGTTTGGGAGAAGGGATGTTCTGAATCTTTCATTCTGCTTTATATTCAAGAATCCCTATAAAAGTTGACAATTGGCTCATTTCCATTTTGCATTTTGTCAGTCCTGAGGTATCTTATTTATGTAGTGAATCTTCTTTTTCTTTTTAGCACATTTATTTGCAACCATTGGTTTTAGCAAAATTCATATAAAATGACAACAATCCATATCAGTTCAATTCATCCTCCCTAAAATTAACAGCACTATCTGTCAACATTCTCCTTTCACATCTTCCTTGCAGCCATTGCAAACAATCCAGCTTGTTTTGTTACATGTTCATCTACATCAGTCAGCAGGAAATAGATTTTTTTTCTTTTACCCTGGACTGATTCAGTTGGGTTAACAAAGGCATAATAAATCTAGCTCTGGATCCCTGATATAATTTGCTATGTAATAATCAGTGGATCAGATCTTCCACTTGTGAATTATCACAAATGCATAAATGGTGTGTAATTGGTAATCCTTTATATCTTCCATCTAAATAGGCTGTTGGCATTGTCTGAAAACAAAGTTCTGTGAAAGCTTGTCTCAGGGAATGGGATGTAAGAGACTGTAAATAAGATAACATTCCTTTCCCGTCTTTAAGAGATCAGTACCACTTGGCCAACTTAAGCCTGTATACATGCTCTTTATCTTGTCTAAAATCTTTAAAAAATAAATAGTTGCTCAATAATGTATGGTAATTTACGTCATTCAACAGTTCTTAATCTACTGTAAATTGTGAGAATAATTTTAGACTCAGATCTGTCCATCCACATGTAGTGAATCAATTACTCTTTGCTCCTCCAAGCAGCCTTTTTTGGCTTTAAGCAAGAACCTCATTGCTTTTCAGCTGTTAAACAACTGAGTTTTTGGCATACAGCCACTGGCTGTCTTTCTGGGAAGGATACTAAAGTTAGTTAATGTGGAGTGCAAAGCCATTGATGCAGCAATCTCAGAGAAAGAGGAGTTTTGAGGTGTCATAAGAGTGAGAGACATACCTCTGCTGATATGGGTGTTTTGTGATGATAGCAAATGACTGGGCCTATTCCTGGATAAAAACCAGAAGTAGCTGAGCTAGCCCAGTGTAGATTCCTGATGGTGGATTGAATGTATAGAAGCGGCAGTAGATTAAAATGTGTTTCCAGTTTAGGGAATATACTCCAGTGTACTGGAGATTGGTGATGTAATGTGTCCTGTTGATGATTCTACTGTTGTGTTCCAAGGTTGTGAGATTCCCTGGTATATTTAGGAAGAGAGAACTTGATTTACCATTTAAGTATGTATTGTAAATATATATTGTGACTGTTTGAAATATGGATGGTCAGGGTCTGTATCTCTAACTTGAAGTAGCAATTAATATAGCAGTGAAAAATAGAAAATGTGGCTTTGACAGACCAGCAGTCCCTTGCAAGGGAAGGGAGAATAGAAATTTGAGAACCATTCACCCTACCAGTGGCACTGTCTGCTTTCAACCCCTGGGGAATAGTTCCAATGCACCACTTTTTTTTTTTTTTTAATTTGAAATATCAGTTCATCTTAAGATAAAATGGAGAGAACTCATAATTTGTTTGTAGATGAAGAAGTTGGCTTGGCTTGCACTATGGAGATCTGGTTAAAGAAGTGGGATAGTGTGAGCTCAGCTCCTCAGCAGTACAGAAAGGGTAGGCAAGGAGGTGGTGTAGCAGTAATCCATAAGAACAACATCTCTCTTAACCAGGATATCTGTGTGTGTGCCTCTGCTTTGGGATAGTAGATAAATTATGGATCCCCTGTTGTCTACAACATCCTTGACCAGATGGAGCTGGTCTTGGAGTCCTTTAGGCTCATAGTACTGCTTGCTTTTAATACCAACTTTTAAAGCTTTTAATACCAACTTTAGGTATTTATATTTTAAACTTTGGGTTTATATTTTTTTAAATTGTTTTTATTGGATTGTTGTTTTTACCTGTTGTGAGCCACCCAGAGTCACTTAGATGAGTTGGGCAGACATATAAATCTTCTTCTTTATCATCATCATCATCATCATCATCATCATCATCATCATCATCTCTGTTCTGTAAGGAGAGTTAAGATGGGCTATTTGAAAAGGCTGTTGGATCTGGTTGGATTGCAAGATGTGTTGGAAGAGTATATGGTTGTTCCTACCAGTGATTCTGTTGATGCTCCAATTAGTACCTGATATAGGAAACTTGCTAGGGCATTCAGTATACTTACTCTTAAGCACTGTCTTGGATCTTCTTCAAAGATGTCCCCTAATACATGAAGGAACTGCAGGAGTTGAAGAAACAACTATTACAGAACATGTTTTCAATTAATTTTTGTAGAAAAGGATTCTCACAGTCTGGGTACTAATACAGAATCAGTTATTGGGTGTCTAATAACTTCTTTTGTATAGTTAGACTGGATGAATTTCAACCTGGGAGATCCAAGGAATCAGAGAGGCTGTTTGTAGAAAAATAATCCACCATTGCTCGACTTTGTTCATAATTTTTAGATAGGAAGTTATTATAGCCAACTCAGTTAACATTATACATTCCTCTCTGATGCAGGTCAGGATGCTTTCTTGTTTAAAGAAAGCAATTATTAATACAGTATTATCATCACACCCAACAACTGTTTAATTTTTTTTTGTAATATTTTTACTGAAATCCTCTAATATACAAAAACAGGAGGAAAAAAATAGGAAAAAATAATGAAAAAGAGAAAAAAAAAGAAACTCAACATAATGTTTAAATAAATTATTAAACCCCAACCTCACAGAATAATATAAATTAATCTTTGGAGTTCTTGATGGTTGTTTGCTTGAAGACATTTCATTACCCAACTAGGTAACATCAGTGCTTATGAGCTGATCAGCTCATCACTGATGATGAGTATTGATGATGTTACCTAGTTGGGTAATGAAACATCTTCAAGCAAACAACCAAGCTCAGAGAGCACCAGGGACTCCACAGTTCAACCCTGAGCTACATATATTCTCTTCTATTGAAATTAGTCTTTCTATTACCAATAATCTTTCCATTACACTAACAGCTCATGATTAGAAAGCTAACATTTATCAGTGATCTGTGATTGTAAATCTGAGGTCACAATATCTTTCCAACACTGAACAGTAATCTTTTGCTTTCACCCTTGACTGATAAATTCATAAGTCTGATTAATTTCATATTTTTCTTACCTTTACAAAATAGGAAACTATTTAAAAATACATATTTTTACACTATATATATAATACCATATTAATAAATGTATGGCCACTAAACCAAAATAGGGACATAATTTGACCTCTTCTAAAGAATTCTGCATTGGATTCCTTGGAAATATACAATCTTATTTTTACTGGCTAAGGAGGTGGTGTCTTCATTGCTAAAAAAACAGATTATCTTGACCCATTTGAAATTGCTTTCAGGGTGGACTATAGGACTTTATCTGGAGTTAATTCTCTTTGATCTCTCAGCAGCCTTCAGTGCCATTAAACACTGTATCCTTCTGGATTGCCTGAGACATTTGGGAATAGAAGATACAGCTTTGTACTGGTTCCATTACTGTCTCTCAAACAGAGTTCAGTTGTTGTTCCAAAAAAAGGGAATCAAAATTTATATGCAACTCTACGGCCACAAGCTGCTCTAGGGACATTCCCAGAATTTAGTTTTGTTTATTTCATTTATGAATTGCTTTGATAGTCTTTAAAAAGACTGTTTTGGTGTACATTTTTCCTAAAATCACTTGTGTACATTTTTGCATTGTATGTTTATCTTTCAGAAAACACTTTCTCTAAGTATAATTCATCTCATCCTATACTTGCTGCAAATTTTCTTCTCGGTGTACTGTACCCCATTCTGCTTTATACATCTTATGATTAGGCAGACTTAATTTTTCTTTATAATCATCAGTTAGGACTTAGCTTTTTTGTTGTTCTGACAAAATAAAGAAAGGAAAAACCCAGATACCTAGGAATGAGAAGCTCAACATTATACAGATGTGAGAAGGCATGTATGCAGAGCAGAAAGGAATATCAGGAGCACCAGGCAAAAGAAGATACTGAAATAATGATCATAGAATACACTAAGGAAGTGGGAGCATAAGGGCTTCAAGAATAACAAAGCAGTGGAGATTCCCTACTTGAACAGTCAACAGTTCATCTTAAGTGAAAAATGAAGGTTCCTTCAAGTCATGTTTGATTCCTGGAGACTTCAGGACACATTCATGTATTTGTGGGTTGGAGGAAGCAATATGGAAGTGATTTGCCATTGTCTTCTTCTGGAATAGCTGTTTTTCGTTTTGTTTTACACTTCCCAGTCTAGCCCTCATATTTCCTAGTATTCTTCCATGGAAACATAAGCTAGGTCTGGTCCTGCTTAGCTTTTCAAGTCAGGCCAAACTTGATTAGGTGCAAGGAACACTTCAGTGGGCTTGTAGTAGATAAGCCCACAAAAGAGAATAGATATTGGTCATTACTTTCAAAGCCTGAAGATTTTTTCTTATAGTTCCTTTGTCTGGGTAGCTTTATCAGCTGAATTACTACAACAGTATTACAAGACTCAGGTCATGGATTCTACCCTTAAGATGAACTGGATTCTTCTCCAGTCAGATTATCAAAATATGTACAACAAAGGAAATGAATAGGAAATTGCTTCCATTTCTGTAGTAACATTATTTATTTATTTTTCCCAAAAGCTTAATTTATCTTTGAAAAATAATGAAGGCATCAAAGGAAATCCCAGAAGAGACTAGAGCTGGAAAAGCTCAGCTGTAAATGAAAGATGATAAAAATGGTAATTTACCCCTATCACAAAAGACATCCCCTCCACTATCTTTAGATAATTAGTTTGCTCACAACTTTAATACTAAATTGTGCTAAAATGTCCATAATATTTTCCAAACTATTTTTGGGTTGTTGTTTTTTTTTCCCCAGAGAAAAAAAAGAAAAGGACTCGATCTGTTAAGCACACAGCATAAATCATATTATCCTGGGATATGGCCTAATATATAAAAAACATAAATATTTATTATTGTATTAATGCAAAGGCTAGGAGGTTTCTGGCATGAAGCCTGAAGAGCTGTTCATCTGCATACACAGAGGACAATACATTAGTGTCTGTATGCCAAAGTTTCTTAGATTCTCCCTCTTCTCCTCTCCATGAAAACCAATTATGTTTTGAATTACTAAGCTTCACTTACGCTCAGTTTGCTGAGTTATAAATGCCCACTTAGTCCAAGCCATAATGTACATGTGTATGATACTATGGGGGATGTAATGGAGAAGTGTCAATTAGACCATTTTTAAACTGCCCTAGAGACTGTCAGCTTAATACTAATTGATGACCTAGTAATAAGCAATATTCCATATAAAGTAATTAATCATCTTTTCTGACTCCCCAAAGCTTTGCATAATGTAGTCTGATTATAGCAGCCATGCACATTGCCAAATTGACTGGATGGGCTCCCCATAAGAGAGGAGATAAGGAGAGAATGAAACTATAATATGGAAAGACATTTCCTTTGCTAATTCACAGCCTTGGATATTGTAAATATGCTGAGAGGAACGAAGGAAGACCTTAAAAAGTGGTCATTTCAAAAGTCTAGGCTTTTTTTTGGTTTGTTGGTTTGCTGGTTTTTGCCCTGTTCTGCTTTGATAATAAAACCCCAGCTGTAAAACAAAGTTAGCAGATGATGATTTTGCTCTTATTATTTGTATCCTGCTTTTCTAGAAAGCCATTTAATATCCCTATTTTGCTAATAAGAGGGCCAGTCTGGTGTAGTGGTTAAGGAAGGCATCAGGCTAGAAACCAGGAGATTGTGAGTTCTAGTCCCACCTAGGCACAAAGCCAGCTGGGTGACCTTGGGCCAGGCCTTCTCTCTCAGCCCTAGGAAGGAGGCAATGGCAACCCAGTTCCAAAAAAACTTGCCAGGAAAACTGCAGGGATTTTACACAGTTGTCAGGAGTCAAAAACTGACTTGAAGCAAATGACAATGGAAAACAATGCACAATAACAGCAGCATGAACAATATAAAAGCAGAAGATTAAAATTTTGCCAAAATAGAAGCACATTAGAATTCCTAAAATCGAAAAGAAAATATCTCTACTGGGAGCAGGGCAGTGAAAAATATTGGAAAGGAGAGCACATTTTAATGAGTGAAGTGCCCTCCTCAAAACAGCAAAACATCCACATCTTCCAGATGCCTTGGCAAGGCTGCTTCAAAGGCTTTCCAAATTATCTTTCCAAATTAACTGAATGTAGTTACTTCGTCTGTTGTCCCAAGAAAAAGTAGGGTCTGGGAATGCATATACACATACAGATGACTAGAGGCAAAGCTTTCACTTTGTGGCCACTACCCGGAAGGCTCTGGTCTTTTGAACGGGCATGAGTCCTGTTCAACCACGTTCCTTCTCTGTGTAACCTTTACATATGAAAAGGCAGATTTTATTAGGCATGCCTGTGCAAGCTTGCCGTCATTCCCTGTGATGTCTAATGAATGTTTAAACTACTTGAGGATTCTGCTCAAGATGCGGCATGCAAAATTGTCCTTTGTAGTTAAATAGTGAATAAACAAGTTAATATCCAGTGTTTTTTTTTCCCCCGTACATTTTTCTGAATGTCATCTCAGTGAATGACCATAAATAAATTATGGATTTTAGGTAATGACTATCCTAAAGAGTGATAAGATTTCCCCACTTCAAGTAATTATTTTGCACATTTAATTAAAAGAAAAAGAATCCTAGCTGCCACTTTTTGCAGGGTTGATTTGGAACAGACTCAGATAATATGGTCTGGAAGAAAGAAAGGGAAGAAGTTTATTTCTCAGCTTCAGAGAATCATTAAATCATTTAGGCCACGAAGTTCAGCCTTATGCTCAGCACAGGAATTCAAATTAAAGCATGCCCAACAGATGCTTGACAGACCTAGTGAAGCCCACCACATCTCAAGGTCATTGGTTCTACTGTTGAACTGCCCTTACACTGAAGGTAGATCTTTTTGTTTTTGTTTTCACCTAACATTCAGCCAGAATGTCCCTTCCTGTAACTTAAATCCATTATTCTGGATCATGACAATGACAGAGAACAGATCTGACCATCTGTGTAATATCCTTTCAGGTAATGGAGGAATGCTGTCCATTCCCTCATCTTCTTTTCTCAAAGTTAAACATACCCAACTACTTCACTCTCTCTTCAAAGATTACTACTCCCTGATCCTCCTTGCTGCCATAATTCTCAAGGTGGGGTCTGACCAAACATAATCAAATAAATGATTACTTCTCATGATTTGGAAAGCGTATTTCTGTTGACACAGCCAAAATGGCACTTATCTTTTCTGCAGTCGCATCATATTGGTAATACCTCTTATTGAATAACTTTCTTCACTAGTACTCTGCCTTCCATTCTATATATGTACATTTGATTTGTTTCATAAATAAGAACTTGTCTCTGATAAATTTCTTCTGTTACTTTCAACCAATTTCTCTAACTTATCAAGATCATTTTGAATTTTCTTTCTGTCTTCTAGGGTATTAACTATCCCAAATTTGTGTCACTGGCAAATCTGATAAGCAGTTCTTTGACTTCTTCTTCCATGACACTGATAAAAATGTTGAGGAGCACAGGGTCCATGACTGAACCTGAGGCACCTGACTTGATTCTTCACTCCAGTGTGATGAGGAAAACCAGTCAGCTTTGCATCCACTTAATTGCCTTAATTAGCCACTAATTAGAATGTCAGTGGGACCTTTGCCAAATGGTTTGCTAAAATCATGATGTATTATAACTATTAAGTCTAGCATTCCCACAATCTACTATGGAACCCATCCAATAAAAAGAGACATTAGTCTAGCAAGACTTGTACTTGACAAATCTGTGCTAATGTCTGGTAATTACTACATTTTTTCCAAGCTACTTACAGGCTGATTTTTTAAAGGACTCCTCTATAATCTTCCCAGGAATTGATGTCAGATTGGTTGGTTCTTTTCTGATCTATTGTTGCAGCTGTTGCTGCAACTGGTAGCAATAATATGTGACTGGTAGCAATAATATGTTTCCATTTCTTCTTCCCCAATGAGGAGGATGAAAATGAGAGAGAGAAAATAAGGACTACCTAATATTTCTGTATTACTGTTGCCCCTGTCAAGTTTAATCTTTTATATTTTTCAGTGTTTAAATTCTATAACATCTCTGTTGACTTTATGATGCAACACAGTAGTCTGAAGCCTTGTTTCATGATCATATATGGAACTTGCACGAGTTTTGACTAACTGGATTAGGAGAAAGATTTCAGGTGAATGGTTTAAAAGAAAATGCTAGAAAATGTTTAATTGGAGCAAATATCATTTGGAAGAGGGCCAGAGCAACGTGCAGAGCTGAAGAAGATCAGACTTTCCAGCCTAAAAAACCCTGCCCAAGGAAGGCTTGGGCACTGAGGCTGAGTAGCCAAGGTTTGAGAAGGTGATGAAGCTTCAAGCAGACAACTAGGTCCAGAAACAGCAGGAGGAACTAGAGATAGAGGATGAATGGTTCACAATATTTTTTTCTGGCTGTGAGGGATTACCTGGGATAAAAGTGAAGAAAATCTAGTCTGAAATAAAAGCTATTGAAAACATGTTTAGCTGGGGAAACTCTAGTACAGGTTTTAACTATAACAAAGCACGTCTAAACAATCTTAGCATCTCCACTGGAAAAAATATTCTGATGTAAATAATTGCTTTTATAAATATTTTTGTTCATTCCAAAAGCCTTTTTGGACACACTATTGGTGTTGATTTAGTGCCTATGCCAATAGCTGAGGTACCAGACCTGGGCTGCAAAAATCCAGACTACCACTAAATGGTAACAAACAGCTGGCATTTTCTATTTCTTTACTGTCATCCAGTGGTAATTGGGATTTTTGCAGCCCAGATCTGCTTGCACTAGTATTGATTTTCTACAATGAATGCATACAAAAGGAGCTGGTTTGGTGTAGTGGTTAAGGCATCAGACTAGAAACTCAGAGACTGTGAGTTCTAGTCCTGCCTTATGCATAAAGCCAGCTGGGTGACCTTGGGCCAGTCACTCTCTCTCAGCCCTAGGAAGGAGGCAATGGCAAATCACTTCTGAGAAACCTTGCCAAGAATACTGCAGGGACTAGTCCAGGCAGTCTCCAGGAGTCAACACTGACTCCAAGGCAAGGAGGAGGAGGAGGAGGAGGAGGAGGAGGAGGAAGAGAAAAAAATGCATACTTTATTTCAGTTGCAACTGTTAATTCTGTGAAAGTTACTACTAACTACAATGATAGTTACTGCTACTATCTGCTAACTGTAAGATTTATCTGAGAATTTTCTTTAAAAACATGGTAAAGAAGGACATGTATAATAACCTGAACAATGTGCATTTGTTTCTTCATTGGTTACAGATGGAATAGCCGTTGGATTATCACACAATCCTTCAGAGTAAATAAATTTCAGGAAGAAAAAAAAAAGGGGGGGACGTTTACATAGGTGAGTGAGGTAGGAAACTAAGAAATGGAGGGAGGAGAAAAAAATTCTTATCTGGCCCTAATTATAATTTTAAAAAGAAGAAAAGTAGTGCAAGAAAAGCATGTAATAGATCAACATTTTTCAAAGGTAGTCTTCAAAGGCATCTAGTTACATTCATTTTCTCACACAGCATTGTTGAGAATACAATATTGTACATCTAACTAACCAAAGAACACATTTTTTAAAGAACTAGGGCTATAACATATTTTAATTGCAGCCTCATTCCTATGTTACTGAGGTCTTCACTCCTTTTTTTTCCCCTTACAATTTCTGTGTAATCTTTATTCCTCAGATTGCAAAGTGAGCAAAACTAATGGTCAAATTTCTTACTCAGTGCCAAGGGACCATACGTTTTGAAAAGAAAATATTTATTTTGCAAAATAAATATAAGAAGGAAGACTAAATGGCTTGAAGGGGAAGACCGAGAAAGTCATGGTTGAGTGAGGTTGACAATATCCTTAAAATTGGAGGAATGATTAGTTTAAAGAACAAAATGCAGAATATGGGGCAATATTCAAAGTGTTGCATGGATGCTCTGAAAGCAAGGATGATTTACAAGGATACAGAAGCATGAAGTGGTATTTGTGAATGGTGTTGATGTTAACTAGATTTAGCTTTTCTTTCTCCTATATCACATCTTAATTTCTTTCCTTACTACTTCTTACTCCTTTTGGAGGTTTTGCAGAACATTGCTTAACCTAAAAGGGAAGAGCATGATGAGTATATATGTATGATTGCTTCTTGGCCTTTGGGATAAGATCAAGTACAGTGTTTATGCATGTATGAAAGTTATATTCCTGTATGCCAGCCTTCTCAAATGTACTACCCAGTTTTTAAGAGCTATGGTTCCCCAAACTTCCAGCCATTGATCATGTTGAGTCTAAGTTATAGTTGCAATACATCCTGGCAGGAAATCCAGGGATTTGTAGCCTGTCTGTTGTACTGGTAAAGATGCTGGACCAGCACTGGGAAACTTCATGTCCACCTAAAGTGACGGAAATTCACTGAGACATCTTGCTTTGAGCCAGTCATCTCTCAGCTTAAACTACTGTGGGAGGAAATTGAAGAGGCTGCTCCAGCCAATACCTTCAGCCTTGCAAGAAAGGTGGAATATAAATGTAGTGATCAAATGGATAAACAATATTTTCAACCATTCCAACAAAACTACTGTATTTTGGTAAAGAAAGTCTGTGGTAGATATGTCATATCCAAACTCTCTCATAGCAATACTTTTGGGCATCTCAAAAATAGTAGCATTAGAGTTTTAGGGTTTTCACTACCAAGATAGCAATTTGTTTCTCCCATCACACTCCTCTTCACAGATGTTTGTAACACTAGTGTTTAATCTTCCAGTATTGCACAGCTATTTCCGTAACATAAACTTGAACTTTGATTTATGCAGCACATTTGGAATCCATTCCTATTTACAGGTAATTGCTTACTGCAAAAAAAAAGGGGGGGGGCAATTTGTCAATACTGTGCCAAAAGATGGTACAGAAAGGAAATATATGAAAACAATAATATTTTAAAGTAAAGCCTTTCCTTTTCTTCAGTTAATCTTTTATGCTTTACACTGACATTTTTTACAAAGTGAAAAACTGGAATATTTCCTTTCAGTTCTTACAAATGTTTAAAATCAAAAGGGAAATGGCAGTTTACAATATTAACGTGTTTCTTACAATTCAGGGCCCACATAAGACAGTTAACTGTCCAAGGCAAAGGATCAGATGTTTCTCCCAGTCTCCTGCTGTTTCATGTAGGGAAGCTGTCCAGACTGACAGGTGAATCTTATTTCAACATGGGGTTCAGACAGCTTTGTCCAATGTAGCTGAAGGCAGCAGGCTGGTTTAAGGAGCATAGCTCAGACTTGATGGCTCACACAACTATCATCCAAAATAGTTTATAGCATCTGCCATCTGAGATGGTTGTCTCATGGAACTACTAACAGGACCCATCCTGCCATTATTACATCAGTTTTAACCAAGAGTTTGGGCTGGCTTTTGAAGATAGGGGGAAAAAATCCCAAAACAAAACAGCTGAATATAAAAACTAGAATAAATAAATCTACAACAGTGATATTCTTAATCGGTTGGATTTAATCCAAATAAGTTTTCTATGATGGCACTAGTTCTCCCTTCAAAGAAACTCTTCTGGAATTTCACGCACTAACTCTGTATCAGTCTACATTTCAATAGCTTTTTGGCTTGTAACATCTGTTACAATAATTTACTTGGAAGATTTTTTGGCCTCTTACTTTCTTCACAGACAATGTCTTATTCTAGAAAGGCAGAAGACTTGCAGAAGTCTCTGCCTTAAAAAAGATGGTCAAGGTTGCTTTATGGTTGAGAGAAAATGATATATCTGCAAAATTCTCTATTGTTTCCCATCCTTAAAAGAGAGAATTCTAGGGAAGAAGGAAATAGATCAAAAGTGCCTATTCCCATCACTTTCTTTCAGAATCATGAGGCTGACCTCTCATGGTTGGCAGATATCCAGTATATCTAGAAAAATATAGGAGAACAAGACTATATATAAACATATACCATGTATAAGGAACTAAGTACATACCAAATTTTCAGTGACCACCTGACTGATGATAAATATAGTACAAACTGTCAACATCGTTAGAATTTTCTTCCTGGTATTAGTTATTAAGTAGGTCAGTACTATGTATTGATTTGGAAAACATTTGAGTGAAGAGCATTACTTTTAAAACCTCAGTTTATTCGACCAATTGGGAGGATGGGATGTCCATTATATCCAATTATCCATTAAATACAAGAGTACATCATCCATAGTGATTCAGGTCATTTGCATAATGTTATGTAAATGTTTGTGTTAATTTGCATTAGAATGACCTCAGTTGATGCAAATGACATAATTTGTGTAATTATGCAAATGATGTGGAATTGTGGTGAATGACATAACATTAACATAAAATTAATTTGCTAGTCTGGACTACTTTGGATACAACTGACTAGTCTATTATTTCAGTGGGATGTTTAGATGGCAATTTGGTCCAGTGCATCTCATGTCCACTAAATGGAGGTTTGTCTGACTTTTATTACATTATGAAATCTGATGCTCCACACAATGATTGGGCTTTGCTGATAGTCCTGTTCCCAACAGCTTGTGCTCTGCATGGATTTCTCTGCAGGGAGAAGTCACATTGCCTTTTCTCCTGTAAACTCTACACCAGAGGTTCTTAAACAATTTGACCCAATTACCCCTTTTCCAGGCCTCAAATAATGTCATTACCTACTCACAGAAACCAAATGCTGTTGTTTTACACAAGCATCTTGGCAGCAGCAGTCCCAAACTGGATCTTCGACTCACAAATAAGCAATTACAAATTGCTCCATTACGTACAGGATATTACCCCCAAGTAAATTTCCCTGGTTTAAGAACCATTGCTCTACACCAGTGTTGTCCAAACTTGGCCACTTTAAGATGAGTGGACTTCAACTCCCAGAATTCCCCAGCCAGCATGGCTGGCTGGGAAATTCTGGGATTTGAAGTCCACTCATTTTAAAGTAGCCAAGTTTGGACAACACTGCTCTACACTATAGAGTCAGGAATGCAGATCCACTGCTTCTTGATTGTGTGAAGTTACCCTCAGGTGTAGAATAAGATTCTGAGGGACACACTACTGACGCCTGTAATTACATGAAACTTCTAGATTCAGAAACAATATTATTTGTTGGGAAGTTAAAATGGAAGAATGAGTTCCCTGGAGCATCAGATCAGTTGTTTTAGGGAACTAGACAACATAATATTGATCTGATCCAACTAGTTTCATCGATGTTCTAGTGAGATAAAGCAGGAGTCATATTTTGCTTATGTTGTGTCTGAAACCACCCCAATGGATCTTTGCAGCTGATGTAGGACAAAGGTGAGGAGTTGCATTTGATGCACTGAAACATCTCTCTTTTGTGTTGCCTGTTCCTCTAACACAAGATGCACTAACTTCTCTACTGCATGCAGTGACTTCTGCTCACTCCCAGAATATACCAGGAATATGAAAATTATCTGAATGAGTCTTCTTCTTAGTAAACGCTATAACTGCTCATCATATACAAGAAATACCTTGTTGCTTTTTAAAATAATAATAACAATAACAGCTCAACTGTGTACTAACATAACATGGAAATCTAATTCCCATCTCTCTCATACACACATTTAAAATTGAGTGTAAAGTTCACAGAGAAGTCTGACCTGCTTTCTTAATTATACTGAAATGTCTCTAACAATTAGGTTAAAAACTAATTAGCAGCTTTTCATTAGCATTTATTTACTACATGCGTAAATTGTGAAATCTAATTTTAAAATACGCAGTTCACATGAAATTCATTAATATTATTAATTCCTATTTCGGTGTCAAGACATCTCTTCATTTACTGAGAATATTAAACTGGAAGGAAATTATTATTTTTAAGGATATGTAGGGTCAAACAAATTTATTTTGTGTGCCATTTTAATTCAGAAAAAGTAATTAATTTTTTAACTGCAGTTGTTCATGAAAACCAAGAAACAATCCGCTTAAATGTTCACATGTATTAGGCCTGTGAAAAACAGCTTAAATTCACTTCAATGAAATTTGTGCTATGGAAGCACCCTAATTCGCTTCACCAAAGCAAAAAACAACTTGATTTTTTCCACCTATTCAATCTGGCCATCCCTGGACTACTTTTGGCCAGTGCTGCAGGAGAAGACTCCATTTAACATAAAGCTGGCTGGGGTAGCTTATACTTGAGATGAAAGAGAGAGCATGCAAAAAGGTCAAGACAGGCTTGAGCAGTGAACTGAAATTAATAGGATGGGATTTAACAAGGAAAAATGGAAGGCACAAATGTAGGATAGGGGAGACCTGGTCTGGCATGTGAAAGAGATCTGGGTGTCTTTGTGACTATTGCATGAACTAGCAGTGTAATGCAGCTGCTAAAAAGGCAGATGCTATCTTGGGATGTATTAACAGGAGTAGAGAGTCCAGATCACTGGAAGTAATGGTTCTGCTCTGCCCTGGTCAGACTTCATTTAGAGCACTGAATTCACTTCCAAGTGCCACAATTCAAAAAGGGCAGCAGAACTGGAACAGGTTCAGAGGAGAGCTACCAAGGTTGTGAAGGATATAGAAATCAAGCCCTATGTGGAATGGTTATGTTTAGTCTAAAAAAAAAGTTGATTTGGAAGGGATCCGATATTTGAAGGGTTGTTATAAAGAACAAGGAATGGACTTACTCCCTTTTGCCCCAGAGGGCAGCATCAGAACCAATGAGTTAGAACTACAAAGGCACAGGTTCAGGGTAGACATCAGGGGGAACTTACTGACCGTACTAGCTATCAGTCAGTAGAACAGACTGCCACAAATATGTGCTAAATTCTTCTTCACTTGATGTCTTGAAACAGAAGCTGGATAGTCATCTGTCAGAGATGTGGTAGTGGATCCTACACTGAGCAGGACAATACACTAGATGACTTTAGGGGTGTATGAAGAGGCCTTCAGCAATGTCAAAATGGCTAGCACAACCAGGTGATCAAGGCCCCACCTCTTTTTATGTGTTTGGGATGTATATGACAGATGTTGAAAAGGGTCAGGACTTCAATCACTCAGCTACACCCATCATTTTGATATTGTTGATTGCCCCTACAGATTCCCCTGGATGTCCTCTATCATCCTTTCCAAGTCTATGATTCTACAATCTATTATCAACCTGTTCCCCCATCATTGGTTAAAGTGCTTCCAGGTATTGGGTTTGTGGAAGTATAATGCCCGCCACCTCTATCCAGCATGACTAGTATTGGTTAGGGTTGATTAAAGCTATGGTAATGCAGAACTGGAGAATACCAGGAAGTTCAGGAAGCATAGTTTATATTAAAAGGTTTTAAAAACTATATAGCCAAAAATGTCTTAATGTCACAGATTAGACTTATCTTAGCAGTTTTCTCTGCCAAAAGATTTAATACTGTTTAGTTCAATAAAAGCATAACAGAAAATTCTTATGGAGATGAAAAAAAATTAAAAATGTATCTCAGCACAGGTACTGAAACAATCCTTACAAAAGCCTCAAAGGTGAAGTTTTCAAATCCCACAAACTCCAAATTGACTGCTATGCTTGAATAAAACATGAAGGAATTCCAAATAAACATTAGAATTACTTACAGACAGTTGCATTGATTGCCTGTTTGATTCCTGGAATAGGGAAGTGAGCAGGGCCTTGAACTGATTGCTTCTGAGTGGCTTCTTGCTATTTTGTGATCTTGGGAGAAGAGTATACTTGGATTATCCAGGACCTCCATGAGATGAAGCAGCAGAAGAAATGTCTGGAGCACTGTGAAAGATGAAAAGTTAATTTAATCAAATGTAGATACAAGGTATGTCCACCCTACATGATGGAGATAAGATTGGCAAAGCACTTGTGCCTCTCTGCACCTATTGTGTCAGCAGCTTGATCTCCAGTGGCATTGTTTAAATTTGTCCTTCTCTTCTTAGGAAAAATGAGGAGGAACACCTGCTGCCTGGTTGCTGGGACTTGTAAGTGCAATCATTTAATCATTTAATTGTTTCTTTGGCTTGTATAATGATGAACCAGGCTCACCATAATAACATTGCATAGGCTACTAAGAGGGTTCTTGGTACAATTTAAAGTGCTGATTTTACTCAATGATGGCTTGACATCTAGGTACTTAATAGGGTGTCCGCCTTCACATAGGAACAGCCTGTCTGATCTGCCACCACATACACCTGGTTAAAATATTTTGATAGCTCTCCAAGTTCATCAGGTGAAGGGGCCACAGCTTGCAAACAATCTTTTTCAGTTGTGACCTCCATCCTGTGCAATGAACTGCCTCTCAAAGTTTGGCTTGCACCCACACTGGAAATGTGAAGACTGAATTGTTCCAGAGGACATTTGGGGAGGGAAAACTGTCATTTTATATATTTCTGTTAACTGCATTGCTATTTCATTTTTATTATTTATATCTGCCTTAAAATAATTTTGAGAAATGTTTCATGTTTCTTATGATGTACATGGTCAGGAGTCCTTTGGGGAACATTCCCAGTCCAAGTCCAGCAGAATAAAAAATTATTGAATCAATCAATCAATCAATCAATCAATACAGACAAGTTTTAAAAAATGAATAGCTCTCCATAGGAACCAAAACATATACCTTATCAAAGCCTAAAAATATGTATTTTAATAATTTGTGCCACAAGGTTAATATTTCTGCACACAAGATTTTTTAGGGTTTTTTTAAAGATTTTTTTTATCCCACCTTTATTATTTTTATATGTAACTCAAGGCAGCAAGCATGCCTAATACTCCTCCTCATATTTTCCCCACAACCACAACCCTGTGAGGTAAGTTGGGCTGAGAGAGAGTGACTGGCCCAAAGTCACCCAGCTGGCTTTCATGCCTAAGGCAGGACTAGAACTCACAGTCTCCTGGTTTCTAGCCTGGTGTCTTAACCACTAGACCAAACTGGCTCATTTTGTATTTTGCATGTTAGTATGTTGGTAGTATTTAGTATTGTGCTATTCTATTCTTTATCATTGACTAAAATAATAATTAGCATAGTGGCCAAATAATCAATTATCATAATTTTTCCAAGACAAATCTTTAGAAGTTGCCATGGAAGGAAGTATATGAGTCAAAATATATTCAGGTTTAGAAAACTTGTATGGAACAGGTATCTGATGATCAAAAGAACTAGGAGGAATACTTCTCACTCACATGAATCTATGAAGGACTTCAAGAAAACTTCAAAAGGAATCAAAAGGAAGAAAGACAATAAACAGATCATATTAATCACTGAACAGCAGGGATGGATAAATCTAACAATTTCGGTTTCTCTAACATTCAGATTTTAAAAATCTCAAATTCCTTCTGTCCTGTGTTAATTAAAAAATAATAATCATCAAAGTGAAGTTGTTTTCTATATGTACTAAACAAATGCAATAGACACAACTGTTTCCACCCGGAGAAAATGATGTTGTGCCTTCCTGCTTTGTAATTGTTAAATGTGAGGAACTTATCAGAAACAAAAGGCAGTAGGAGCATCACAAGTCATAGTTGCATACCCAGGATTCAAGGCCAGAGCAAAATGCCAAGATCTTAGGGCTCAATTTTTTCTTCCAGCATGGATGCCTCTGGCAATAACATTTTTCCCAAAGATATTTATTTTCTTTCTAATGTAAAGTTAGTTTCATCCTGTTTGTGAAGCACATTTAAATTCTCACCATCTTACTGAAAAGCTGGAACTCATAACAGATTATATTAATGATCATCTATAATGTTTCACAGAAAATATTAACTCATGCCATCTCCTTTATTTTATCATCATTCTCTTTCAGATGAAATACGAGGGTTGTCACTAAATTGAATACTGCAGTTCTATACATTCTTGCTCACTGAAATCAGTGGGATTTACTCTTGGACATGCATATGTAGGATTTAATGCCAAATTAGTTTTCCAGCCTTATGAATGAAACTTTGCTGAAATTTAGGAAATAGTTCTCTGTAGATGTACAAAGCATCTTCAGCAAAAATAAATACATAAAAATAGCAGCTCTGAATAAAAAGCTGTCGGTGAAGTCAGTGGGTGTTAAATTTGTCAAAAGCTAAGAAAATAATCTATAACAGTATTCCCTTCTAATTTGCAATTTAACTTTTTTTAAAAGTATTTCTTCAAAGAAATTAAGAGGTATATTTATCTCATATTATATATATATATATATATATATATATATATATATATATATATAACCAGAAACAGTAAAAACTAATAAAAACTAATATTAAAGAAAGAAAATAAGAAAAAAGAAAGAAATATTAGAAAAAGAGTTGAGGTGCAAAAAACAAGAAAAGAAAAAGCAAAGGAAGGGGGAAAAATTACTTCCAACCCTCCTCAGAATAGATATAAGTAACAGTATTAATCAAACTCTTGCTCTAGGTTTATGACATAACTTTCATTATTTCAATAAAAGAGAATTATGAGACCATAATTTCATCTTCATTTATCAATTCCTCACTACATTGTCTCCAGAAAATCAAAGATGTACACATAGATAAAATTATGGTCTCATTTGATGTCATAGCACTCTTTACATCCATAATCCCAGAACTAGTGAAAGAATCCATGTCAGCAGTACTACGCAACACACTTGACCTAACCAAATAAACCAAAATTGAAATACCCGGAATCATGGACCTCATCAACCTCTGCCTCACTACCTATTTCCAGTTTGATGGACAAGTATACCAACAAATCAGAGGCACACCCATGGGATCACCACTCTCAGGACTCATAGCAGAGATGGTAATGCAATGCCTAGAAACTATAGCACTTCCACACATACAACCTAAAGTATGGATGCAGTATGTAGATAACACCTTTGTTATAATAGAAAACAACTAGAGAAGACACATGAAACCATCAACAACATCTTCAAAGGAATAAAATTCACCAGAGGAAGAAAACAACAACCTGCTACCCTTCCTGGATATCCTCATCAGCAAAGGAAACAACAGCAAATTAGAAACTTGTCGGAAAACAACCCACACTAACCAAGTACTCCATTACCAAAGTAACAATCCAATCACCCACAAGAGGAGCTGTGTAAGAACATTATTCAAAGGAGCACAAACGCACTGCAGTAACCCAGAACAGCAGAAAAAGGAAACAGACCACCTATACAACATCTTCCAACAAAATGGATATCCATGCAACTTTATCAAAAAGTGCCTGACCACTTAACCGGCTACAACACAAGCAAGACAAGCTATGAAAAGGATCGCACTGCCATACATCAGAAACGTCTCACGACCAAGAGACTATTACAACTAAAGCCATCCAAAACATCTTAAGCAAACCAGAAGACCCAGTAGCCCAAGAAGAAAAAACAGGAGTCATCCTGTTGTAACATACAGTGTAAGAACTGTAACAATCACTATGTAGGACAAACAGGCAGAAGGCTAGCAAAGTGCATCCATGAACACCAACTAGCAGTCAGAAGACATGATGAAAACTCCTTAATCTCACAACACATGGACAGACATAACCATAGTTTCAACTGGGAAGCTGTCAGCATCTTAGACCAAGCTCAATCCAAAAATGTGAGGGAATTCCTGGAAGCTTGGTATTCAGACAAGGCAGCCATCAACAAGCACATAAACAACATCTACACACTGTTCAGAAGAGACAATAAAAAGGAAACAAAAGACCAGAACATCTCCTCACCAGCAGTCATCACCCAGATAAGCAGAGATTAACACCAAGATTATCACCAGACAGACAATCAGGCAGTAAACAATACCCTAATCAAGGAACTACCAGAATGGGGCAGGGGGGGGGGGGAGCCACCAACATAGGCAGGACAAGCCACTGTATATAAACAGAGAGCAAACTCCACTCCATTCTAGCAATGAAGATGTTACCTAGCCAGGTAATGAAACATTTGCAAGAAAACAACCAAGCTCAGAGAACCCCAAGGACTCCACATTTCATTTTTTCTATTAACCCATATTATTTTCAGTCAACAAATTCATACGACATAATTTCCTTTTTTTCTGCTACCCACAAAAAGTCCAAAAAATTTTCCAATTAGCATTAAAATTGCACAATGTCTTTTCTCAAATCAAAGCTGTCAATTTTGCCATCACAGCCAATTCCATCAATTTCACCATCCATTTCTCAAATCAAAGAAAAACAAAGAATGTTGAGATTGGAGCATTTTTATTCAGAGTTTACTGAGACTTGTATGGTAATTTGTAGAGCCGCTCATATCTCATAGATCAAAAATATTGTATCTTATCATCTATCTTTCCTATTTTATACTTGTAATAATTTATTGCCATGTTTGGTAATACTGAACAAATGTAAATTTAAAATCCACAAGTTTGAAAATAGCAATAATAATTAAAGAAAGCTAAATTGGAAAATTTGGAGGAAATTCAATGTTACTAATACTCAGTGATTTGGAAAAACCCAATCATTTCAAACAAAGCCCTGTTTTTCTGCTAGCCAGCTCACATATTTACTTGGGCATCAATCTTAAATATTTTGCCAAGATGTATTTTTATATTTTCATCCACACTGAAATATAAAAGGCAACATTGCTCCCAAATACATGTTTATATTTATTAACAATGACCTTGATCTTTCAAATACAATACTCACTTTACAGTAAGTACACCTATCCTAGTTTATAGTTCCATTGTTTTAAACAATATTCACAATTCTGCCCTTGTTATCCTGCAAGGATATATGGGGCATGGTTTAAAACACCAGTCAAAACCCATCTGTGTTATTACAGGGGATCAATAATGTGTTTATATTCTAAGCTTCTGGTTAAAGGCTTGAGAGATATAAATTATATAAAAACTATCCATAGTAAACAGCCCAGTGTTTTGAGCTTACTAAGTTTCCTCAGGACTGCAGCAAATTAAAAAAAAAAAAAATAGGGTTCACAGGGAAATGTACATCTCTATTTTGAAGTTGTTAAAAAAGTCACCCACATTGCAGCAATACTAGAGGTAAAAATACTTGGGAAGTTGGAAGGGGGTAGAATGAGGAAGAAAATAGTAAAATATACAGAAGCAGCAAATTAATGTTTGGATATACCACCTTTCTGAATATTTCAAGTATTTCATGTTAACATATCATAAACATAGTGGATTAAAGGTAGTTATGACTGACCCTTACTGAAAATCCCACCCCACAGATCTTAGTACAAGTAAAACATGACTTAGTCTAGATAGAACCATCTCTTCCTAAATATGTCCTGTAAATTTTGATGACATTAATATTCACAAAAGTTGGCTTAAAGAGTGCAAATTTAATTATTTTCCAGTTTTTGATTCAGCAATAACTTGTATGTGAAAATTGCCCATTTCAAGTAAACATAATGGTTTAGCCAATAGGGAAAGCATGCTTGTCCTTACCCCACCTGGCAAACTATATCCAGTTTGAGCAAAATAGAAAAAACAAACAAACAAAGAGGATTTTTGAAGGATCTTTTGCATTAATTTAGTTTTCTTGTACCAGAGCAGGTGGACACACCTAGCCAACATTGGCTGATCTTCAAAAAGTGAAGCAGAGTCACAATGGATGGGGGGAGCACCAGAAAATATCAGGACTGCAGCCTAGACTAGAAAGTTAAAAAATGGTCTTAGAAGGTGGCGATGGAAAACTGCATTGTTTCCAGGAAAGCAACAGTATGTTGAGTTCATGTAGCCATCAGGACTCCAATTCAGCTTTAGGAAGACTTTGTCCTTAATTTTCTTGTTTCTTCATCTAATAGCTTTAGTTTAGTCATTTGCTTTAGTTTGAACCACAGTGTTACAAATGCTTCGCTGAAAACATACTAATAAATGATACAAATTCTGTACAAATGTCCAGGTTTTCCCGTGTTACTGCCTCTTGAGCTGAAATATAAGATGCAAACACAATGAAGATACCAAAATGTACCCAAAATGAAAAACTTATGTCAAGGTAGAGAATATTCAGCTAAAAGAGATTTTTTGCAGATGGATTTTCCATGTTTGTAGCAATTTGTATCTGACAGTTGCTTTTTTTTGAGAAACACTCTGTTTATATTTTGTGCATTTCTGAGTCTTCTATTCATGATGATACTTTGTGCAATACTTTTAATATCATGCTTTGCTTCTTTTGAATAGAAGTGTTTTCCCTGATATAGTACCATCAAGTTATTGCTACTAATTTAAAATATAATTATTTAAAAGAAATGAATAGAAACTTTAAAAAGATACTGAAATCTGTGAGAGGAAAATTTTAGTAGCCTTCTATATGTTTTAATGTTAGTTTTGATTGCATTTGATAAAGCCAAGTTAGCTTCTTGTGACCTGTAGGGCAATGACAGGAAAAGTCAAATGCAAGACTAAGCAACTTGCTGATGGGAATAGAACAGGAAGGTATGGTAAAATTAGCACCAAGGACGTTACGAATCAGTTGCTAAACCTAGGAGTCATGTCTGTGTCAGGTTCGGTCAGCACGAGGCTTCAGGGAAGCACGGGGTTGCAGGGAAGCTCGCAACCAGACCACGCGGAATCCACCGGCGGTAGCTAGCGGGGAAAAGAGGAACCGAAAGCGCCGCTAATTAACGAGCCACCTGCGGCCAGCTAAACAGGAAAACCGCAGCGGAAGCTTTTAACTAGGAACTGATAACGGCGCGAGCAAGCAAGGAACGGGGCCGCAGGGCAGCGAAACAAGATCGCAACGCAGCACAGAACCCGCGGGTCTGCACGTAGCAGGGAGGGACCAACCCAGCCGGAGGGGGACTGGCAATCAAGGACAATGGACTCTGACCGACCCTGCCATCATGAACGATCAGGGGGGACATTGGGGAGCTAATAGCCCACAGCTGCAACGCGATCACGAGGCGGGAAAAAGCGCGGGAAGGGGGAATATAACAAGTGATGCAATTGTACCAAGCCAGTCCTGGCTTTGCTTGTGACTACTACGTTACGCATGAGTAAACCTTCTTTGTGAACCACACGTGTCACGAGAGTTTCTCTGTCGAACGGGGCAAATCTCACATAAAGCCAGGACTCACCGTCAGCGCTACCCGGTACCACCGAGGAGCGTTTTCTTTCTCAATACAGGCATGACCAGCGACGAGGAATCCGTGGGTCAGCTGGAGCGCGAGGGATCCAGGCTCGCGGAAGGGCGGTCGGAGCCGCCCGGGAGCGACGGGGCAGCGGCCAGGGCCGGGCGCACTCCATCCGAGCGGTGGTCGATGGGCGTGAACCAAGGACCAGACGATTCAGGCGTTACGATGACCCGGGGTTCGGGGTTCCGGAACCGTGAGTGGAGCGAGAAATTCGCCCGACTAGAGGAGAGAGTCGAGCGACGCCTAGACGCCGTGGAGGCGATGCTCCAGACCCTACTACAGAGAGTGGGGCCACCGGCGGTGAACGAGGAGGCGAGCGACAGGGGGCGGTCCGACACCCCCGCCGGCACCACCCACGGCGCCCCGGTCGGAGGACCAACGGGCGGCAGACGCCCTGAGACTTCGAGGTATCACTGGGAAGTTCTCAGGGGACCCCGAACAGCTGCCGCACTTTCTGACGCACGTCAGGGGGTTCATGCAGAGGGGTGGTCACCTATTCGCTAGAGACGAGGACAGGGTATCCTACGTGGCCGAGCTGCTAGATGGCCAAGCAGCCAGCTGGGTGATCGGGCTGTACGATGCCAACGCGGCGGAACTACGGAGTTTCCCGGACTTCATGCAGGCGCTCCGGGACAGATTCGAGGACACATTGAGCGCCAAGCGGGCGGAGGACGACATCCTACAGTTCAGACAGCGGGGCAAATCGGTATCGGAATATGCCCTAGAGTTCCGGAGGTTGGCCGAGAAGCTCGCGGACTGGCCGGAGTCCCTGAAGGTGAAGTATTTTAAGAGGGGACTCAACCCAGAGATCCTGGAACGGGCACTGGGGCGGGACGACCCGTCCACAGTGAAGGATTGGATCTGGCTGGCCGGAACGGCGGAATCGGCGTGGCGGCAGATCCAACAGAGCACAAGACGACGGGACCAGACGAGGGACCGGCCGAGGGAGAGGACCCCGAGGAGAGACGGAGCGGTCGACGGCAGTCCACCGGGAGGCGAGAGGCGACCAGAGCCCCGAATCTGTGCTTCCGATGCGGAGGCAGAGGCCACCGAGCGGCGCAGTGCCCGACGGAGCGGGAAGGCGCCCCACCACGGCCCGAAGTCAAAACCCCGCGTGCGAACGGGAAAAGGACCGGTGACCGACCGCGGAAGGGGGCAGTGGCGGCGGTGACCGAGAAAGGACGCGGGGGGTGGTCGACCCCGGAGACAGCATCCTCCGGAGAGGACTCGGAGCCGGCGGGAAACAAGGCGCGCTCGCACTGAACGGCGTCCCAGTGCGAGCAGGGGAGTCGAGGCGCGCGGACCCAATAGGAGACGAGGACTGCCCACCGTTCCGGGTGAGGATACACGTCCGGGGGGTGAGATCCGGAGGGGAAGCGCAGCTACGGGCGCTACTGGACTCGGGCTGCACCCACTGCTTGATGCACCCAGCAGTGGTCTCGGGGCTCGGGCTACAGCTGAGGCGCCTCCGGGAGCCCATTTCATTCAGCCAGTTAGATGGCACGCTGGCAGGGGGGGGGCCAGCTCAGTATTACACCGAGCCGGTCCAGATGACGATCGGGAGTCACCGGGAAGAACTGAGGTTCGTGGTGGTCCCGGTGGCCGACTACGCGGTGGTACTCGGCTTGGCGTGGCTGCGGCGGCGGAACCCACGAGTCGACTGGACGGCGGAGGCAGTGCGGTTCGGGGTCGACAGACCGGCGAGGGGCGAGAGCAGAGGGGACCGAGCCGTGGAGACGGAGGCAGCCGCAACCACCGGCGGACAAGCGGAGGGTCCGGGACACCGGGAGACGGGGCGAGAGCAGATGGGGCCCGAGACCCGGGCGGCAACAGCAACAGCAGCAGCAGCAGCGCCGGGACCCCGGAGACCCGCCACGATCCCGAGGCGAGGGGAGGCAGCGGCGACTGGCGAGGCGACCGAAAAGCGAGGGGCCGGACCCGGGGAACCCCCGACGGGCGGCGGAATCCCGAGGCAGTATCGAGACCTGGCAGCAGCGTTCGGGGAGAAGGAGTCCGACCAGCTCCCACCACACCGGCCCAGTGATTGCGCCATCGAGCTAGAGCCAGGAGCGACCCTGCCTAAGCCGAAAATGTACTCCCTGTCGAGGAGGGAGATGGGGGCCCTGCGCGAGTTCATAGACAAGAACCTAGCGCGGGGATTCATCCAACCCGCGAAGTCACCATTAGCGGCCCCGGTGTTATTCCGGGAGAAGAAGGACGGCTCGCTCCGTATGTGCGTAGACTACCGGGGGCTGAACGCAATCAGCACGGAGTACAAATACCCCCTCCCCTGATGAAGGACTTGATGTCGCATCTGTCGAAGGGGAGGGTGTTCACAAAACTGGACTTGCGCGAAGCCTACTTCAGAGTTAGGATCCGCGCAAAAGATGAGTGGAAGACGGCGTTCAACACCCCGCTCGGAAGCTACCAGTTTTCCGTGATGCCGTTCGGATTAAAAGGGGCCCCGGGGGTATTTATGCAGCTAATTAATGAGGTGCTGCACGACCTACTCTACCGGGGCGTCCTGGTCTACCTGGACGACATCCTCATCTACACCGAGACCCTGGCGGAGCACGTGAGCCTGGTGCGCACGGTGCTCCAGAGACTGCTGAAGGCACAGCTGTACGCAAAGCTCTCGAAATGCGAGTTCCATCGAGAGCAACTAGACTACCTCGGCTACCGAATATCCAGCCGGGGAATTGAGATGGACCCGGCGAAAGTAAGGGATGTCCTGGGCTGGGAAGCGCCGCGAACCCGGAGGCAACTCCAAAGCTTCCTAGGGTTTGCGAACTTCTATCGTCAGTTCATCCCGAACTTCGCCCGAATCGCCCTTCCCCTAACCGACCTGCTAAAAACCAAGGGCACTGGGAAACCCCCCAAGCCCAGCATGGCACTCGCGTGGACTGCAGAATGCCAGGGGGCGTTTGAGGAACTAGAACAGCGGTTCACCGCGGAGCCGATCCTGCGCCATCCCGACCCAGACCGGCGGTTTATAATCCAAGTGGATGCATCAGACGTGGCAACGGGAGCAGTCCTGCTCCAACCCAGCCCGGAGGGGGCCATCCACCCGTGCGCCTACGCCTCCCGCAAATTCACCGAGACGGAGAGGAGGTGGATGGTGTGGGAGAAAGAGGCGTACGCGGTCAAGTGGGCGCTGGCCACGTGGAGGCATCTACTGGAGGGGGCAACTGAACCGTTCGAGGTGTGGACGGACCATAAGAACCTCGAGGCCCTGAAGACCCCGCGTAAGCTATCCCCCAAACAGGCACGGTGGTCCCAATACTTCGGGAGGTTCAGGTTCACACTGAAACACATCCCCGGGAAGCGCAACTTCTTAGCGGATGGACTGTCTCGCATGCCCCAACACGCCAGCCTACGGGAGGAGATCGTGGACTCCGTCATCCCCGCCAGCAGGCTGGCTGCAAAGGCGGTGACCCGAAGCCAGACCAAGGGGGAGCGACGGGACGCGGCGTCTGAAATAAGGCAAGGGTTCGCGGAGGCGGCGGAGCGGGACGATTGGCTCAAGCAGAACCGAGAGGCGCTAACCGGCCAAGAGGGGTTGTGGTGGCACGAAGGAAAGCTGTACGTGCCCGAGGGTTGCCGACGGGAGGTCATGGAGAGAGCCCACGACAGCCGGAGCGCGGGGCATTACGGCTTCGTAAAGACACTCCACTTAATCCGGCGGCAGTTTTGGTGGCCCACGCTCCGGAAGGACGTGGAGGCGTACTCGGGGGTTGCCCGGTGTGCGCAACAGCGAAAGGAGCCAAAGGCAAACCTAGAGGCCTACTCCAGCCGGTAGCGGAACCCGACGGCCCTTGGCAAGAGGTCGCCATGGACTTCATAGTGGAGCTCCCGGAGAGTAAGGGGAAGACCGCCATTTGGGTGGTCACGGACTTATTCTCCAAACAAGCGCACTTTGTAGCGTGCCGGCGAGTCCCCACGGCCGAGGGGCTGGCGAGACTGTTCGTGCAACATGTCTACCGACTCCACGGCGCACCTCGACGTATCGTCAGCGATCGGGGCGGCAACTTCATCGCGCGGTTCTGGCGGGAGTTCCTGAAGCGGGTGGGGACGAAACAAGCCCTATCCTCCGCGGCGCACCCGCAGACAGACGGAGCCACGGAACGCCTGAACGGTGGGCTCGAACAGTACCTGCGCTGCTACGTGGGGCACCAACAGGACGATTGGGCGGAGCTACTACCATTCGCGGAGGTGGCATACAACAACGCCGTCCACAAGAGCACCGGGTTCTCTCCGTTCAAAGTAGCCACCGGGAGAGATTTCGTCCCCATGCCGGAGCTGCCTCAGCCGGAATCCCAGATCAACTCCCTGGACGCCTGGTTCGCCCAAATCGACGAGACCCGGCGAGCGGCGCACGCGGCATTGCAGAGAGCCAAAGCCGACTACAAGAAGCACGCGGACCGCAAGAGGCTCCCCGAGGAAAAGTGGGAAGTGGGGGACCAGGTGTATCTGTCAACCAAAAACCTAAAGACGCACCAGGCATCGAAAAAACTCAGCCCGAGGTTTGTGGGGCCGTTCCCCATTTCGGAGGTCATCAATCCGGTGACCGTCAGGCTGACGCTCCCGAAAAGCCTCGGGAAGATCCACCCGGTGTTCCATTGCAGCCTGCTAAAGTTGCACCAGCCGGGGAACGCCTGGCACAAGGCGGAGGGAGTACCACCACCCATCATGGTCGGGGGGGAGCAGCATTTCAAAATCAACCGGATACTGGACGCCCGGAGGCACAAGGGGCAGACCCAGCTCCTAGTGCAATGGAAACATTTCCCCAAGTCCCACAGCGAATGGGTGAGTAAAACCCACATAAGGGCGCCGGACCTAGTGCGGGACTTTTACAGTAAATACCCCGGGAAGCCGAAATAGGACCGAGGGGGGGGAGTTGTCGTCAGGGGGGCGGCATGTCAGGTTCGGTCAGCACGAGGCTTCAGGGAAGCACGGGGTTGCAGGGAAGCTCGCAACCAGACCACGCGGAATCCACCGGCGGTAGCTAGCGGGGAAAAGAGGAACCGAAAGCGCCGCTAATTAACGAGCCACCTGCGGCCAGCTAAACAGGAAAACCGCAGCGGAAGCTTTTAACTAGGAACTGATAACGGCGCGAGCAAGCAAGGAACGGGGCCGCAGGGCAGCGAAACAAGATCGCAACGCAGCACAGAACCCGCGGGTCTGCACGTAGCAGGGAGGGACCAACCCAGCCGGAGGGGGACTGGCAATCAAGGACAATGGACTCTGACCGACCCTGCCATCATGAACGATCAGGGGGGACATTGGGGGGCCTAATAGCCCACAGCTGCAACGCGATCACGAGGCGGGAAAAAGCGCGGGAAGGGGGGAATATAACAAGTGATGCAATTGTACCAAGCCAGTCCTGGCTTTGCTTGTGACTACTACGTTACGCATGAGTAAACCTTCTTTGTGAACCACACGTGTCACGAGAGTTTCTCTGTCGAACGGGGCAAATCTCACAGTCTGTGGCTTGTGGTTTTAAAGGATAAAAAGGATTGCATCTGAGGAGGTCGGTACCATTTTGGTCAAGCTGTTTACCTGACGGCTCAGTTAAAACGGTCACGGCATTGCAATGTGAATCTAAGTGAGTACCATGTATGCTATTGGTTGAACTTTACTTGCTTGTTGAACTAACATTTAATAAAGCTTTTAGAACTTTGAAGTAACTTGTTTTATGGTATGTCTGCCTCCCGTGTTTAATGTGGTTTTTCCCCTGACAAATCTAACTTTGGTCTGAAAATGAAGTTTTTCATTTTGATGTCCAAGATTTTAGGTTACAGTCCACTCCAGCTGTTAGGCCCTAGTCATTGGCTGTTAAGAGTTGTACACAAGTGTCAGAATGGAGTAGTCTGCACATGCTATATTCTATAAAGACATATTCCTACTATTGAGTGAGAATCACCAGTTCAACTAAAAAAGAGTAGGCCCTATGAAGCTTTTTAAGCACCTTGTGTTTCACAGACTTGTGGGATTTGAGAAAAGAAATAGCATCTTTGATGCTTCTCGGCTGATCATTGGGATGCAACCATAGCCTGAAATAAAAAGCACCACACAGAGGTTGAATAAACAAGGTTCGGAACTTCATTGAAATTGCAAAGATCTGCAAGAGTGAAAATTGCATGGGATGTGTGTATAGTGAATAATGATAATTCATGTAGATTGAATTAGAAACAGCGGTTCCCACTACCTGGTCCTATAGTTTAAGAACACAGAACTGGTCTCCTGAACTCTAGTATATATCCTACTGTGAAAGCAGTTCCTTTTTCAACCCAAATTCCATGATTCTAGGTATAACAAGACATACAGAATAAGCCATTGTGGGCAGCAACTGGTATTCTCATTTGTGTTAATGGTGCCATTTAATTCCCATCAATTATTGTTTCTACTTCAGATACCCTAGTTTCATCCTGGTCTAAATAATTAATCTGTCTAAGTATACAATCATCAACTCTTACTTCATTTCGGAAAAAAAAATAAAGAACAGATAAATAAATAAATAAAATATCCTACTCATCATTCATGGTAAATCCTAAACCAGGATAAGAGATAGATGTTGTTAGAATAAGTGTACTTGGGGAAAAAACAGTCAGGTTAAGTGACTCTTAAATCACATGCCTTTCATGGGCATGCATATGTCCATAGTCTACATGGATCCACTTTTTCAGGGATCAGATATAAAAGGTGCATCCCCCCCCACTCCTCAATCACAGAAGATGAAATCAAATTTTGACTTATTTCTGCATGAAATTGAAGTTTTCATACACAATCTTGAAATTAATGGGATATTAATTTCATAATGTACTTCAATTAGATTTGAATACAAGGCATTTCTAACAAATGTCACTGGAAACCTTAGCTTGCCCTCTTTTTATCATTAGAAATATGTAATTGGCTGTTAATGAAGATTGTTTCTGACATTTCTATAAATATTTCATTTTTATATGACTCTTCAAGCATGATAAACGAAGTACACTGTAGCCATCCATTAATTTTTTTTTCTCGATAAGAAATGACCTTGAAAGCTTTATATGCAACCCAGATTATATATGCATTTACATAATCATAGTTGGTACAAACACAAAAGCTCATAGATAGTGTGAAGTGTAACTGGTTCATCATAACAGATACTGAGTCATTTACAAAGCAGCAGCTAATTTGATGCACACATTAAACCATAAACACAGTGTCATTTGGAAAGCATGTCTTTAACTATCTGTCTTTACTGCATATTATTACCAGTTAGATTGATGATTATCACTTTACAGACAAAATTTTGAGTTAAGTTTAAGATTAGCCCTAAATTGTTTTTTTTCCCCCTATCCCTAACATTTGGCCCCAGAACACATGAAAACTTTGCTTTTTTCTAACGGCTGTTCTGGCATTTGTACTCTCCCTTAAACACACACACACACACATACAGAGAGAGAGAGAGATTCTTATCCCAGTTAACCTAAAACTGGTTTCTAGGTTATACATAGGTGTGACCATGAAATGAAAAATGTGTTTTGTTTCATATACAGAATAAAAAGTTTGAGGCTTATTCTGTTTGGCCAAACCATACTGGGCAGGATCATGGTCCTATAGAATGGAAATCTGATATATGATGGTTGTTCCAGGTTTCAGCCAAGAGAAATTTGGCAGGGAGTGTCTAATGTACCTTACTCTTCACTCCCCAACCTGGCCTATGTGCCCACCCTTCCTGTCTTCCCCATTTTTCCTTTCCCTTATCTTCCCTTAGCTATTGTCAGCCTTGCAAGGTAGTATAGACAAGAAGCACACCCAGAAGTACTAGTTCTACCTTTCCTGTAAGGTTACATTAACAGAAGCTTGCAAGTCTGAAAGTACATCTCTCACCCCTCATCTTTACAGTCCAAGAAACTAGGGAGGGTCTCTTCTGAGATGTTTGCCATGCCCCCATTCCTTCCGCAGGCTCAGCTGCCTTTGTCTGATCATTGCCTAATTTTTTGCTGCTCTTCCTCCTGTCTCCCAAGATCATTTCCACATACCATTACAGCACTGTTGCTGCTGTCACAGCTGCTGTGCTTGAATTAAATGCATAATACCAAACTGTCCTGCTTGCCTATCCTTTCCCATCTTAATTCTTTCCTTTCCCTCATACCCCCTTCACTACCCCTTTGCATGTTATTTGCACTGCCAAAGACCTTCCGTTATTTCCACTCTCCCTACCACAGAAAACCTCTGTTCAGAATGCATGTGTACTGCCTTTGAACCAAATTCATGTGATGTGGGTCTATGCTGTGTGAAATATGCACCTGATACCTTGACAAAAATATGTGTTCTTACCCACATATTTTGGTCCAGACATGGACTGTCAGAACTATGTGTTCCATGTAGCTGTACAGAATGTTTTGTGCAACCTTAGTTATATTGACTCAAGACTGGTTTGAATCCTAGCATATGATAACATACATCAAGTCTGAAGTCTTCAGATTGCTTTGCCTTTCCCCCAATAATGACTACTTCAAGCACTGAATAACATCTATTTAAGAGCAGATAGTTGAGAAGATGAGTTATCTAGGGATGCCAGAGTAAGGACATCTTGTTTATCCCCAGGGATGTGCTTAAATATTCCTGAGGCTGAAAAAAAAATTGATGTCCTTTCTTCTGCTGACCATGATTTTCATTAGTTGTAGACAGCATGCCATGGATCTTCAGGCTCAATCTACCACCACTTGCCATGAACTCAGATTCAAGAGAGGGCAACTTTTCTTCTTCCTTGTCCTCACAACAGCCCCTGAGTGTTAACAAAGGATAAAGGGCTGAATGGTTGATTCACTCCTCTTCTTATGCCAGGGGAATTGTTCTTCATCAGTTCTAAGTCCTTCCTCAGCTTCCTCCACCACCAGGTCAGTGGCAATACTGGTGCCTTACAAGGAGCAGGCATGCAAGAAAATTCAAGCCCCCTTGTGGCTGTCACATTTTTCTTTCCTATCCAGCAGCAGACTTTGATCTGATCACCCCTCTAGTGGCCTACTTTTCCCAGACTTGGATTGTTTGAGTGGGTTTTTATTGAGTCAAGTAGAATATAGTTTAGATGTACCTGTGATCCTAAACTGGGGTGAGGGAACGTTATTTTAGCTGCCTCATGCTTTTCCCTCCATGAAATGGGTTAGGGCCACATTATTGTTTGATGGTTGACTGTTACCTCTCCAAATGTATATCCTATCACAATAAGGATATTGCAGCAATTGATATATCTGCAGCAGGCAAAAAACCTTTGGGACATGAGATTTTAACACTAGTGGCAGGCAAATAAAGAACAAATGCCCCAAAAAGTCTGTTTAATGTCATGTTTAAAAGAAAATCTCCAAAACACAAGTATTTTGTTTCAAACATGGAACATTCAAAACAATATCCAAAGCCTTTTGCATTTCCCTATAGCACTCTTATTATTCTGAAAGTAGAATTTGTACAATTGCTAATTGGATCACATCAGATAACAGTAGGCAACACAGCTACTAAACTATGAGAAGCCTTATGTATTTGACATACTACCAGGAAAACATACATAACCTAAGTATTAAGCAACAACAACCACTACCTACTGTATTTAGCAGATACAAAGGATTGATATCAGATGGAGTATACTATTTCTAGAAGATGCCTTTCAAAACTTCTATCCAGGCAGAATAGATTGTATTTACTGTAAGTTTATTCCCAATATATGTTATTTCCCCATCACTCCATTTACAGCATACAAAACTGACAGGTTCAGTATGCATTTTTAAAAAATTAGAATATAAACAGCCTAATGTAAACCTACATTTATATTGCATTTATTGTATAGTTTATGCTGTATTTATTCTATAAATAAATCCATAAATTGTATTTACTACATTTATTATGACTGTTTATAATGCATATCTGTGTACCAGAGTCTACTGTGATTCAAGCAGTATGTTTCATAAATAAATGAATATATGCTTGGGGAAAGGATGTACAAACAGTAGTGTATTCAATGGATTTCCTTTAAAAATAATTAAGTCTGGTTTCAGCGTATAGTGAGTGCAAAATCTCTTTGATCCAGTTTAGATTTATTAAAGAGCTCTATATGATGTACATTAACTTTTATATTAAAAAAAAAAAAATCTGACCCAACCCTTCAATGGATACTCATAGGAGTGCTGGAGACTTGGGCTCCTTCACTGTCCCCAATAAGACAAGAACATAAAGGAAGGATGCTGGCAAGAAGAATGTTGGCACAATGATGGCAAGGCAGCACAGCTAATGGAACAAAGTAATAGTTACTTTATATAGGGTGCAGACCTAATGTAGGAATTCATATAGCCTTGGAAAGTTGTTTTTTTTTTAACCTGGATTTCTTCTATAATCTATTGTGCTGCTTTCATTCTGTAACAAGCCTGCCTTGATCTTCTATGCTGTAGAAAGCAAATGTGTTTATTCCTCTGAATTGATGGATGACCTCTTCTGCTTTTCAAATTTTTTAATTAATTAATTTAGTTCAGTCTCCTTATTGAGACATTATGTTCACAAGAGAAAAGTCAAAAGGCTTTCAGATGCCTTGTACTTGCTGCAGGTTAACTATACCAAAGACTACTTTGGTCATCTACAAAACCTTTAGTTCACTATTGAATTGTTTTTCATTGCTCAGTAGAAACAGAGATATGCAATGTCTTCTCTTTTCCAAAAGAGGCATGCTTCCTTAAATGCTCTTGTCACTAGCAAACATAAAATGCTATCCCTTCTTGCTTTATCAGGTGAACGGTAGAATAAAGAACTGGAAGGATCAAAAGCTCTGGATTTTAGCAGTGAATACCATTCTATGGTATGGACTCTAAATTTCAGTTATGTCAACTCCTTTATCTGAAGAGTTTTTTTATGTTGGGATAAGAATATATAGTAAAATGCCTTGTCAAATCAGGACTACTTCGTCTTTTGAGCCATCTCAAGGGTTTGATCAATAGAAATACAAACTTAGTGGGGCATTATTGTGTGTGCATATGTTTATTCATTTTCTATTGTATAGCAAGAAGGAAAGAACTGAAAATTCCCAGCCTTATATTTCTTTGAAGCATAATCAGTTTAGCATACAATAAGCCTTTATGCAATTAATTAGATACATATGGATTCAGTGAATTTGAATTAACAATTGAACTTGATTCTTAAAATGTTTTTTTTTTTTTTTGTCTGCGCTCAGTCATTGCTGACCCTGCAGTGACTGCTTGGACGAGTCCTTGCAGTTTTCAAGGCAACTGTTCTTCGGAAGTGGTTTGCCAATGCCTCCTTCCTAGGGCAGAGCCCAGCTGGCGAGCTCAGGAGGCGGGGTTTCTGTTGCTTCGCGCCCTTTTCGGGCGCGCACGGTTTTTCGTGCTTACCGGCAACTGCTCCCAACTCCTTTTTTGCAAGGCGCCGCCAGCATTTTTCCTCCCACCGGAGTGAGAGTACCCATTTATCTACTCACGTAAGTTTTCGAACTGTCGGGTTGACAGGAACTTAAAATGTTACCTTGTGGTAACATTGTGGTAAAATTATCTGTAGAAATGTCATTGTGGTTTAGCCTGTTAATTCTTGTTTTCAGTCTTTAGGACATTGTGGTATTCTAAAAGAAATACCCACAGCTATTTAAAATGTATTACATTTCTACATTTTCATTTAAGTTCTCAGTGCAAAAGTGATTTTAAAAAAATGATCAGCCTTATCTGAAAACTTGAAAATTTAGATGTCTTGATACATTGACTACATGTAATGTTATGTGAATAGCCTTCAGCTCATACAATGGGAATTTCTTTCCTGTCCTTCTCTTGAAACTTCTTGCATGCATCTCTATTCTACTTAGTACCAGAAGCAAATTTAATTAAAATTAAAAATGCTAGGCTATGATAGATCCAGTCTGCTTTTCCCTATTTCTAGACCATTTAAATAAAGAACATACCCATACAAACCGACATAGCCCAAGCTGACTTCCATTATCATTCAGTCTTTGTTTTGCACCTAAAAAAACCCCATCTGATCAAGTCATCCAAAGTACTGATTAGTTAGTTTGAATTTCTCTCCTTGGAAGCTATTTCAGTCATATAGAAACTCCCTTGCTTGGTGAAAACTTGCTGTCTCTTCAAGCACTTTATGAAGAGTAAAGGTTGAACTCTACTGTGAAATTCCAGGGGTCCTCCTGTGAATATCCTTGAAAGTGACTTGGCATTAACTCATGAGGTCTTCTCTTCTGTCAAGCTTGAAGTTGAAGAAGAGCACAAAGAAATATCATTCAGTCAAGGGCCCACCCTGAACCACCACTAGGCTTGAAGGTCAAACTCTCCTCATCCCCATTGCAAATGAAAAATCTACGTTTCTTCCAGCTTAAAATGAACTGGCACAGACCCAGGAAACAAACTGCAGTTCTCAATCAGAGCTGAGATCTTGGACTTTTCTTAACTACTGTAAAGATCTATGTGGAAGTACCCTAAGTTATGTTTTGTCTTATACTGCAAGGCCAATAATCATGTCACATTCGCTATTTTTGGTTCTTTCATAAGTGCTCTTAGTTTAACCTTTTGCCCAAAGCCCAGCCGCATAAGCCAATCATAATATGTTTTATTAATTAATACCTTTTTTAAAGAGAAAAAGTTACTGTACTTAGGAAGGTTCAAAGGTCATGTGTTAAACAAGTAAGGAAGTATTTAGAAGAAAATGGCAATCATTTCAAACATTTAATGTAATTTATATAATACATTGTCTATGGGACCTGACGTTGTCTATATTGCCTGATTTTTCATACACAGTGTGTGTGTGTGTGTGTGCGCGCGTGTGTGCATGCGTGCGTGTGTATGTGTGTGTGTATTTAAAAACTCTTATCTGCTGGGCTGCTGAATGTACATGCTTACCTGGTTCTTAAGAAAAATAGACAATAGCTCTGAAAAAGAAGCCTCTATTTCTCTAGAAATGCAACAGGCTGGGATACCATGTATTCAGACTAAGATTTATTAAAATTATACTTCATTAGTATAAATCACTTGAGTGATAGCAGCATAATAGCAGAGGATCTGCCAGCTTCTTCTACCTTACAAGGTTGGAAATGCAAATGCCTTGTCATCACCAAGATGATGCTCATCTGTCAGCCATGTTTATTTCCTATGCATCTATAATTCATCAAGTTTCCATTATATACATTAAATTAATGGTAACAGTTTGTACATCACAAATCAAAACTCTCCAATATATATTGCTATCCTGAAATCAAATAAACAATTTCAGTAATTAAATCCTAGTAACAAAGATTTGATGAATCTATATACTACTAAAATTCTCATGTCTGTAACCTTCAGCTAGGCAAAACAGTGTGTCATATGACAACAGTTTTTGAACCAAGGTACCTCAAATGGGCTAACTTACAGAATGCATCCAAAATCTGGGACCCATGTCTCCCATGGGATTAAAATTTGAGAAATTTGTGGCCACTTCAGCATTACTGCACTGCCATGCCACAACAGTCATCCCAGGTCACGTGATCATCATGGGCATATCCCCAACTTCTTTCCTGCCTCTCTCTGTCCCCTGCACCCAATCAGCTGATGTCAAGGCCCAACGGGCAAGCAGTGATTGGCTGCTTTGGAACGAAGGCCAAAATTTGAAATCTCTTAACGGCAGTGGGCATTGAGGGAAGGATGAGGGAGTGACTTGGATGCCTGCTGGTGAGGTAGTCAGTTTTGCCATCTCCACCAATTCCATTAATTTCACTACCCATTTTTCAGCTGTAGATATTTGTAAATTGCACATAGAGCAGTCTCACTGCTGTTATCATGTAGAGAAATAAATTTCCATGTTTTCTTTCCATCAGTTTGTCCATCATACCTAAAAGGAAAATCTCTGATTTCAATTGTACATCCATTGTTAATATTTTTTGAATCAAAATACACATCATATCCCAATATTTCTTAGCTTTCTCACAAGTCCACCAGAGATGATAGAAAGTACCTACACACTGGTTACATTTCCAACATATATTTGAAGTTCCTTTGTACATCTTAGATAATTTATCCCATGTCAAGTACCAATGGAACCTCATTTTATACAAATTTTCTTTTAAATTGTAATTAAGAGTAAACTTCAAACCTTTATTCCACAACCAGCAACTTGCTTTCTTGATGGTCCCTTTTGATGACCCTGTTCTTCAGAATATTGAAAATTTGCATATGTAAATACATAAAAGATTCACTTAAATATCCTGAAACTGACATAAACACAAATAGATATTATAGACTGGAATGGAAATGTTTAATGTTTACTTTCTTTGAATCATGGGTACCATGAAAACACTGTATCATCATCAGTGTACACTCAAACTTCAAAAGCCATGCCAGCAAGTGCTGTGATGGATAAAGCTTGGCATATTAGTAAAAAATAATTGGAAAACAGCTGAGCTAGCCAAACAATTGAGTGCTCTACCTGAATGATAGATGTCTAGCATTTAAAAGGGAGAAAAATATATAGTAATTCAGTGTTTGCTGTCAGCAATTCCTATTAACAGCAGTTTCAGTTATTTTTAGGAGGTAGGATCCTTATCAAGCAAGTTTCTTTTCTTCTTCCCTGTAGAAAGGAATGAGGAGAAAGAAAGAAAAAATTGTACCTTTGCTGATAAGTTCAACATATAATGAAACAGGAGGGGAAATTTTGTCCATTTTGTCAGTTGAAAAACTTTAGATATAATGGCTTGCGGTTCAGCATGGTACTTTACCTTTAAATGCAAGGTACATTGTACCATATTGAACCATTTTTTTTCCAAACTTCACTTTGCAAATGTACTATGCAGAAGATGAAAAACTGAACAGGATCAATCAGCTGAAAATCTTTGTGGTCTGAAATGTACACAGTACATGTTATACTTAATTCTGGCTGAAGATTGGTATAATACAAAAGCTCAAATAATTTGAGATTCCTTGTCTGTATAAGTCCAGTGCTGGCTAACATGCATATTCTCAGAACCGAACATTAATCCAATCTCTTATTTTGCTGTACTCTGTACTTAAGAAGACCTCTCCATCTTTTATTTGATTTTAATTCTTCATGCTTACATGGTGATTATCCAGTGGGAGAATCCAGTAGATTATGAAGAACTGGTTTGGTGTAGTAGTTAAGGCATCAGGCACACCTGGAGTTCTAGTCTTGCCTTAGGCACAAAGCCAGCTGAGTGACCTTGGGCCAGTCACTCTCTCTCAGCCCTAGGAAGGCGGTAATGGCAAACCACTTCCAAAAAGTCTTGTTGAGAAAACTGCAAGGACTTGGCAGTCACCAGGAGTCAGCACTGACTCAAAGGTACAAATAGAGAGAGAATGAGAGAGAATATGAAGTGAATTTGCCACAGAACATTTGCTGCCATAAATGTGGGAGGAAGAGCTCCTGTTTTTATCTTTCAGAGTGATTGGCAATATTGAAGATCAGAGGTACAAATATACATTTGTAGAAGTCAATTGCTGATCTTGTTAGTCTTTACCTTCACCTGGGTAAACTAGGCATTCACCAAGAAAATAGTTCCTCATATATGCTATAACACCTCCCCCTATCTTGGATGTAAAATATTATGGGCTGGAAGCCCTCTCACTCCTTTGTTGTAGCAGCCATCTCATAGCATAGCTTCTCCAAAACTGATGGTTTCCAGATGTGTCTCATTACAGTTTGCTTTCAATGTGTTGCCTGGGAATTATGAGAGTTGTCTAACACATGAGAGGGACATACCAAATTTGTGATGCTGTGTTAACAAGCCCTCTTACAAGCCATCATTTCACTGATGTTTATTCTGTTTTATCTTCATCTTGGCCTTTTTCTCAAATTGCAAACGTGTATTAAAACAAATATTTTTAAAAGTTGGATTCCACAGTTATGATGCAAATAAATCACCCAGAGGGGTGCTGATGAATAACATTTCTAATGGAGAGATTATTATCACCTGACAATTACCATAATCACATAAACAGCAGGCTCACATGCATTAACTTTAGCACATGGCAAAATTAACAATCTTGTATCCTTGGTTTATGGCCTCTTAATGGATCCTCTTTCCTTTGCTGACTTCCTAGTTGTTCTAATGTGCTTAATAATTACACTGTCTTTTTACATCATTAATATGCTTTTATAGAGACTATATGTAGGAAGAGTAGAAATGCACTACAGATGATGTATCAAGACATGAATTCTATTTATTAAATGTCTGTAACTTTTTAAATAAATAGTATACACAACTTGCGTTTGCTGCAATACATTAGCCAAACACTACATTGGCTATTATTATTGCTAATACAGTAAAAACAATAACAGAGAGTAAAAGACAGCAGTTAAAATTTAAAAATATCACAGCAGAATTAACAAACTTATTAAAAAGATCTAAGAACAAATCAAGACTCCAACAACAGTGTTTGAATATATTGGGGTAAACAAAAAGAATTTGCCCTGTTACATTTTGCAAAAAAGGATAATGCTTTCCCAGATTAAATCAAAGATAACTATTCTAGTATATTCCAACATCTCGTATCTTTTATACATCATTTTTTCCATAACAACAGTCTTCCATAATTTTTCATACCAGAGATCTAATGATGGAGCCTCTGTATTTTTTCAGTATTGTGCTATATCCAAGCTTGCAGCAACCATCACGTATTGAACAATTATGTTTTCAGTTCTATGAGTTGTCTCACTAAATAATAACAGTAAACATATCTTGGGATCATATCTAAATTTTCCGATATCCATGCTATTAATCTCTCTAATCACTTCTGTTCAGAATCTTTGTACAACTTCACAGCACCACTATATGTACATATAGGTGCTTTTTGCTTTATCACATTTCCAACATTTATGAGGACCTCTCCCAGTAATATTAGCAACTTTTATGCCAGTGTAATACCATCTATGAATAACTTTTAAATAGTTTTCTCTGATTTTTGCTGATATAGATTGTAATGTTCATTGACTATGCAAAAGCCTTTGATTGTGTGGATCACAAAAAACTGTGGCAAATTCTTAAAGAGATGGGAGTACCAGACCACCGTACCTGTCTCCTGAGAAATCTGTATGCGGGCCAAGAAGCAACAGTTAGAACCGGTCATGGAACAACCGATTGGTTCAAAATAGGGAAAGGTGTACGACAAGGCTGTATACTGTCACCCTGCTTATTTAACCTATATGCAGAGTACATCATGAGAAATGCCAGGCTGGAAGAATCACAAGCCGGAATTAAGATTGCAGGGAGAATCATCAACAACCTCAGATATGCGGACGATACCACCCTAATGGCAGAAAGTGAAGAAGAACTAAAGAGCCTCTTGATGAGGGTGAAAGAGGAGAGTACAAAAGCTGTCTTGAAACTCAACATTAAAAAAACTAAGATCATGGCATCTGGACCCATCAATTCCTGGCAAATAGAAGGGGTAGAAATGGAAGCAGTAACAGACTTCATTTATTTGGGCTCCAAGATCACCGCAGATGGAGACTGCAGCCATGAAATTAAAAGACGCTTGCTCCTTGGGAGGAAAGCTATGGCAAGCCTAGACAGCATATTAAAAAGCAGAGACGTCACCTTGCCGACAAAGATACGCATAGTCAAAGTTATGGTTTTTCCAGTAGTAATGTATGGCTGTGAGAACTGGACCATAAAGAAGGCTGAGCGCCGAAGAATTGATGCCTTTGAACTGTGGTGCTGGAGAAGACTCTTGAGAGTCCCCTGGACTGCTAGGAGGTCAAACCAGTCAATCTTAAAGGAAATCAACCCTGATTGCTCATTGGAAGGATCGATAATGAAACTCAAGCTCAGATACTTTGGTCACCTAATGCGAAGAGAGATCTCTTTGGAGAAGACCTTGATGCTGGGAAAGATTGAAGGCAAAAGGAGAAGAGGACAGCAGAGGATGAGATGGTTAGATAGCATCACTGAAGCAATGAGCATGAAACTGAGCAAACTCAGGGAGGCAGGAAAGGACAGGAAGACCTGGCGCAATATGGTTCATGGGGTCACGAAGAGTCGGACACGACTTAACGACTAAACAACAACAACAAGATTGTAATGTGGACTTCTTCCAATGTAGGCCATTGTGCGTGTGAGGTATTGATTCTTAAATCTGATTTCCATGTTTCTTTGGGAGATGTTGATCCCATTCCAACGATTTCTAACAGGATTTTAGAACTCTGAAGGTTCTAACATAATTTTTTGAACTTTTTCAAAATCTGTTAACAGTTGCAACACTATCTTCTTACAGATTTATTTTTAATAAAAAATCTCATCTCATTAATTAGTAGCCAGTTAAGGTTCATACATGCCAATTTCTGCTTTAAAATACCTTCTGGAATTGTTTGATTATTTATGAAATAATCCCTTAGCCTAAACAAGTTTTGCTGTCTCCACACATTACTTGATAGTCCTGATAGATTTTTTTGGGAAAGAGCCATGACCCATAATTAGCATTAATGAAGAAGGAAGTGGAACAAATCCCCCCCCCCCCCCAATATTTCCCAATGCTCAGAGAACAGTCAAGAAACCTGTTAATACATGTTGAATTTACCCACTTTATATTTCTTGCTTTCAGAAAGGGTATCGATTCTGTTCTTTGATTTATCAACCACTTGATCTCTGTTTGTGCCCACTTTCTATATTTTGAATTTTCCACCCAAAATAAAAATTGTCTAAGTTGGAATGTTGTAATATATAAATGTATGGAGAAAATGGATGCTTTAGAATTAAATAAGAGCAATCCTCTTGTGGAGATAACAGGTACATTCATGACTCCTGATCAAAATCTATTAGACAGAGATAATACTATGAGATAGATAAAAAGATGAACACAATTCTCAGAAGATGACAAGAGAAATAGGTACCAAGTGAAATATGAACTTAATTGTGGGTTTGCAGCTAGGAAATGCACTGATGGAAAAACAAGAATTTCTAAAGAATTTTGAAAAACTTCCTTTAATAACCCAGGATAACTATATTAACTGATTAGATAAATTAGAATTGCAAATGATAAATATAATGGATAAAACTATAGCCAACCTTGACAATTTAGTTGAATGACCATCAGAAAAAAATAGAAAGGAAACATTGGCAGCACAGATGGATAAAGATTGGTTCAAGTTTCTGATTTTAGATAAATCTGGACAGGGCAGTTAGAGAAAACTATTAATAATAATCAGGATGCAATATACTCTACAAGTAGCTCATAAAATATATAAAAGAAAATCTTCAAGAACATTTTATATTTCAAATGGAAAAATCTGAGACAATCCAACTTCAGAGGATCAGGTATCTCAATCCTTAAGAAATATACTACCTTCTCTCCTAGCATTAAAAAGAAAAAGAAAAAATAAAAAAAACCCAGAAATATTTCAATAACACTGTGACATGGGACACAGTAGAAGGCACCTTGACATAAAATATTTAATATGAACAAGACCGATAGTATAATAACATCAAGAATAGACACACTGAGATGTTTAACATGGAATGTGAGAAGACTGGGAAACCCCATTAAACATAAGAGAATATTAGGAGAGCTACAAAACATAAAATCAAATATTTTTTTTTTTACAAAAATTCATCAAGGCCCAGACCAGAAATTTCCTTTGAAAAGTAATTATTATAATCAAATATATTTCTCAGCTGCATCTAGAAAGTCAAAAGGAGGAGCAGTGCTTATCAGCAAGGATACCCCTTTTATAAATAAAGAAATTAAAAAGATAAAGAAGGTTATATTTTCCTAAAAGATAAATTGCATTATACAGAAATCTCCCTAGCATTTATTTATAGCCATAATACTAAGTAGCTAAAATTCATTAAACAGATATTGGCTAAATTTAAAAGCTTTAAAAGTAAAGAAGGTATTATAGGTGGAGATTTTAAATGGGTGGCTAACCCAGAATTAGATAAATCCCCAGGAATGGATAAAGAAAAAGTAAAGAGTAAAAGCAATCCACTTGAACTAATCTTTGATCATTACAATCTGGATAGATGGAGAAAATTTTACCCTAGGAAGAAGGACTATACTTTCTTTTCAGTTAGACACAATAAGTATTCTAGAATGGATTATATTTTATTATCTGATAAACTAGAAAATCATATCAATCAGGTAAAGATAGGCACACATTGTCAGATCCTGCATGGGTCATTACAGGCCTTAAGAGCTTTGCAAAAGAACCATTTTCCAGGATATGGAGAATAGAACCCGAGAGAGAGAGAGAGAGAGAGGGAGGGAGAGGGAGAGGGAGAGGGAGAGGGAGAGGAAGAGAGAGAGACACTAAAATAACAGAATCTATTCAAGAGTATTTTGATTTGAATCTTCCTTCAAATTTGCCAATGAATACAATATGGGATGCAATGAAGGCAACAATTAGAAGATAATTAATATCAAAATCAATAAAAGTAAAAAATAACTATAAAGATCATCCAAGAACTTGACAAAGACATAACAGAGCAAAAGCACAAACAGTCCAGATGTAGAAAGATCCTGAAGGTATTAAAGCAAAAATAGAAATTAAAACAACTAGTGAATTTAGATAAAACTAATAAAACAATGTTACATACAGATTAAAACTATTATGAATATGGGAATAAATGTTCTAGATTATTAGCCTCAATGCTTAACGAAAAAAATGAAAAAAAAAATCTGTTCTATCAAGAATAATAAGGGTGAAATCACCTGTAATATTAAAGAAATTAATGACGTTAAGAAATTAATTACCAGACATTTTATAGATCAAATAATCGAAATTCAGAAGAAATAGATGACTATCTCAAGTCTATTCCACTAAATCCTATTTCTTTAGATCAGAGGAGAGCATTGAATAGAGATATTTCTGTGCAGAAATACTCAGTGTTATGAAGAATCTGAAGGCTAATAAATTACCAGGGCCTAATGGACTCTCTAGTTCTTTCTACAAGGTATTTAAAGACAGTCTAGGTCCTTATTTATGTAAATTATATAATGATATTCTTAAAGGCAGTAAAGTGCCTGATACATGGCAGGACTCAAGAATTGTGGTCATATTGAAACCAAATAAAGATCAAACAAAGGTAGCTAATTATAGACTAATTTCTCTGCTAAATCAAGATGCAGAGATTTGTACGTCTATATTAGCTATGAGATTGAAAGAACTAATAAAAGAACATATTAATTTAGACCAATGCAGCTTTGTGAAAGGAAAGCATGTCTCAGATCCCATTAGAAAAATGTTAAATCTTATTGAATATAACAAAAAACACAGGTCATCTTTGCTGTTTTCACTCTTGATGCATATGAAACCTTTGATCAGTTAGAATGGGTTTTTCTAGAAAAAATCTTGAAAAATATAAGTTGGCTCAACATTTTTGTTCAGCTATATTTAAATTGTATAACACTGTAAAGGCTACAGTAAGGACTAATAATTTAGAGTCAGAAAGGTTCCGAATATATAAAAGGACAAGACAGGGATTTCTTTTATCTCCCCTACTATACATACTATTTATAGTGCTATTATGGAGAATCCAAAATGATAGGCGGTTGCTAAACAATGAATTTTTATGTGAATATGATGTGAATGTATATGCTGATGGTATTGTGCTGTTCTTATCTAAACTAACCAAAGGGCTGCCAATTATTATCCAAGAAATAAATAATTATGTAAAACTAGCAGGACTGAAAATTATCAAAAAACAGAAGCACTTTTTATAAATATAGGCTCTAAGATCCAGAAAGAAATTAAGAAGCAATATGACAGTAATATCTGTCAAAAGTCAATAAGATACTTAGGAATCAATATTCCAAAAAATCTCAGTAAATTAGGTGTGCTAAATTATAGCCCATTGTTGCAAGGAATCAAAAAACAGCTTAGAAAATCTATACACAATTCTTAATAAAGAAATGGGGCTATTCAAAACTGTAAGGAATGCAATGTAATTTTTGCACTTCCTTAGGAAAAGAAATACTGATAGAACCATGTAAATGCCTTCTTCACTTTGGAAATATCTGTTATGTATCTTTATAAAAATATTTGGCGCGCTTATTTCAACTTAAAAATTGACCAAAACTGCATCTACCTTTGAGGATTAAGAATGTTTGAAGATTAAAGCTGCGTGACAGTTTGGGAAAAAAGTGTAAATGAAATGGATCTCTTCCATTAAAGCATATCTAATGCATTTTAATATAAGAAACCTGTCAAGATATTTCTAAACAGTAAACTATTTGAGAAAGTATTTTCATTCAGAGAAATTGGGGATGGAAATTATTATTTTTTAACTGGAAAGCATAATCCAAATGGTTTAAATAAATAAATGTACAGAGATGGAGTGCATATCAAATTTCAAAGATATGTGAGTACAAAGATAGTTAGAAATATAGTTATTCTTAAAGGGAAATGACTTGCATGACTGATGTTAGTTATCTCCTTGTCTGTCCAAAGAACCATGACTTGATTGAAACACAGACTCTGCTGTACAAATTTGCAGATGGGAACTAATTGACGGAAGATTGTTTCCAGTGCTTCAATAACAACTTTATTTGCCTTGAAACTATAATTTTAACTGGTTGGCATGATTGATCTGTACTATAATATTTGCCACTTTCTCTGTTGGTTATAATTATGCTATTTATAGGCCTGTTGTTGATTTTTAAAATCTACTCTATTTTGTGTTATTTAGACTTATTCTTTTATGCTGCCCTGCTCTCTGTAACAATGAAAGGTGTTTCAACAGTGCTCTAATATATAATTTGTCAATAAAGTTACATTTGATAGTTCTCTGTTTCCAATCTACACAAGAAATGCAAAGAATACATTGGGTGTGCATACTATAATTAACTACTATAATTAACTATTTAAATATATTTGTTTTCTAATGATTACTTTTCATTGACATTACTGTGTTTCTGGCTCAAATCTGAGCATTGCAATTTGTGATAGAATGTGAGAGTCGCCTTGGAAGACAGGAGAAAGAGTTGCCACCTAAGAAACAATCAGATAAAAGAAAAAGGAGTCTGCAACAGGGTAACAGTCAAAGAAAGAAACTTAGGAAAGACCTGCCGTAACTACTCAGGTAGTAAACAGTGAGGGTGGGAGATTTTTGCTTTCCGACTTGCAAGATTCTGTTAATGTAGCTTTACAATACAGTAGAATTAATTCATCTAATCTTGCTTCCTGTCTGGTTTACCTGGGAGGGCTGACATAAATCTTGCAAGTCTCCTACTCTCTTCTAAAGAGGAATTTTGAGAATGGCCTCTGATCCTCAAGGAACCTCTCTATCTGCAGAACATCTGGCAGCCACATTGTTGCAGCACCACAGCAAGTAGATGCACAGATGACCAATTTACAGAATGCCATGCTACAACTAATGCAGCAACTGGGGCAGAATTTACCTCAGCCCATAGCAGCACAACTAATGCATTCTCATGGCAGCTTGCTGGAGAGGTTTGGAGGGGACCTGGATCAATCCTGGACACTCATCTCTCAGTATGGGACGTTTATGGCAGGCAGACCAGTGGAATATCCCACTGATTGCACCAAAGTGATTTTCCGCTGAGCTTGCTGAAGGAAGCAGCAGCTAAGTGGGCAATACTGTTGATTGAGGGGAACGATCCAGTGCTGGACAACTATCAAGACTTCATGTGGAAGCTCAAAGGACATTTTGGGGATCCCAGAGAGAATCACAGCTAGTGGAGAGATCCAAAAGCTTAAGCAGGGACAGAGAATAATAAGGGCATATATTTCAGACTTTAAATTACTTGCTGGTGATGTAGGTGGAACAACTTAGCCCTAATTGACCAGTTCAGGGAATGGCTGAACAGTGAGATAAGGGATGAGCTAGTGAGACAAGGCATTCCAAATAACCTGAATGAACTATATCAGCATTGCATAATTATAGATGCCCAACTGGAAGAGCTGAGACAGGGAATGAATGGCAGGGAAAAGAGATCCTACAATCTGTCTTCCCCCATACCACCCCTCCCAATGGCCTCTACAGAATCCAGCATAGGAGAGTCCATGCAAATTTGTGCAGCCAAGAGATCCCTGTCATTAGGAGAAAAGCAAAGAATAAGGGATCAGGGGCTATGCTTTTACTGTGAGGCCCCAGGACACATAGCAAGATCATGTCCAATAAAAGCTCCAGCAGCTGTTAAGCAATAAGATGCAAAACTTGTAAGTCAACAGAGCATGAATCCAGCTGTTGCCCAGTGCGCTCTCAAACAGTGGCCCAGGAAAACTTCACCAGCCTCTCTCCCAGGAGCTCCGCAGAAGGGTGGGGCAGCATCCACCATTTGAGGAGAGCTCCAACAGCTAACAAAAGGCAAGCATATCTGATTACTCTTGTTATTGTTTCTTTAGACTCCAGGCAGAAGGTGGAGATTTCTGCTCTTACAGACTCTGGGGCAACTGCTAACTTCATAGATACAGAAATGGTACAGATGCTAAAGTTGCCAACCTAAGCTCTAGAAAACCCCATGATAGTCAAGATTATCGATGGTCAGCCATTAAGGGCAGGACCAATTCTGCAGTGCACAGTTCCTTTGCAATTGACAATCAAAGTTCACACAGAATTCATAACACTCTATGTAACTGCCTCCTTGCAAGTGCTTCAGATGCATGATCCAGTGATCAGGTGGGAGCAAGGGACACTCTCATTTCCATCCCCTAAATGCCAACAACATTGCTTACAAGCAGTGAAAGCTAAAGCCCTCACTTCATTGCAGGACAAGGGAGGATCATCTCTGCCAGAAAAATGTGCAGACTCCAGAAAAATATACAGACTACACAGATGTGTTCAAGGAGGAAGAAGCAGCCATCTTACCTCCACACCGGGCATGTGATTGCACCATCAACTTGAAACCAGGATCCCAGCAAAGAGGCAGTATCCCATGTCTACATGCAAGTTAGCTATACTCAAAGGGTATCTGGATGTCAACATCAAAAAAGGGTTTATTCATCCTTCCAATTCACCAGCATCTGTACCCACATTCTTTGTACCCAAAAAACTAGAGGGTGAAGCAGCAGCCACTCTGAAGGGAAAGGAGGGAGCCCACATGCATTTCATTCATGACTACAAAGACCTGAAAAAAGTAACAATTAGAGACCATTGTCCATTCCGGCTTATCTCCAATCTACTAGACTGGCTACACAAGGCATGCATCTTTACCAAACTAGACTTGAGAAGTCCTTACAACCTACCAATAGAAGAGAATTTCTATTTCCGTTTGGTCATTTCTATGGATGACCAAAAATACACAAGCTTGGCATAGCTCTCCGACCAATTGTATCTTTACCAGGGACTCCAACATACAACATAGTGAAAGAATTGACAAGAAAGCTTGGATATCTCACAGAGAAGAGTTAATATTCTATCACCTCCTCACTACAGTGCCTCCATAAAATCAAAGATGTACACATAGATGAAGATGAAGTTATGGTCTCATTTGATGTCACAGCATTCTTTACATCCATAAACCCAGAACTAGCGAAAGAATCCATATCAGCAGTACTACACAACACACCCAACCTAACCAAGTACACCCAGATCAAAATATACAGAATCATGGACCTCATCAACCTCTGCCTCACCACCTATTTTCAGTTTGATGGACAAATATACCAACAAATCAGAGGCAAACCCATGGGATCACCACTGTCAGGACTCATAGCAGAGATTGTAATGCAACGCCTAGAAACTATAGCACCTCCACACATACAACCTAAAGTATGGATCTGGTATGTAGATGACACCTTTGTTATAATAAAAAAAGGAACAACTAGAGGAGACACATGAAACTATCAACAACATCTTCAAAGGAATAAAATTCACCCGAGAGGAAGAAAACAACATGTTACCCTTCCTGGATATCCTCATCAGAAGAGGAAACAACAGCAAATCCAAGTCTATCGAAAGACAACCCACACTAATCAAGTACTCCATTACCAAAGTAACAACCCAACCTCCCACAAGAGGAGTTGTGTAAGAACATTATTCAAACAAGCACAAATGTATTGCAGCAACCCAGAACAGCAGAAAAAGGAAACAGACTACCTATACAGCATCTTCCAACAAAATGGATATCCATGCAGCTTTATCAAAAAATGCCTGACCACTCAAGCTACTACAACACAACCAACACAAGCTATGAAAAGGATCATACTGCCATACATCAGAAATGTCTCAGAAACTACCAGCAGACTATTACAACCACATGGCATCTGTGTAGCACACAAACCAACTAAAGCCCTCCAAATCATCTTTAGTAAACCAAAAGACCCCAGTGTAAGGACTGTAACAACCACTATGTAGGACAGACAGGCAGAAGGCTTGCAGAGCGCATCCATGAACACCAACTAGCAGTCAGAAGACATGATGAAAACTCCTTAATCTTGTCAGGTTCAGCCGGCGGGACACTGCTAGGAAACCCGGCCAACCGCGCTGAGCCAATTCTACCGCCCGCTTGCAAGCCGGGGAAAAAGAGGGAGTGAAAGCCATGGCTGATTAATGGGCCACCTGCGCCCACTTAACAAGGAAACCGCAGAGTGGATATATTGTATCCACTCTGATGAGCGGTGTGCACCGAGACAAAGAGCAAAGCCGTGAGCCGCGGAAAGGTGATCACCGCGCGATTGAGAAAACCCCGGCTTTGCGTGCAGCTGAAAGGACCCCGAGGAAACAAGCCCATGCTGGAGGGGTAGACAATCAAGGGACAATGGGATACTGGCTGAACCTGCCATTTGGACCATTAAGGGGGATTATTGGGGCACTGACAAGCCGCAACATGTAACTTGACGACTGGGCGAAGCGCGGGAAGGGGAGAGCTATATATTGTAACAAGAAATGTGCCAAGCCAGTCCTGGCTTTGTTTGTAACTGTTGCATTATGCTTGAGTAAACCTCTTTGTGCTACACATGTGTCACAGGAGTTTCTCTTGACGAACGGGGCATTCCTTACAAATCTCACAACACATGGACAGACATAACCATAGTTTCAACTGGGAAACTGTCAGCATCTTAGACCAAGCTCAATCCAAAAATGCGAGGGAATTCTTGGAAGCTTGGCATTCAGGCAAGGCAGCCATCAGCAGGCACATAGAGATAAACAACATCTACACACTATTCAAAAGAGACAATAGAAAGGAAAACAAAAGACCCGAACACCTCCTCACCAGCAATCATCACCCAGATAAGCAGAGATTAACACCAAGATTTTCACCAGACATACAATCAACCAGTAAACAATATCCTAATCAAGGAACTACTAGAAGGGGGAAAAATAAAACAAAACAAAACAAAACCCCCACCAACACTGGCAGGACAAGCCACTGTATATAAACAGAGAACAAACCCCATTCCATTCTAGCACTGAAGATGTTAGCTAGCCGGGTAACAAAATATTTGCAAGAAAACAACCAAGTCAGAGAACCCCAAGGATTCCACAGCTTACAACCTAATCAGAATGGAAGAAGGACTTGAGTATTTAACAGCCTTCAATACAAGGTATGGAAAATAGTAGTGCCTTTTGACCTAATCAACTACAGGGCTGTTTTTTCTACATTCATGAACCAAATATTTGCAGACATTTTAGAAAACAATATGTAGTTGTTTACTTGGATGACATCTTAATTTATTCTTAAGATCCCTTTTTGCATGTAACCAGTGTCAGAAATGTATAGCAAAAGTTATGGGACAACAAGCTCTTTGCTAAGTTAGAAAAATGTGTATTTGATCTGGCCCAACTGGACTATGGTTACAGAATCTCCACAGAAGGCATACAGATGGATCCATCAAAGGTACAGGCTATTCTATCATGGCACCTTCCCCATGCCCCCCTCGTAATGAAAAATGTGCAGTGCTTTATGGGCTTTACTAACTTTTACAGGAAGGTCATCCCTAATTTTGCTGAGCTTACTAAACCACTGTCCCAGCTCCTAAGAAAGGGTTGGTGATTCTCCTGGTCAAACCAAGAACAAGCAGCATTTCAAGAGTTAAAACAACTCTTTGCTTCTCAACCCCTCCTCCACCACCCCAACACCTCCTGTCCTTTTGTTGTGCAGACAGATGCCTCAGATGTGGGGGTAGGAGCAGTTCTACTCCAGGCAGAGAAGGAAGGACAGGGCAGATTTTCTACCATATGCCTTTTACTCCAGGGTGTTCCTACCTGCTGAAAGGAATTATGACATTTTCAATAAAGAGCAGTAAGAAATGCCTTTCAACAATGGAGACACCTGCTAGAAGGAGCAGAATACCCAATGCAAGTATGTACAGGTCATAAAAATTTAGAGATACTGCAGAACACCCAATCTCTCACCACTCAACACATCAGGTGGGCACAATTTTTCTCCTGCTTCGATTTTTACATCTCATATGTCCCAGGCTCCCAGAACAAGCTTCTAAACGTCCTCTCATGTAAGCCAGGTTCCCCAATCATACACCCCTAGCAACACTACTCCAGCCATGCAACTTTGAGTCTCCCCGTAAATCAGACCAACATGAAAGGCTGGGAGCAGGAAGATGCTGTTGATCTCTTTGATCAGGTTAAGGCACAGCAGCAAACGCCAGGGTCCAGATGAACTCCAAGGAGCCCAACAAAAGTACCATTTTGCCTTTCACAGTGGAGGGAGGGCAGCTGTTCCACAATGGATATTTGTATGTTCCTCTTCCCCTAAGTGAGAAAGTACTACAGCTGTTCCATGACAACAAAACAGCAGGGACCGGTGGTGGGTATGTGTGTGTTTAAAACCCAGCATAGACTTTTCAGGGAATTTTGGTTGCTGAGAGCCCATTCTGACATTAAGGATTATGATTCCTCTTGCCATGTCTCTTGTAGAGCAAAGCCAGTCCCTGGTAAGCTAGGGGGACTGTTGCAACCACTGGAAACTCCTTCCCAGCCATGGGACACTATTTCTCTAGATTTCATCACTGATCTTCCTCCACTGTGGGGATCTACTACCACACTGGTAGTAGTGGATTTATTTACCAAATTATCCCATTTTATTCCTTGCAATGGTCTCCCAATGGCCCAGGAAATGGCTCAACATTTTTTGGACCATGTCTTTAGATATAGAGGTGGTAATTCCATTGTAAGATGTTCAAAGTAACTTCAAGAAACTGAAATAAATGGTTATCATGGTGGAATGAATCACATATTAAGTTTGCACATAAGTATGCCAAAATTGCTGTTTTACAGGAAGGTGATTATTTGCATTTCTGTTATCCTATTTTTTAAAACTACTGTATCATTCATGTTCTATATTATGCATTGATGCAGTCTAGTTAAAAGTAATGGGTGAAAAGGAAGTTATTATTGCTTTATTATTTCCATAGGACAAGTATGGGGGAAAAAGTTACTTTGCCTCCAAATGTCAAGGTAAATTTCAACAATGACAAATGATGGAGAACAAACACATTTGAAAATGTGCAATTTAAAAACCAATTATCTCAGTATTCAAAGCCTTGCAAACACTCATCAGTCTTCAAATAAACTAAAATTAGCAGTTTAGTGTAATGGTTAAGGACCAGGCTAGAAACTGGGAGGCTGTGAGTTCTAGTCCCACCTTAGGCACAAAGCCAGCTGGGTGACCCTGGGCCAGTCACTTTCTCTCAGTCCTAGAAAAGAGGCAATGGCGAATCACTTCCAAAAAAACTTAAGAAAACTGCAGGGACTAGTCCAGGCAGTTGCCAGGAGTTGAAAAAGAAAGAAAGAAAGAAAGAAAGAAAGAAAGAAAGAAAGAAAGAAAGAAAGAAAGAAAGAAAGAAAGAAAGAAAGAAAGAGGGAGGGAGGGAGGGAGGGAGGGAGGGAGGGAGGGAGGGAGGGAGGAAGGAAGGAAGGAAGGAAGGAAGGAAGGAAGGAAGGAAGGAAGGAAGGAAGGAAGGAAGGAAGGAAGGAAGGAAGGAAGGAAGCAACCAACCAACCTTTGGTAGTCAGGGACCACATTTAGCTTGGGAAGGTGGATAAGAGGAATAATGGATGGAGCACTGATGCAAATAGCAGGATCCTGTCATATGCAATTTTTCCCCCCTAAGCTAAAGGGGAAAATGTGAGGATTTTTCTTCATTTTCTAAACTAAATTTCTAATAAATATTTTATTTCTTTATTCAAATAATTTATATAGCTTCCCATCTCAACACAGTGACTCTGAGTGGCTAACAGTACATAAAACATTCCAACAACATAATACAGAAGTAAAATAAAAACTTAAATGTCTAAAACCAAAAAAGCCATGATAATGAAACATATCAACAATACAATGCAACATGTAACTGAGGCTCCTAATAACCCATTTAAAAAAAAAAAAAACAGACCTAACTAACCTAATACATCAGACTCAACTAGCACCCTGGCCCAATGCCTGAGGAAAAAGGTCTTCAAGGCTTTGCAAGAAGAGGAGCCATCCGAATCTCATGGAGGATGCTGCTCCATAGGACAGGCACCATGACCAGCAATTCTCCTGAGACCTGCTCGATGACATCATTTCACAGAAGGGATCCAGAGCATGCCTACCCTGCTGGATCTGATGGGACAAGCAGAAACAATTGGAGACAGGCAATCTCACGGATAACCCAGCCCTGTGACATACAGGGCTTTCTAGATGATATTAAGCCTACCAGGGTTGTATGAAAAGTAATGCCTCCACCTCCATAACTTCAGTTTAAATAGGGATATTTAATAATTGAAACATGGACATAATCCTTAATCAGGTCTTTTGTTACCTGCATTTGCTTCTCCACATAATTACCATCATTTGTTATATACTCCTGGCAACAATAGACAAGCTTCTTAAAGTCATCATGAATGAAGTCATCACTTGTCTATTCAACCAGATTCTAACAGCCTATCTCTTCATTTGAGTCAAACAGATGCCCACAAAGGTATTCTTTCAATTTAAGGAAAGGTGGAGATTCATGTCACCAAGTCTGGACTGCGTGGCAAATAGGGTAAGATGATGAGCTACAAATTTGCATTTGCCTCTTGGATGATTCATGAAGTATGAGTTCTAGGGTTGTCACATTGCAGCAAAATTTCCTTCTTGTCCTTGTAATTCTATTTCATCATTGTTTCAAACTTTTGAGTGTTGCAATGTAGTGCTCTGAGTTGATAGTGATGCCACGTTCAGGGAAATCCACATGAAAAACACTATTTTCAGCCATGAGTTTTCCTGTTGAAGCTTGAATTCTGATTCCCTCCCACCCCATAGGTGAAGCTTTGTGATAATATTCCATGGACTGACACTTTGTTTCTGGATTGTAATGATGAGTTCATATTTCATTGGCTGTTACAATGCTGTGAAGAAATTCCTCACCTTCATTCTCATAGTATGACAAATTTCATACTGCCAGAGCTTCTGGCAAATTTCAATTTTTGAAGCTTTCATCTCTGCCATCAGCATGTGGGCACCTATCTTGCACAAACCATCTAATACTGAAAAACATCGATAACATGACCAACAGGCTCCTGTGAAATGCTAACTTAACAGTGATTTCCCTTTGCCAATTGTCCTTAGTCAGTTCATCAAGTTTTGTCACGTGAAACTCTACTTCATTCTTGATCACACAAATCAGCTGTCCTCGGTTCACCATCTTTACATTTTTTGTCCCAGTGATACACAGTACTCAGGTCTTACCATAAATAACCTGAATTCAGTGGTGAATTTCAATTGGAGACTCCTTCAGCAGTCAAAAATTCAACCATAGGACATTGCTTAAAGTGCATTGACAAGTACTCACAGATGGCTTCCATTTCATAACAACAGAAGCACATTTTTTTCTCACTACAACTTCCCACCAACTGAAGTGAAAAGACAGATGCTAATGAACATATCAGAGCTTTTAGCATGTCAGTACTGCCATCAGTTGGCAATTTATAACCTTGGAGGCATTACTTTTCATTTAACCCTCATATTTTTGGGTTTCTCTTACAGGTTTCATGTGTTTTCCTTGTCAAAATTGCAGGAAACTGCCATTGATTTTCCCCAATTGTGTTCAGAAAAAGTTCCTGGATTTATAAAATAGGTGGGGGAGGGGTCTGGGTTCCCAGAAAGTAGGTTTGAGGGGGCCTTGGGTTGCTATTCTTGACCAGTGAGTTGAGATATATGCTTCAGTTACAAAGTACAAAGATTTAAAAGAAGTGTCTATAACCAGGGAGGTAGATGATTTTCCATTGCTATGAAGATACTTTCGGTTCTCAGCTATTGTGTGGGATGGTCTTCCTATCTCCCATTAGAGTCCAAAGAATATTGGTATTACATCACTCTATTCTTATATTTATCATCTTGTTTTGATGTTTGTTTGTTAGTTTGGTTTGGTTTGCAGCCAAACCATGATGATTTTAAGGAGCGTAAAGGAACTACAACAGAATGTGAAATACATATTGATAAAATACTACTGAGGCTTTTCAAAGCTTTTGTCCCTTTAATTAGTCTTCTTTTTTCCCCTCTGTGTGGGAAGGGTTTTTTAAATTATTTTATTTTCCTTGCCAAAGTAATGGATCATATTCTTGTTTTTTTAAAAAAGACACAGTATTGAAATATAATGCAGTACCGAAAGGCATTTGCTGGATCAGAAGCTCTGACCTTTTCATGCACAGTGTCACCCTTTCCTCCTCCTGCAGATACCTCTGGCAATGTAGTACCCAAACAATGCAGTATGGTTGGTAATTATCCTGGCTTCAAAGAGAAAAGAAGTAAAAAAACTTATTTAAAGCCTCCTGCCCAAAGAACAGGAACTAATCAAAGACAAATCTGAACTGTTTACATGTACAAACAAATTAATGAGAAGCAATTGTCTGTTGTTCTAGCTTACATGCATCAAGAAGAACTACTGATTAATGGGACTGTTTTAGGAATAAGCTTGGCTTTTATTGGCTAACTAAATAACCAACATCTTGCTCACAGGGTATGACATTGCCGAATTTAAAGTATAATGTGATTATTCCTAGGTCTGCGTATATTCTCTGTCACCCTTTTCCACATTGGTAGCCTATAGATTTGTTGAAATATAACACATCATCCCTAACTTGCCCAACCAAAGGCTATGCTGGGTAGGAATGATTAGCACTGCAGTTCAACTTGACACTAATTTGGATAGTGCTGCCTTAGGCTGGTGTGACAATTAAGGCTTGAGAAAAACCAGCCAAGGTAGCTCTTCCTGCAATGAATTTTGCAATTCTATGTATTTATGAATATTGATCAGAACTGAGTACTCGAAATGTTTTACTATTGGTAAGTCCACAAAAGGCTATTACTTACCTAACTAATACTTACTCAAGTATTAGCTGAGAGTAACTAGGAATTATCCTTAGATTATTTTAGGTCACTTGCTAGCGTTTGAACAACCAGTAAATAGGGAAGATAGAAAAGTTGATAAATCAGATTCCTTGGTTGTCTAGGTGATAGATAGGTATTACACATGGAACAAATGACAGTTTTGATGGCTATCAAAATGGGATCTGGCTGTATAAAAATAACTATAATCACAATAATGTCAGGCAAGCCAAATCTTAGTCATCATAATAAATGGAAACCAGGGTTAATTACAATAAGTTCCTAACATTGCTCACATAAGTCTCTCTAGGTTTGATACAAGGTAAAGTTCTGATCAAATCAATAGCAACCACTGTTATATTCCACTGATTTTGGATGGCATTTTTCAGTGCAGTGCAATTTATGTGTCCTCAAAAGCTCCAAGTGGAATTATTGGTTTTCAGATAAGTGTACATAAAGCTATAGCATTAGCTTGTGTAGCTCAATCACTGAAATCAACAAAAACTCACCCAGGGATACTTCAGCATGCACACATCCTATGAATATTGAAACAGGGATATTATTGTCACCCAAGCACACATTGCTGTTTCAGCTTGCTCTGGCTTATTGCATTTCTACCTTCTCCCCAAATCACCACCACCACCACCACCACCGCCACCACCATCATCATCATCATCATCATCACAAGAAAAAGAGAAAGATGATATGAGGAAGAGAGTTTCTGAAAGACTGTAAAAGGCTGGTGTATCTCTTTGTGAATGGGAAGCATATTTTTCCCATTCATAAATCCTGGGTTGGATTACATATCTCATGATTTTATGGCAAGGCATATATCACTAGCAGCCACAGAAAGCTCTGTAGATATCCTTTCAACCCTAATATTTTCATTCTCTTAATCCCATTCTTCCTCTTTTCCCCCTTCTTCTGCTGAAAATGGACTATAGAAGAGATGTGGGACATTATTTCTTCCATTGCTGATCACAAAGTCATTGGGATTTCATAAAAATGTTCACTGAGTAATGCTCAAGAATTGTGGGCTGGGGTTTGCTCCTATAATTTTGTTGGGATTGCAAAGGTTAGGATCAGTAATATCTTAATTCAATTGGCTTGTCTTCAAACAAAACTTCCTCTTAAGGAAGAATAAATAATTGTTATTCTCAATCATAAACACTTTAAAATCTATGACAGATTACAACAGATGCTTTCAGTCTGAACTGAGATCACATCTTGAAATATATGTGCTAAGGGAAACCTGACCTTGGAAACAGTGTGTATTATCAAATTTACCCAGCAAGCCAAATGTAACTTGTATGGAATCTTAGCAAGCAAACTTTATTATAAACTTCATAGCAAAAAGTATAATATATGCTTAATAAAAACAGTTCAAACTGCAAATCAATTCCTACTTAAATGATTAAAAGCTTAGGTTATGATTACCTTGCTGGAGATGAAATGGAAATCAGAGTGCTAAACTGGAGGCAAATTAAATCAATATATAATTGTCTGAGATGGAAAAAGATTTCCAAAATTTTTGCCTATACTAAGGTCTGATGAGCAAGTAGTGAAGGGAGGTTGCTCCATAAGCCATGGGATGTCCAAAGAGAGAAGTTTCCAGTCTGGATTTTCTGAACAGAGATTCTTTCTAGGCAATTTCCCATGAAAATATTTTATACTGAATGGTAGTAATCATGACACAGAGCTGATTTTGCTACAGAATCTTGCCCAATATTCAGGTGTATTGCTTTTTCTAAGAGACATGGGCCTGTCACATCCTTGGAGCCAAGGTTCAACTCTGCAATACAAATCATTCATTACATGAAATGAGGAAATCTGAGCATGTACAAATTACCTTTTCTAGTAAGCACCTCTGTAATAATATATATAGGTATATAATGTCAATATAAGGATGTTCAGTTGTTGTTTTTTAAGTGTATCTCTTGTTACAAGAAGTAATTGTCTCACCTCACTCTGCCCTAGTCAGACTTCATTTGCAGTACTGCATCTAGTTCTGGACACCATAGTTCAAAAAGGGCAGTGAGGAATTAGAACAAGTTCAGAGAAGGGCTACCAAGAAGGTGAAGGTCTGGAAACTAAGACTCATGAGATATGGGCTTGTTTAGCCTAAAATAAAACGTTACTTAGGGGAGATATGATAACAGTCTTCAGATATCTGAAAAGTTGTTACATGGAAGAGGCAGTGGACTTATTCTCCCTTGCCCCAGAGAGCAGGGGCAGGATTAATGGTTTAAAACTGGTAGTGTATCCTTCATTGAGCAAGTGGTTGGACTAAATAAACTCTAAGATTCCTTCCAACTCTATGATCCCATGATCATTTTCATAGATGGTCCTAGCACTCAGATCTAGCATTAAAGACTTGGATTTCAAATACAGCTGACTACCATGAAAAGCCAAACCAAATGAGTTTACTTATATATTTATTATTTATCAGGTCTTATGTGCTTGTATAAACAATGTGTGGCATTGCTCTTCTACAGTAAGAAAGTCAACCAATAAAAATGAATGACATAATAAATTACAATGACATTAAAAAAAAAAAAACTGTACCCAAAGAATGATGATGAAAACAGGCAAACGGAAAACCATGATGGGCTTATTCCTCATAGCAGTTTAACTCCCAAGGCTCCCAGAAAAGCTGTATTTTGAGGCATCTTTTCCTAAAACCTAACATAGTATGAGTGAATCTGATTTTGGAAGGTATGCTCTTCTAAGGAAGGGACCAACTGAGAAGGCTGAAGATGACAGTCCAAAGAGAAGAGACCTAGCTTATGCTTCCTGATCTTATTGGATGGCAGAGACCACTAGGAGAAAGCAATCCCATAGATATCCTGGTTCTCAGCCATGTAGGGGCTTTAAAGATGACAACCAGCACCTTGAGTTGCATTCAGAAGCAAACTGGTGACCAGTGAAGTTCTCAGGGTAGAAGTGTCATACGGGAGATAGAAAAGCATCACCAAATAAATTATTCCAAGATTCTTTCTTTGTTAAAATTAATTCTGAGAAATGAAATGACAGCAATTGGATATAAAATGCAGTGTGATCACGAAACACACAGACAACTCTGACACATTAAACCAAATTAGCTTTGAAACATGACTAACATTTGAACCTAATTACTTTTGAAATGTTTTTAAAGATAAAATTGCATTCCAATTTCAAATAAGCAACTTATTGTTAATTCATTGGATTCATCTGCGCTTTTGTATTTTTAATTTGTATGGCAGAAGAGAGCAGTTAAAGACTAAGGCTGCTGCCAATTGTAATACAAAGGTTCTCACACTTTGGGGACTTCATTAGCTGAGCAAGTAACTCAGATAAAGCCAGACTGAGACCTTGCAGAAAAGACTAAAAAAAAAAAAAAAAGTTTCATTGCCAGACTTCAGTGGAGGTGTCATGATAACATTGTCATCAGATGTTTCTGATGAAAATAGCTTCATAAAAATCTAGCAACCTGGCCCAGTTTCAGTTTGCTCGCTTAAATCGTTTTCAGAATTTGTTAGTTTGGTCATAGTCATTAATTTTACACCAAACACTATAAATAACAGTGTGCTGTATTGGATGCAAGGCTGTGCATAGGTAATGGGATATCCTGGAAAAAAAATGGGACTGTCCCCACCACAATTTGTCCATTCCTCTTTCAAGGTAAAAAGTCCATTTTGTAACCAATGATGACAGGCACTAGAACAGACATCAGTAAGAGAACAGCATCCTTTTCTCTCTGATACTTGGGGAAGCATTAGAATAATTGGGGATTGTTCAGGGAAGTCATGATGAAGAAGCACTGTTGTGTGATTTTATATGTGTTGAATAGCAATAGTATAGATCACACTAACTCCCGCAAACTAAGGTTTAAATTGTTAAGTGTGAGTGTTCCTTAGCAACCAGGAAGGATAGCCAATCAAATGTATGTCTAGACTGTTAATTAACTGTAGACATTTCTCCTGTTGGGAAGCTGCTCTGCTCTGCTTCTTGTTTGTTTAAAGGCTGTTTGTTTCAGCAGAGGCCTTTGAGCTTAATCTGTTGAGGCTGCCCTTGAAGTAAAATGGTCCCTGCTTCTTGAGCTAATTTTTATCCTTGCCATAAACATCTCTTAAGAAAACAGAGCAGCCAAGATTTGGCATGTTTTAAAATTACCCAAATATATATAAAATCAATAGAGTCCACTAGAGTTGGGCAGCCAATAAACTTAAGATGATGATGTTGAGGAGGAGGAGGAGGAGGAGGAGGAGGAGGAGGAGGAGGAGGAGGAGGAGGAGGAGAAGAAGAAGAAGAAGAAGAAGAAGAAGAAGAAGAAGAAGAAGAAGAAGAAGAAGAAGAAGAAGAAGAAGAAGAAGAAGATTTAGATCAATATATGCAAGCATAGCATTTATATGACTGACGCTTTCAAAAGCAGTAACATTGGTGGAACACATTAAATGGACCCTGGTTTCTATCTCTCCACAGCCCTTTCCTTCTTCGTCCTGCCTATATTGGCATGTGTTTCAGTGTTGCAATAAATTAACAACATTTATTGTCAATTCAGCAAAGAAATAGTTTGCTGAATACTTCCCCACAGTATCAAGGTGCCAGGCTCAATGGCAAATCCAGGTCTTCAAAGCTTTGCAAAAAGCCAGAGGGTCAGGGCAAGTCTGATCTCTGGGGACTGATGTCCCAGAGGGTGGGCATGATGACAGAAAGGGCTCTCTTCCTGGGTCCTGCCAGATAACTCTCCCTTGTGGATGGAACTTGAAGCATGCCTCTGCTGTCAGATCTAACATTCTATTCTGATAAAAGCAAAATGGTGGTTTCCTTCAACAAGGTGCAGTCAGGGTTCTCATCCAATACTAGTGCCTAGGACAACTGTCTTAGGGATCATTAGTTATACCAGCAGTTTATCCATTCTGGTCCAATTGGGGTTTCATTTCTAGTCTATATTATTTATTTTATCTATATGTCTATGTTATTTTGTCATTAATAAAGCATTTTTTACAAGCCTGATACTCATTTTTTTTCAAAGAAGGTTTTTCTTGCAAAATGCACATTTTACTTGAAAACACATTTGAACCAACATTTATATCTTTTTAACTAATGAAAACCACAAAGCAACTTTCAAAGTATATTTTAGCTCAATTCATCTCTGTATAGACTAAGAGGAACAGATCATACCATTTGTATTTAAATGAAGGAAAACTAAATTTCTCAAACATTCCTACATAAAATATATGAAATATCAGCTTTGAATTCTATGTTAATGTGTATACTTCTTGCTTCTATCTTGTACCATGTTGTTTCTTTTCTTATGTTCCTGTTATGTAGAGTGCAGCAATACCCCCAGGAAATGGCCAAAAATTACATACCAGCATTAGAGAGATTTAAACAATGCAATGTCCATATCCTGTTCTCCAAAGAAAATCCAGCCAGAAAGTATAAAATATCTGGTTGTTTAGTGATAAAAATGCAAAACTCCATAAAATACAAGTTTAATACAAAACAGAGTAAATTTCACTTCTTCTCATATATAGGCATCCAAGACTTATCCACTATGCAAGTATAGCAAAGTCTCTAGCCAAAAACTCTCAGAGAAGAGGTACACTACTTGGTTATTAGTCACTACTACATAACCCATAAAACTGATTACATGATGGCTAAAATTCTACTGAGCAGCTGGGCATGTAATCCTCCCGTTTTATTGCCTCCCCTTGAGTAACTAGCATACAGACGCCAATGGGTGGCAGTAAATAGCAGTATACGTGCAAACCAACAAGGCCAAACTAAGTCACACGATTTTTCTAGTCACAACAATATGTTTTTAAAGATAGTGAGATGACTTTCTTCCCATGAGAAAATCCTGACAGTTCCTAGTAATCTTGCACCGTATTCTAAGGATATAATTTATTGCAAAAAAAAAATTCAGAATACAGATCATATTCTGATTTGATTCTCAAAATCAAAATTAGAAATGACATTTTATATTAGCCAAATGACTCAACTTTTTGTGTCATTTGTTAATACACTTTGCAAAATTTGTCCATTCTTCCTTTAAACATGGGACAGTAACATCTACTGAATCTTGAAACCTGCACAAGAGGCTCTCAGTGATCCTATCTATATTTTTGGCATGTCCTATTCAAACCCCCACATCTAGCAGGTGACAGCACCCACCTGATCTGGGTTGTCCCCAAATTAGTTTATTATTTATTTATGGCAAAATGTTATATGTATCCTCATTCCAATATTCTGGACGCTTGACAAGCCATAAAGTTATACTTCAAAACAATCCCTCAAAGGCACAATAAAATAAAATAAAATAGTGTTAGCTGTACCCTCAGGAACATTTCATTTTTTTTAATCAAATCTGTATATGTGTTTGTGTGTGTATGTGTATATAGGTTCAGTGATCCTATGTGGCATTAAACACCTGGAAGATAAATATTTTTAATTTCCAGGAAAATCTGGTACATTTCTAAGAACACACTGAAATACTGAATCGTAACTTAAAGAATAGGTTCTAAGCAGTGATGTGCCCAAACAAGTTACATATCAGGGTATGGAAGGAATGGGCAGAAGTGGTCTCAGAACTGCCGACTACAAGCTTTGAAAATACTTGGAGAACTGATGGAATGCCAGTAGACTGGAGAACAGCAAACAAAGCCCTAGGTATATGGGGAAAGGGAAGACCTGGGAAAATATGGACCAGTTAATTTCACTTTTAATTAGAACAGATACTGGAACAAATTGTCAAGAAATTGCCTATAAAGACTTAGGTAAGAATACTGCCATTATCAGGAATCAAGAACAATTTGTGCCAAAATAACCTCATCTCTTTTTTATGACAGATTTCACTAGTCTGGCAGACTATTGGTGTATAGTACCTTGATTTCAGTAAAAGGTCTCTCATCATATCCTGATGGACAAAGTGGATAAATGTAGGCTAGATTGTACTGCTTGCCAGTATATTTGAAATTGGTTGAGCATCCAATTTTATCCAAAGAGACGTTCTGAGGGAGTCCCCCAGGGTTCTGTGCTTAACTCAGTGCTGTTCAACATTTGTATAAGAGATCTAAAGTACGGAAAACATGTTTATCAGATTTTCAGATAACTGCAAGCTAGGGGATTGGATCAACATCATGAATCAAAATAATCTCAACAAGTTTGTGTATTGGGTCAAATCCTGTTAGATTTTGTTCAATGGTGGTGAGTAATCCTTGCATCTGGGAAGAAAAATAATCAAATGCATAGTTAGATGATTGGAGAGACCTGGCTTGGCAGCAGTGAATGTGATAAAGCTCTAGGAGTACTAGCTGACTTCTAGGTCAACAAAAGCCAATGTGAGCCAGCAGTATAACGCACAAGCTAAAAAAGCAAGACAGCCTTGGGCTATGTAACAGAAACAATAAATCTAGATTAGGGATGATCATTGCTTCACTACATTTTCCATTGGCTAGAACACACTTGCAATACTCTGTCCAATCCTGAACAACACACTTTAAAAGAATTATAAAGAAGCTGAAACAGCTGTAGATGAGAGCTACCAGGTTTACACGAGATCTGGAACCATGTCCTTTGAGGAATGGTTAAGCTTAGCTTGCAAAAGAGAGGTCTAAGGGATAATATGACACCACTCTACAAATATCTGGAAGGCTCTCACAGCATATTGGAACTGAGAGCAGAATAAGGACTATCAGTTGAAATTAAAAGAAAAGGGATTCAGACTGAATATTAGGAAGAATTTCCTGATGGTAAAAGCTGTTTTGCAAAAGAACAGTCTGCCTAAAAGAATAGTGGATTCCCTCTGCTAGAAGTTTTCAAATGAGGGCTAGCTGACCACTTGTTAATTAAATTAAACACTGTCATTTTTTAAATTGCAGCATTTTCAATGTCTTTTTCTAAAAGACAAATTATTGTGCAATGCAGCATTTTATGAAACATATGATCCATGTGATCAGCTGTGATCCTGGCCAAAACCATGGCTTCAGAAAATAGGTATGAGTGCTTTATACATTTACTGAATGAGAATACCCATAGCAAGGTAGGGCCATTTAACAGCAATTGGAACCTATATTGTAAGAAGATTAATATTCTTAATATATCTTAATTTATACTAATTCATAGAGGCTAAATTATGAAGGTTTATTATCATATAGTCTAATTATATTTTCTAAAATAGAAAAGCACATAAAGACAGAAACAAATGTAGACTGTGAATCTTCCAAATACTGACCAGAGTCATATGAGTGGACAAGCTGGACCCAGATGAACTCTAAAAGGATGTTTTTGTTTTTAAATACTGGTTCAGAATACCCCCAATACTTCCACTTAACAGCACATGTCACCAAAGATATACTAATAAGGGCATAACTCAATAATAGACCATTCTCTTTTTGTTACACATGGCCACGCTATAACAAGGTCCAAGATCACATACATGATCAGGCTGAATTAATAATGGATATAATGAACCTGGTGCAAACATAAGAAATTTAAGTTCTTTTAAGATGAGCAGTACATATGGATTCATAGAAGCTACAGAAAGTTTCATTTCTTACCTACATATGCCACTATATTAGGAGAAAGAAGAAACACAGAAGCCCAGGTATAGTTTATAAGTTCAAGTTAATATGAAGGGTTACAGCATGAAACGAAATACAGTAATATTATTTTTTTGCTGGAATAAAATGTAGCTTAATATGCATTATGATAAAATATATATACAGGTACTCCCTGGGTTAAGAACGCCCAGGTTACAGATGACCCATAGTTAAGAATGGAGCCTATTGTAGCAAAATTTGAGTTAAATTCAAGTTAAATGCACAATGGTTTGAGTTAATTACACAATACTACTTATACAGTATTATACAATAATACTGCTCCAGCTTACATACAAATTTGACTTAAAGACAGACCTTAGGAATGGAACTTGTTCTTCAACTGGGGACTATCTGTAGAACTAAAAGTCTTATCTCATTCTATCCTGAGCCTAAAACCATGTGAACATTAATCACCAAGCCTGTGTACCTTAATTGTAAGGCCAGGGATGTTACCAACCACAAGGACAGTGCAAAACAATACTCTCACAGTTCCTTAAATCTAAATCAAAATAGTCTAAAAAGAACAGAAAACACACATATGCCAGAGATGATAGAACAAAGGGCTATAATCGTATATTGGACAAAGAACAAGGATAGCATCAGCAAGTGGATCATAACTAAGATTACGAAGTCCAGGAGTGTCCAATATATATGTTTTGCAAGATGTTGCCCAATTAAAATGAAGCAACGTTTGTAATCAGAAACTGATGCAACAATGCATCATCACATCAATGCTGCATACAGAGATCCGCACTGAGGATGGGTGCAGACTGAAACGCACACACACACACAGGGCATGGTTCAGATAAAATTTGGAAACCCTAATTCAGATTCTGTACTCTACCTGCAGTGAACCTTGAAGTTTCATATTTTCCCCTTCCTACCTGCACTTTTCTTCAGTTTTATAGCAGAGGACAACATTGGAGGCTTTCATTTCTGTTTCTTAAGAAACCCTTTGCTCACTCTTAGTAAACAAAAATAGCTTGATCCTGAGAATTAACTAGAGTCAAGGACTCCCAGGGGAGGTATGGAGAATTGAAGACGGCTTTGCAAAAGCGGAGCTGATGACCATGGCAAAAACCAAGAAACTTGTGAGTAGACACTTTCCTTGGAACATCTCTGGATAAGGAGAGGACAGGAGATCACCCACATGTGCTCCAACAGCTGCTTCTCATGAGGAGACTGCAGGAAAGTGGTTTTCTGGGGGGTTGAGCACTGAGAGACAATGGGATTAGCCATTTTGCTCACAACCGTGGTGGAGAATTTTAAAGGACACTAAGTTTGCAAGCCTCACTTTCTAATCACTTTTGGAAATTGTTCATTAACTACTTCTAAGCTATTAGAGACCTTCAGAAGGACAAGTTTGAAAATGCTGTTGAGTCTGCCTGTAATTATGAATGAAAGAAAATTTTAATCATAAATGTAAGAATTTAAAGAATGTGAAATAAACAGCCAAAAGCTAAATAAGATTTTGATCTTAGAAAGTTATAAATGGACTAAGGGTCCAGGTAAAATTGGAATATTGAAACTTTTACAATAAGATTTTGGAATTAATTATAAAGAACAAACAGCTTCTTGTGGGAAACAGATTCTGCTTTAGGTTTTATAAGACAAAACAAAGGTAAGCAATTTCATGATTTCAGAAACTGGATACTAGAGGAGACTATCATTTTTAGGTAGAGGAAAGATTTACAACCCAAATATTTGCAAAACATTATAACAATAAAAATACTGAAGGAGACTTCTGAAGAATGGAGTTAGAAATTAGTAGCCACAATAACAACGTCAATAATGATGAGAATGTTTCACTGCATCTACAAAAGAAACTGGCTAAGGTTTTACAATTTAAAAGGGAAATACAAATGATAAACCAAGAGATTGACCTGGAGAGAGAGAGGGAGGGAGGGAGGATGAGAGAGAGAGAGAGAGAGAGAGAGAGAGAGATTGTTAGAAGTAAAAGGAAGGAATATAAAGTTGGTTTATTTGATCAAGGTTAAAACAAGATATGTTACTTCTGGCAACCCTTTCCGGACTTTCTGCTGACACCAGGACTGAAAAGATGATGTTTTATGGATTTGTTTATAGGTAGGAGATTGGATATGAAATGAAGAATAAACATTTGTAACCTTAGAGGGGGTGTTTATACTTGTGATGAAAGTTGGAAGTCACTTCTTTATTTCTTTTCTCTTTCTTCTCACTTTCTTTTTTCTTGCACTTTTTACTTCTTTCTATTCTCTTTTCTTACTTTAGTTTGTATTAGATTTTACTATTATAATCAAAATTCTTTACATATGTGTGCGTGTATGTTTGTATGTATGTATGTGTGTATATATATATATTCCCCTCTCACCCCTATGCATGATACGTGTCTTCCTCAATCTCGGGTCCTCTACCAGAGGCCTGGGAGTTTGAGGGTTCTGCACAGTATCTTAGCTGTTCCTAGCACTGCACTCTTCTGGGCAGAGAGCTCTGATGTTGTTCCTGGGATCTGTTGGAGCCACTCTCCCAGCTTAAGAGTCACGGCCCTGAGTGCTCCTACCACCACTGGGACCACTTTGGCCTTTACTTTCCACATCCTCTCTAGTTCCTCCTTCAGGCCCTGGTACTTCTCCAGCTTCTCATGCTCCTTCTTCCTGATATTGCTGTCACTTGGCACTGCTACATCTATCACTACCGCTATCTTCTGCTCTTTGTCTACTACCACAATGTCTGCTTGATTGACCAGTACCTGCCTATCCGTCTGGATCTGGAAGTCCCACAGGATCTTAGCCCTGTTATTTTCCACGACCTTCTGTGGAATCTCCCATCTGGACTTGGGGGGGTCTAGCCCATACACTGTGCAGATGTTCCTGTACACAATGCCAGCTACTTGGTTGTGCCATTCAGTATATGCTGTTCCTGCCTGCATCTTACATCCTGCCACTATGTGTTGGACTGTCTCTGAGGCCTCTTTGCACAAGCTGCACCTTGGGTCCTGTCTAGTGTGGTAGACCCCTGCTTCTATGGATCTGGTGTTTAGTGCCTGTTCTTGTGCTGCTATGATCAGTGCCTCAGTGCTGTCTTTTAGTCCAGTCCTTTCCAGCCACTGATAGGATTTCCCAGTGTCAGCCACCTCAGCTGTCGATGGTACATCCCATGCAGGGGCTTGTCTTGACATGGTATTTCTTCCATTTGAACTTCCTCCCATGTCTGCTGCTGCCTGAGGCATTCTCTCAGCCATTCATCTTTGGGTGCCATCTTACTGATGTACTGCTGGATGCTCCGGGTTTGGTCTAGGACAGTGGCTTTGACACTCATCAGACCCCACCCGCCCTCTTTGCAGCTGGTGTACAATCTCTGAGTGTTGGACTTGGGGTGGAAACCTCCGTACATTGTGAGGAGCTTCCAGGTCTTCACATCAGCAGCCTCCATGTCTTCCTTTGACCAGGTCACAATACCAGCAGGGTATCTGATGACTGGCAGGGCATACATGTTGATGGCATGGATCTTATTCTTCCCATTGATCTGGCTCTTCAGGACCTGTCTTATCCTTTAGTGGTAATTGGATGTTGCTGTCTTTCTTGCCTCCTCCTCATGGTTCCCGTGTGACTGTGGGACACCAAGGTATTTATAGCTGGTCCCTATGTCTGCTATGTGGCTTACTGGTAGTTCCACTCCATCGGTCTTACCTACCTTCCCTCTCTTTACTATTATCCTGCCACAGTTCTCCAGTCCGAATGACATCCCAATGTCCTCGCTGTAGATTTGTATCAGGTGGATCAGTGAGTTGATGTCTCATTCACTGTTAGCATACAGCTTGATGTCATCCATGTAGAGGAGGTGGCTAATGGTGATTCCACTCTTGAACGTGTACCCATATCCAGTCCTTGTGATTATCTGGCTGAGGGGATTTAAGTATATGCAGAACAGCAGCGGGGACAGTGCATCACCTTGGTATATGCCATGCTTGATGGCCACTTGTGCAAGCTGTCTTGAGTTGACTTCCAGTGTTGTCTTCCATAGTCCCATTGAGTTCTTGAGGAAGGTCCTTAGTGTCCTGTTGACTTTGTATAGCGCCAGGCATTCACAGATCCATGTGTGTGGCATTGAGTCATAGACTTTCCTGTAGTCAATCCAGGCTGTGCTCAGATTGGTCTACCTAGACCTTGAGTCTCAGGTGACTGCTCTATCTATGAGTAACTGGTGTTTTGAGCCTCTGGTGTTCCCAGTGCCCTTCTGAACTGTGCTCATGTACTGGACCATATGGTCTTGTAGCTTGCCTGCTAGGATGCCTGTTGTGGGGAGGCAGGTTATTGCCGATAGTTGGATGGTGCTGTTCCCTTGTGAGCATCTTTCATGATCGGCACTGTCCTTCCTTGTGTTACCCAGTCCGGGTGGGAGCCTGCTCCTAGCAGCTGGTTCATCTGTGCTGCTAGGCATTCATGCACTGCCAGCTTTTCATGTTCTTGACCCACTGTTGGAAGTCTGCTACTGTGATGATGACTGGTTCCTGTTCTGGGAGATTGCTGTGGTCTGCTTTCAGGTCCTGCAGCCACTTTGCACTGGTCTTCTCTTTCTCCCATATGTTCTTCCAGTACTGTTCAGTTTCCACTGCTGGTGGCTCTCCTATTACTGTGTAGTTGCACTGCAGTTGGGAGTACACTTTGGATGGTTCTTTGGAGAACAGGGCATTTATCTTTGTGGCCTCTGCTTCTCTAGTGTATCTCCTTAGCCTAGCAGCCAGTGCTGTGAGCCTTTGTTTAGCAGTCTCCAGGGTTCCAGATGGAGTCAGGCCCATATATTTTTTTCAGTAGTTGAGACTTATCCTTAATCTTCACACCCTTCTGTAGTTGCACTAGCTGACTGACTTCTCTCCAAGTTGCCTTGATCTTAGCCTCCAATCTCATTTTCCAGGGGGAGGGGTATGTACTGCTATTCTTCTTGATCATGTAACCAAGCATTTCCAGGACCACAGTGGCTGTAGCATATACCAGTTCATTGGTTTGAGTTACGGTGGTAGTAGGGATTGTCTGGAGGGCTCTGTTGGCATCTTCCAGCATACTATCCAATGGTACTTCTACACTAAGCCTTGGTAATTGGTCTTGGGGGTTGACTGTAGCTAGTTTATCCATGATCTTCTGCCTCATATGAACTGCTATGCTCTGTAATGGAGGGGATGGTAGTGACATTCCGGCTTCAGGTGTTGGCTGTACATCCAGTTGTTCTGCCAGGTCTGCTTGAGTCCGGGTTGTAATGTGGAGTTGGTCTATCTCAAGTTGTGAAAGCAGCTTCCTCTTCACTATGTTGAAGCACTGGGTAACTAGTTGTTTCTTAATTAGTGTGAATGTAGGTCTTCTGTCTATCCATAGGTCCCTCATACATTTCATATCCCCTTTCATTAGGTCTGCTGTTGTAGTAGCATTCCATCAATTCCAAGTTCTCTTGTCTCGTTCATGTATGGTTTGTTCCAGTAGCCCTCTTATTGTCAGATTGTCCTGGTTCCCCAACATCTGATGCGGACTTTGTTAACCCAGGCAATGTCCAAGCTGGCATGACTCTCTTAGTTCGTGTCACTCTCATATTTGAGGTAGGCAGGTGAAGCGTTAGGGTGTCTTTGCCCAAGGACCCCTACTGGTAAGGTAGGTACTAGCTGGGATTTGAATCCTGGTCTCCTGCATCAAAGGCAGTGTTCTAACCACTATGCTATCCAGCTGCTTGTGTGTGTGTGTGTGTGTGTGTGTGTGTGTAATTAATCAGAGCCAAAGAAGACACAGTTTTCCACAGATCAGTATAAGAGGAAAATGGTTTGTTTCAAATAGTGGATATACATTTCTTCTGGTTCATGACAGAACCAGATAAAAGGAAAATACCTGAGCCCATTTTCACATAGCAGAAATAGGGAGAGAAATTATTCTTTTCTGTTATGTTTGATCCAGGCTTAAGGAGAGCAATAATGCTAAGTATATGTCAGGCCTAGCCCAAGGAACTCCAAGAGACAATGCCAATTCAGTCCAGCTATGTTTATTAGCTACAACCTCTAGCAAGAATCTTCCCAGACTGAAACCCCAGTTCCCAAAGTCCTCCAGTCACAACAATGTGAATTCCTCAGGGAGATGCCAGTCTCATCCTCTTGTTCCTCTCACGCGGTTCTGGTGAGCTAAGAAAATGTTTATCTCCCTGAGCTTGGCCTTCATAATTCCATTCCATCACAGTTTAATGGGTATAAAATGCATGGCTACTAGTTCTGTTAATGCTATGTCAAAATCTGCCTTGCAATATCTGATAAATATCTGTTTTTCTACCTTATTCCAGCCTCCTTGAGAATTTCTTGAGAATTTCTTTTGGAGATGTTTCTATTGGAAGGAACATTATTGTTTCAATTGGTAGAGGAGGGCACTATTTTTTCTGTTACACTTGCTTTCACACCCAAACTATAAAAGCACAGCAAGATGAGTTGCTTCATATTTTCTCTTGGGATATCACTGAAATGTGGAATTCCAGGAAGTCTGAAATTACTGGAGAGATAATTGTATAATGAAAGAAAGGACATACACATTTACACTTATTGGTCACCTTGCAGTTAAATAAATACCTTAATATTTTTACTAATTTTTTCTTATTTGAAAATGAAAGCAACATGACTTTAATCAAAATGTATAACCCAGGGCCGGGGTGGGGGTGGGGGAACAGTACATTTTACCAGCCTAACAAGGTGGGATTGAAAGGACATTGAGAGGCAATGGAAAAGTACTGTTCATTTGTGATTTATCCAAGCTGGATAATGAAGTTATACCCAGTTTGTTTTTGTTTTTGTTTTAATTTTAGTCTCATATCTGATGGGGTCTATGGATTTTCTAACAGTATTAATTTTTGTTAGTTCATACAGCCACAAGAGAATTTGCAAAGCAGGAACTGGAACAAACTGTATTCTTCAAACTCAATATTAAATATTCAGTTTTCCATCAATTTAAAAAATAAAAAATCTACTGCTAACATTAATTCCAAAGATATAAAAAAGGGGATACGAAAAAGGATATAAAAGGACATTCAAGGCCCAATTCTCTTGAAGAATTTCAATATTCCTCTAGTTTCTGAAGAAGTGTTCCTCTGAATGTTTTTTATTGATTGATTGATTGATCCCATTTCCTATAGGAGTTAATGTCCAAAACACAGTGGCCAGTGTCTGCATAAAATTCCTTAAGCAAGGAGTTGGAGACTTAATATATGGACACGCCTAATTTATTGAAACTATAACACACATTCTTGCTGTGTAACTCTTTTTCCAACCAGCCAATTGATTTCTTCTCTGTGCCAGGCCTGAGCTAAGAACTCAACCAAGAGGATTGTTTCAGCAAAACAGATACCACTGGAAGATTTAATTTCCCCTTAATACATCCCCCAGATTTGTTCTTGAGGATTGACAGAGTCTAATAAAAAGTAATAAGGTTACCCGTTTAGTGTGTTGACATAACTATTATTGCTCTAGCACTACACCTCATATAATCATCTCACAACTGATGATGCCACTTATCAAACTTTATATTATAAGGAAATAATCAATAACCATCACAGGAAGACATTTCCATTCTACTGCTAGAAAATCAGTACTGTTTGCAAGGAATTTGCTGCTGTTTATTGTGAGAAAATCCTAATAAACATCAAGTATAGTCAGACTCTAGACATAACTTTAACAAGACTTATTGTAAGCACATTCCATTTACCTTTCCTAGAAATATTTTGCAAAGTATTAGTAGCAGTTGCCAAACATTCAGCTCCAAATTGCCTGCTCAAATCCCATTTGTATAATGCTCATAATAACACACAACCAAGTTGCACATACACTCTCTTCAGAGTTGTTTCCTTAAACCACTTCTTGTCTGATTTTATAACCTGTGTCCCCTGAGTCCAGTAACCATGGTGACGGGGAGAAATTTGTTAGAAATTAGTTGGTTTGATTGGGCCAGTGAGGTGAGGTGAGTTGAGAGGTCTGGCCCATTAATTCTGGAATCTCCTGACAGCAGACTCACATATTTTTCTCTCTGTACTATTAAAGAATATCTGACACCTATCAGATGTAAGAAGAGAAGTAGTGCAAAGTAAATAGGATACAATATTTATTTTAGGATAAAATAAATATTGCTGGATTGGTTCCCTCCTGACTCTCCTATAACTGATAGCTCACACTGGAATATTTATCTTCAGTTTGTGTATCATCTTCCTTTACAAAAACGCTAGTTTTTCTAGAGTGATTATAGGGCATCTGGGCTCATTTAAAGAGAGCTAACAAGGATTCCACAGCCCTGGGCTTTAGTTATGTATAGCTTGTTCTAGCTTGAGTCAGGATTTTATGTGATGTGACCTGCTGTGATAGTCTATTGGGAAACTATTTGTATTAAGTGGATTTTTTAAAAATCCTGTAATGATTATATCATTTCTCCCTCTTGCTGAGAACACAGATATTATTCAACTTTATTACAGTCTACTTTTCTGGCTGGAAAAGGAAATAAGAAGCCCTTGACTAGGAACAGAAATACTGTATCTTAGAATAATTTTAGGCTGTTTTTCTAATTGCTTTGTGCCCCAGAGAATCACTCTGTGAAAGTCATGAGAACCAATTAGCAGGAGAAACAAAATGCTAAGGAAAATCACTGAAGGCAGACAGGCATGAGACATTTTATTTGGATGTATGACTGCTATTTTTAATATAATTGTATTTTTGGCTCAAAAAAACCTTTGCAAAAATGTTGTTCAAATCGCACTTGATATTTCATGGGCTGTCATTGTTAGTAAGAGGCACACTCCCTTCCCTGCTATGAAAAATGTGACCAATTACGGGTGTTGTTGGTGTCCTGGACACAATTATAGCATACCAGATGTCACAAAAGGTAGTGACAGAAGCAGGATCTAACAGGTATACGAACTCAACCTATAGTAGTTCAGTTTTTTCTTCTGGTATTTTTATTGAGTTGCATGTGAATCAACTAGAAAAAAAGTTTACCAGTAGTTGACTGTTCTTACAATCATCATAATCATCATCTTCGTCCATACCAATTTGAGTGGATTTTCAGTAGAAAAATAGGACAAAAACCCTAAATAACCATATTCATATAGATGCAGCAAAATTAATATTTATAGACTATACATGTGAGGAAATAAACATATGTGTGCAGTAGGAGGAAGATTTTCAAGATTGAGATTCAAGCTACTGGTTCTTCTCTATGAAACTCTTCATGCATAGAACCAGGTTACCTGTGGTATCATTAACTCCAATGTTTCATTTTTCTGTGTTTTTAAAGCTTTATATTTTCTTTTAAAACTGTTAGCCATCCAGAGGCATGAATTTGAGATGAGTGGCCATATAAATTGAATGGATAAATAACAATAAAATAAAATAAAATAACACTGATCAAAATGATTGGGGAATTTGGTTAGGTGTGGGGTTATCAGCTCATGGTACATGTCAACATAAAATAAGCAGAATAACAAGACACATCAGTGGCTTCTCCTGTGCATGGCAAACTCCAGATTTGAATCAAACACCCTTATATTTTCTCTCTAAAACAGCTGATGGGAATGCATTGAACTGTGCTAAGGCCGTCTTGAGTTTGGGGATAGTAATTTGATTTAAATATCTAGAAGATCTGGAAGGAGTGTGAGAGCTACTTAAAAATACACCTTTAGGGAGCAATAGAGGTGAATATGGACTCCACACCTTTAGGGAGGCATATCAGATCTGACCAAATCTCAATGTTCTTAAGAAGTTGCTTGACCACTTCTACTACATGCTTATGCACTAGCATGTGCACTTGAATTAAAGAAAAAAACTAAGATTTCCTGATTCTTATGTATTGCCTTGGTCCAGGGCTATATTTTTACCATGTGTCACGCCTATGAATTGCTGCCAAATTTCCCCAAGTGCCTGTTTTTTCTTGTATTGAACTAGCCTCTTATATTGTCTTTTCATATTGAGAAGGTCTCGGGTGGTATATAAAGTAGGGGTTCCTCTATATCTTTTAAAACAGCTCTTTTCTGGCATTCTGGTGAACTTGATCACATAGTTGATTTGAAGGGAGCAAGTACTGCTATTCATAAGTTTAATTTTGCCGGTTGTGGTAAGAATTGGTTATAAAAGCTGTATCAGGTGATTGTAAATATTGAGGATGTCAGCTTTGATTTCCCCATCAAGGATTGCAGATTATGCTGAACTGATTCCCCTAGGGCTAATATTTGTACCCCTTTCTCTTTCTGTTGGAGGACCCACTTAACATGGATTAGGCCTAATTCCAATTCATTACCAGGAAACAAACTCACCTCTAGAGGAAGAATTTCAAAGCTACCAATCTTAACATTTGAGGGGCACTCTTAGGGTGATAATGAATTTGGAATCCAGTTAGAAGGGACAAAGACTTCTGGAAATAATAGGAAAATTGTCCAGGATAGTCACTGTGTATTGTCCCATTCAATGAGATAAGGACTAGCTTCTTGAGGGATTAAGACTTGTGTAGACCTCTGAAGTCTCCAGTATTCTCTTTGGATTCCCTTAAAAGTGGGGGGAGGATGTTAATCTCATGATTTGGGCTAATCAGATGGTGTTCAGAATAAGGGAATATATCATTAGCCCCCATTCTAGCATTGAAATCACCTGCAATTATTACACAAGCCTATTATAGAAAAGAAATGGTAATTAAGCAGAAATGGTTGACTTATAGTGATATTTTAGATTTTTACCAGGGTGAATTTAAAATAAAAGCAATAGAAGATTTGACATCAGAAGGATATATGTGTCAATGGTTTTCACATGTACAATTAGTAAAAAGATTCAAAGTTGATAAAAAGACATATGATTTTGAATGTGATAAGAGAGTGTTTAAAATTGAGTTATATACTAATGATGAATGTCTTATTGCTAAAATGTATAAACTTTTGTTGAGATTTGAAACAGAAGACGAACAAGTTAAAGACTGTATGATAAAATGGGCTAAACATTTTGGACGTGATATACAAATAGAACAATGGGAAAACATGTGGAAGAAAAGGTTGAAATTTACATTATGTTGTAATCTTAACGAGATTTTTTATAAAATGATGTATTGACGGTATCTGTCACTGGAAAGATTGTAAAACATGTATAAAGGGACTTTGGACTCAAATACATATATTAATTCAGAAGATTTTGAAGATTAATATACAATCAAAAGAAAGTTGAAGAAAGAGACAAAGGGGGTAACTCTGGCTACATAAGACCAAGCTTTAAGAACAAATGCATACAAAGCCAGAATTGAGAGGACAGCAACAGACAGGAAATGCCACCTCTGAAAGAAGCTGAAGAAACAGTGGACCACCTAGTTAGCTGCTGCAAGAAGATTGCACAGATTGACTATGAACAATGGCATGACAAAGTAACAACAATGGTGCATTGGAATATCTGCAAGAAATGCCATTTACCTGCAAGCTCTAATTGGTGGGACCACAAAACAGACAAAGTAATAGAAAATGAAGAAGCTAAAGTGCTCTGGGACTTTAGAATTCAAACAGACAAGCACCTGTCACATAACACCCCAGACTTAACAACTGTTGATAAGAAAGACAACTGGATAGTGGACACTGCGATACCTGGAGACAGCAGAATAGAAGAGAAAGAACTGGAGAAAATCACAAAATATAAAGACTTGCAAATAATAGAACAGCTATGGCAAAAGAAAGCAAAGATAGTACCAATAGTTATAGGTGCCTTAGGTGCAATCCCAAAACATCTGGAGCACCACTTGAACACCATTGGCATTGACAAAATCACCATCAGTCAATTGCAAAAGGCAGCTTTACTTGGAACAGCTTACAGCCTGCAACAATACCTTTAACACGATCAAACAACATCTGCTTATCCCAGATCCTTGGGAAGGACTTGATAGGTGAATAAAAATGCCAAATCCAATCTAAACATCTGGCTGACTGTGTGAATAATAATAATAATAATAATAATAATAATAATAATAACAGCAGACCCATTGTTTCATTGACTTTCCAGTTACTGAGATAGAAAGGTTTCATCCTCAGCTTCCATGTAGCCCAAATAACTCTCTCTCTCTCTCTCTCTCTCTCTCTCTCTCTCTCTCTCTCTCTCTCTCTCATTCTCTCCAATAGGCTGAATATCCTGAAAGCTATTGCCAAAGGGTCTCAGTCTGAACAGAGATTTTTTAAGCCTAGAGACAAGCTTAAAGATAAGCCAGCATGAGCATGGGACAGAGCAGCTTAAATTGTAAGTATAGATATGCCCTTTGGCTCTTTAGACAGAATCCTAAGAGTATATTCTATAATATATCCAAAGGGAGAGTTGTTTTCAGATTTGATTACAGTTTTGACATCCAAGTTTGATGCCAGCAATCCAGTTGAGCCTGCCTGAATTAAAACGTATGTCCTGGAGAGAGCAAAGCATAAAAGATCTGTCTCTCCAGGTCTTGCTGTTATGAATGAAACTAGATATTTATGGGCCTAAGCAAACTGCTATATTGCTCACGTTATACTGAAGCATATTGGAATGAAACTAGGGCTGTATATAGGTATACATACAGAAGAGATTATCAGAGAAGTTGTGATATCTGTCTCTGAATTGGAATTGATGTAACAACTCCTCCTCCTTCTTCAGCAGCCACAATACTTCATTTCTGGGGAGATATTCTATCAGAGTCATTCACTCCAAGTCCCATAACAATTAATGGAAGTCCTCAAAAGGATTTCATAACCCACCCACCAGGATCATGTGACCTGAATAGCATATGTTGAGGATGCTTCCTTGTCTTAACAACAAGTTATAGTAAATCTTGATAATTCATAATCAAGTCTTAAAGTGCACTACAGTGTGTCTGATGCAATTCCATTATCTAATGCTTGCATTGTAATGAGTCTCAAGTTTATCATCTTAAAGATGCCTCAGAATCCTCAGATGTTCTTGCTTGTTTGTATTATTTTTCCTTCACAGACCTGTTTCCCTCTCTTTAGTTCTTAGCATATTGTACTTATCTAATGAGTTAAGCTAAGAAATAGTTTCTGGTTTAACAATCTTCATGGCTGAATAAGATTTGAACCCCAGTCTTTCAAGACCAAATCTGAATTTCTGTCCACATTCGTGGAATTCATGACTACATGAGTCAGACATGGACAGCACAAGACTTACCAGTGATTTGAGTGTGCAGATTAGATTTACAAGAGAAAAACATACCAACCTTCTTCTGAAGGGCTTAGAAGAGACAGAAGGTTTAAGAAATTAGGAGGTAAGTGGAGTATAAGTTTTTCAGAAGGTACACTTTAGGTAATTGCCTAAAAATGGTAATATATGATTATAATTATCACCATTATTACAAATCGTAATAATTTATAGAAATTAATATGATACAATGGTACCTCGGTTCACAAACTTAATTCGTTCCACGATTCTGGTCGCGAACCGAATTGGTCGCGAACCGAATAAAATTTCCCCATAAGGTTCAATGTAAATAAGGTTAATCTGTTCTGACCCCTACAAATGTGTTGCCAACCAATTTTGGTCACCAACCGAATCAATTTTTCCCATAAGGTTCAATGTAAATAAGGTTAATCCGTTCTGAACCATATGTATTTTTTTTTGAACCACAAAAATATGAAACTGGAATGGAATGGAATTATGAAGGCCACACTCAGGGAGGCAAACATCCTCTTTCGTCTCCAGAAGGACGAGGAAGAGATAAGAGGATGAGGCTGGCACCTCCCTGAGGAATTCATTCTGTTTTCACAGCTACTGTGGGAACAGAGTTTCAGTCTGGGAAGATTCTTGATAGAGGTTGTAGCTAATAAACATTGCTGAACTGAATCTGCATGGCTCCTGGAGTTCCTTGGGCTAGGCCCGACAGAAACAAAGTACAGTACAGTACAGTATGAAGAGAGAGAACACTAACCTTGCTTGAGGCGACTTCTGCTGTGGAGGACAGGAAGGCAGGTGGGGAGGCGGTTATTGTTTGGAGGGAGAGTCCCCCTCGCCTACAGGAAGCCACGACCACGTGTCAGAGCAGGGAAGATGGCACGGGTCATGTTCGTCACCCGATGTGGAGTTCGCGAATGGAAGCAAAATTTTACAAATGGTGCTGTTTGTGAACCAAATTGTTTGTGAACAGAAGTGTTCGTGAACCAAGGTATTACTGTATTTACAATATATTAAACATGGCACAACTTTTATTGAAAGATGGTAATAAAACAAACAATGATGTAAAGAATGTTGATCCATTTGAGAACAGGTTGGATTTCCCCTTCCCCCTTTCTCTTAGGAGCTTGTTCCCTGTTTCACATTTTCAGTAGGCATTTCAAAGAGCAGCTGAACATTTATTAGCATTGCCTTTTTATTAAGAACACAATTACAAATGAAGAACTTCATAAGCAATTTTTCATTGAAGAGTTACCTTTAAATTATACTTGCTACTGAATTTTTATTGTGCACTAAATTGTTAAGGATATTTGATACTAATGAGGATAATTGAAGCTAGGAGTCAAAATGCTAAGTGTTAACTGGAAGAAGGAGAAGGAGGAGGAGGAGGAGGAGGAGGAGGAGGAGGAGGAGGAGGAGGAGGAGGAGGAGTTATATTGGCTGTCAAGAAGAATTCGAGGTCTATTTTATTTAAAGTCAATTGTGTTCTTTTTCTTGAGAGTTGAATATAAAGCAATAAACCTATAAATTCATACTGACACAGAAAAAAATAAGATCCTTAAATTAATTTCTAATAACATTAATTCCTAAATACACTAGCTGGGACCCAGGGTTAGTTATACTTTGAGAAGACTCACTGTAATTAAGTTTAAGTCAGTCATGTCTATTTTCAGTATGCAGTATGTCTAATTTTAAGATGATATACTTTCATTCACACACATGCTCTCTCATATATATGAACACTGCTTTCAAAAAGGAGAATATTTTTACACAAGTCTCATGGATGGAGGATGGATTGTGGGATTCTTGGACTTATCTTAATGAAATGGTTGAAGAAAATGTGTGACTGCCTTGTCTTTCATTTAAACTTGCAACAGTTTATAGCCTCCTTGGCTTCTGTTACTTTAATTAAATAGGAGGTAAAGACAGTAACTGTAACGTTTATTTGGTCAATAACCAGTAGAGACATCATATGAAGCTTTTTTCATATCAGGAAATGCATCTGCCATCTCATATGCCAAAATAAATTTGAAAGTTATATGAAAACTTTGAGACATAAAGTGGAAAAGCAGGAGTTCTTTTTGTAAGGGAGAAATGCTTTCAGGAAATTGGAAAATTGAATTTGCCACTAAATTACAGCACATTTTCCTACGGCTTTTCAGGCCATGGTTTCTTTGTAGAGGGTGCCAAGCAATGCATTTTGGTGAATCAGTGACCTACCTGTTGTCATCTCTTCATTTCCTCACCAGCTGCCAAAACTGTGTCAGATCAGACAACCTTCAGTTTCTGCCAATGTCCTATGGACCTAGAGTAGAGAGTAAGGGCACATCCTCACAGGCACATTAACATGCATTCCTCCTGTCCTTGAGCTGGCTGAAGAGTCTGTTAGCAGAAGTTACATTGCCTCCAGAGTGCAGTATTTAGTGCTGTGCAACAGATTTAACATGGGACAGTTCCATGACAGCAATCGGTAGATCTCTTGGCTTCCCTCCCGCTCCTATCCTGTGTCATCCACCACCACCAATCATTCTCAGTAACATGCGAAGAGGCAGGGTTGGGTGACTCCAGGCATGTGCCTGGAGATTGCTTGAGTGAATATGGGTCTATCAGTCTTCTGGAAGGTCAGTATCCCACTAACAATAAAAATTATCCCATCTGGCATGTCAATGGGTGGAGAAGGAGAGAGATCACATGCACAAAAACAGAGCTCCCTTCTGCATCACCCTATTGATGAGTCATCAGGGATTTTATTTTTAAACATGGGAATAACATCTGGAAGATAATAACTTCTGGAAGATAGTATACCCATATCAACACTGATATTTCCACATTTGTTTTTAAATAATTTTATATACAGTAATCCTGAGTTGGGATGTCAATACCTAGGTTATGGTAATATTTCCATGCAAATAATAAGTAATTCTTATTCTTTGAGAAGCACAAGAATCACAGTGAAAGTTTGAGCCCATAACCAGCAGTTGCCAAATGGTTGTGACCTTGACCAAGCTAGTAATTTTATTATTTAACATGTTCTCATTAGGAAAAATGAAGCACTTGTAATATACTCCTTTGGGAAATAACCAGCTGCACCTTCCTTCCCCAGTAGTCCTTTTTTTCAACAAGTTTCTCAGTCCTTTGAAAGACTGCTGTACGTTTAAAAGCAGGTCTACCGGTCTACCAGATAATGTAAATGGGTAAGGACATAAATCAGAAACAAATACTACAGATCTCCATCCATTCACTATACCAGTGGGAGAGTACAAGCAATCAGAGACTTTTTATGCTGGCTTTGAATGAGTACTTTCTTCCACACCAAAAGTATCATCTGTGAATTCAGAGATAGTTGTTTATATGGCAGATATATAGGGGCAGCGTCTACAACACTTTTACGCAGATATTGGTCCAATATACCATTCGCAAGCCACTGATACACAAGCAGTGGTGAACACAGAGCTACTTTTTCATGGTGGTTTTATTTTTTAACAGCAGTGCTGTCATTTGTAGGGAATGACAGCTTCCACAGACTGCTAAGCAGTTAGCTCTCATCCATTATTTGTATGTATTTCTTTGTTTGGATTTAGGAAAAGACTGTCCTCGCAGAAGCAAAAATGGATTTAGTGGCAGATATTGGACCAACTGTTCTGGGCCATGGTGGGAAAGGGAGGAGCAGAAATAAATTAAATAGATAAATAATGGCACAGCACTTCCATATTTTTAAATTTAAGTTATGAAGTACAGCAAATGTTTGAAGTGAAAACTAGAAATGGAAAGGAATACTTGACTGGAGGTAGATTAGCATTTGAGACTGTCCATCTCATTACAATCTGACATAAATATCTGTCAGTCCTTTGAGGTAGGCCAGGTCAAGAAATGGACACTGCAGGGAATCCAGTATACAGTAGCTATTGTTGCATAGTAATAAAATAATAATAATAATAATAATAATAATAATAATAATAATAATAATAATAATAATTCTTGAAAGCAAGTTTCTTTTTGTCCCATGTCATCATCTCTAAATTCCTTTACAGGATCAGCCAAAAAAAAGAAACAAATTCTACATTTATGACTGAAGACATATTGTGTGTATGTGTAGGTCTGTGGGTGTGTGGGTGTGGGTGTGTATTAACAGGTTTGCTCTATTTTAAGTGGATGACTCAAATCTTTAACTGAATAGACCAGCCTGTAAAGCAATTGTTCGGATAAAGCTTCATAAATTCTTTGCTAGTTTTTTGGTTGACTACACGAGATTAAATACAAAGTTTAAAATAAACTTTAAAAGTGGCTGGTTACCAGAGTTAATAGTTGAGAATTAAAAACCGATGTTTTGTAAAGTACAAATTCTAGCACCACCATTCTCCTAGCTTGCAGAATAACAACAATGAGCCAAAATATCTCTGGAAAGGTTTGAGTTATCTGTAAATTAAGAGGCAAAACACCAGACAATGGAAGTAAAATATTCTGCCATTTTGGGCAAAGGCACACGAGGGTCAATTCTAAGCTACAAAACATTTTGAAAGACTTAGGCTAAAAACTTCCCCCTTAAGATTTTAAATATTTTAAAAGGTTAGAAATTCTGGAAGCTCATCCTCCAGGAATGTAATTGTGTCACCATATGCAGTCCAAGTGGAGATTGTCTTCAGGTAAAAATTAGGCCAGAGTAAAAATAAAAGTAGTTATTGATTTTTATTTCTTCACAATGTTCAACTACTTTTAATACATATATATTTGTTCCACGCTGTAGCTTTAATGCTTCCTGCTAACTGTCCCCTCATTCTCTTTACTTCCTCTTTGCACTTGTTTTTGTCCTCCTGATTATTTTTCTACCTCTTTTTGATTCCCCCTATTCAGATACACTGGGCTGCTGATAAAAAAAATAAAATAAAAAATAAATAGTGCATGGTAACAAAAAATTGCCCACCCCAATACTGCTCACAGGATATGGAATTTAAAGGAACTAATTTAATGTATTACATATTGATGCTTTTTGGTACATGAATGAATTTGTATGTACAATACTTCAGTTCACCTGTTAAAAAAGGTTTTGTAAAATTCAGAATATGACACAAAATCTTTGACCTAGATATTTGTTCCATATTACAATGATTGCGGTTCAACAATAAAACCTCACTTCTAATCTCATTCTTCCACTTGTAAATAATTTAAAGCCATTGTACATTACACAATGACTTTAAACTATACATCTAGAATGTAATGCTTACATGAGGTAGGAGAGGAAAGTTGTGGTTCCCATAGTAACAAATTAAATATTTGCACATTCATAACTAATTCTAACTTCTCAAAGTATGACTTTTCAACACCAACAGAAAAAAATGGTGGAGAAATGAGGTTATATATGGCAGAAAAATATAACTTAGCTTCTCTACTGTTGTACAAACAGAAACACAATTGTTCTGCTGTTTTCCATGAACAAAATTCCTGAAGGAAAAAGGGATCTGATATTTGATATCTGATATTTGTTGATGGAAAATCTTCATTATTTCCATCCAGATTCTGAAACTATCATTCCACAATACAGAGATTTGTATACAGTTTTGTTCAAAAGTGAAATAGTTTCCCCAGTGTATGATTTTTCCACTGATTCTAATAACGGATTATTTACATACAGCCAAACTTAACATACATTGTTTCATATTCATCTTTCCAAACTACATGTTTTTGCATGCAGTTTTCTTAAATAAACTTAATTTTTCCAGCTCAAAATGATGGACACTGACAGATTGTTTGTTGATGCTGACTGCCACAACAGATATTAAAATAATTCCATGAATTTCTTTTAAATCATTAGCAGGGAACAATCTAAATCAGTAATTTTGAAAATATTTTTTTATCTACATGCACAGAATATCATCTAAGAACAGTTGTGCATTTTTATTGGCCAGAATAATTTGTCAGAAACTATGCTAAAGAAAACCAGTTTGGTGTAGTGGTTAAGGCATCAGGCTAGAAACCGGAACACTTTGTGTTCTAGTCCTGCCTAGGCACAAAGCCAGCTGGGTGACCTTGGACCAGTCACTTTCTCTCAGCCCTAGAAAGTAGGCAATGGCAAACCACTTCTGAAAAACCTTGCCAAGAAAACTTCAGGGACTTGTCCAGGCAGTCTCCAAGAATCAGAAACAAATGAACGGCTTAAAAAAAATGCTAAAGCTGCAAGCACTACTGAAGAAACAAACATAAAATATCGGGCATTTGATGCTTCTTGCTTGTATCTATTATTTTAGCTCAGTGTTGTTATTTTTCTTTTTCTGAGGATTTATCCTGCATAGTAGCAGGATATGCTTATTTTTGAACTGTGCTCACCTAATTCTTACAGCAAAGCTATCAATAAAAGGTGGAACAAGGGTTGTTGTTCTTGTTTTAATCAATCTGCTTATCACAGAGCCTGACCACAATAAAGGCTAAGGGGGTGTGACTGGCCCAAGGTTACCCAGCTGGCTTCTGTGCCCAAGGGAGGACTAGAATCTGAGTTTTTCCAATTGTAGTCCAACATGTTAACCGCTGCATCACATTATTGTTTTCATTCAATAACTAGATTTAAGCATGCTGTAAGCCAGTGTTTCTCAACCTCAGCACCTTTAAGATGTGTGGACTTCAACTCCCAGAAATGAAGTTGAATTGGAATCCCATGCTGACTGGGGGAATTCTGGGAGTTGAAGTCCACACATCTGAAGTTGCAGAGGTTGAGAAACCCTGCTGTAAGCCATTTCATACACAGGGTCCTGAAAAAGTGGCACCAGAAGACCTAGGTTACAATTTGTTTTTGATTATTTCCTCATTCAGGGGATTGACATGATAGAATTTCATGTGAAATCTAGGATTTGGCTCTGTAACACGGACAGTATAAACAATACCTTATACAATGAAGAGAAGACAGAGAAGATAGGAATTGATTAATTGATTTCTGAATAGCACAACAAGATCTTTTTGCAAGTTTTAGCCCTAGACAAGGAGAATGAAGGTTATCTGTTTAGGCAGCAAAATATCTTAGATCAATATTTTTATTTGTATTTGTCTGCAATTACGTGATTAAAAATTACACATCATGTCATATGTAAATATGATCTGTTATGTATTGCTATGCCACAGTTAAAAAGTCTAGTTTAGATATTAATAATATGATACAAAAGATTAGATAAACATATTTTTATTTTAAAAAATCAGTAACCTGCAAACCAGCTGTACTTTCTCAGAGAGGGAATTCTATCATTAATAAGTGTACTCCTGGCTTTAACATCACAGGCAGTGCCACAGGGGGTAATTCAGCAAGACCTCAACTAATCATGAGTTAGGGATATTATTATGTATGTGGGTGGTAAAGTTGTTTAGGGCTTTGTAAGTATCAGTACCTTGAATTGTTTCCATTAGCCCACAGCTAGCCACTGTGATGCTAGAGGGTCATATAATATATCCCACTTGCAGTTTAAAACTCACTCACTTTTTCCAAAAAAAGGAACAAGTCAAACTGCCAATTGTCTTTTTAAAAAATGGGTGCTATACCTTCTTTCAAGGACATAGTCCATACACACTGTCAAGAAAAGGGAGGATCAGGCTGCATATCTTTATGAATAGCTTCATTTAATGTGGCAACAACTGTTTGAATGGGTGTAATTCATAAGGTGAAATTCAGTGTGAATCCTTCCTTTTTACTGTGTGTGAAGGGTATTTATTCTACTGTAATAAGGAAAAGAAACCACTGGTTGTTATTAGAAAAATACATTTCTGTTATTAGAATTTTTCTACTTTTTTTTAAAACGAAAAGCATATATGTAGCTGTCAAAATACTGACTTTAAAAATAATCACACTTGTCTATGAGAAAAATAGATTCAGCTACAGCTAATCTGGTTAAAGCTCTTTAATACAGTGTTGGCATTAAAAACATATTTTGATCATTGGTAAAGAACAAAGAGCTCAGTGAAAATTCAGTACAACAACATACCGAAACACACACATGCAAGCTTATATACAAATGAAAATGTGCAAGAATTTAAGATACCAAAATTGACACCAGGGAAAATTCAATACAATTCTATTTAAAGAAAGCAAATATGGTAGAGTGATTAATGGGGGAGATGTGGAGGATGAGACAGCCAGAGTTTACGTGAGCTTTTGTGTCTTAAATGTTATTATATTTACCCTCTTTTGGAGCATATTCTCTGAAGCAAATCATTTATGAAACTTTATCTTGGGTTGCTCAGAGGGAGGACAGAGTAAAAGAAATAGAAAGCCTTGTAAATTACCTGAAACCCCTGGAAATAAACCTAGTTAAGGTATTGTATAGGCGTCCTGGAGGTTATACCAAAATGTGTGGGCTTTAACACTTCATTTGAAGATTACAGCTGAACAAAAAGAAATCAAAAGGTTGTGAAATTTGCTGTCTAAACTAGACTATGTTCAAGAAATATTATAAAAAGACAATTTGCAATTTCAAACTGTGCTCTTAAAGTAATAGCTCCCTCTTTGTAGAGCTTCTGTAAGCTCTTACTGAAAGCTGTTTACAAACTGATCTGATGAAGGAAAGACTCGGGTACTAAAACAATGGCCCTCACTAGAGATGGATATAAACAAAAGGGGTTATACCCAGTAAATGAAGATGTTGATGTGTACATTAAATCTCAAAAACAGTCAAGAATTGCTGACTTTTTCTCTAGCGGTCATCTAATTTATTACTACTGAAAGAATTTCTATCTACTTCAAATGATCTACTAATAACCCTTATCAAATTGAGAGACAGAAACTTTATTTCAGTCATTGATGAATAAAAGTACATTGTATAAAACAAACAAAGCAAAATTATTGCCTAACATCAATAACTGTTAGCAACCATTTGTGGGCAGACCTTACACATAATATAGCAGAATGATTTGCTCCCTATGGAACAAAATTGTATCATAGTTAAATTGTCCTAGTTAAGAGAAGAGTTGATTAATAAACAGGTACAGCCACCATCTATAACTTCATTCCCTCCTAACCTTAAAAGCTCTGAAAAGGAGGGATCAATTCATGAGACAGTGGCAAATGTAAAAGAAGGGGAGAAGAACAAAGGTAAGATCTGCAACATGGGACAATGAACCCAACACTTAATGAACATCCTCTTTAGAAAGATAATATAGACCTTACAATCTCAACAGGGAAACAGATTCAGGTAATAGTGGAGATTAACCCTTTATATGAAAACTATTCATGCCTTTCGTTCTCAAGGGGCAGCAAATAATATAGCCCCTTGCCATGGAGATCTAGGACCCTTGCATCCACCTGCATTTAATTTTTCAAGATTCAATCACAATGGTATTCAGCAGACAGGAGATCCAAACTTGTCCTTTGCATTTAATAAACAAACAAATGTGGTCAGACTAAATATCTCAGATGAAATAACACCAAGCCCAGATCCAATGGCTAATCTTACCCCAAGATACGAAATTACGGGTAGTCAAATAATAAATAGAAACAAACCTGCCCACAGGTTAAATCAAACTGATACTAATGATGCATAAGATATAATGTTCTAGTCCTTCTGGTTTTCTAAACAGCAAGAGGACTGAGTATAATACATGGCAACTAAGTCAGGGATCTGTACATAGCTTATCCATCCTAGTGTGGAATATAGCAGGATGGAATGCTGAAACTACTTACAAGGATTCCATAAAGTTACTAAAATTATATGACACAGTATGTTTGCAAGAAACGTGGATCCCAGAAAGCTAGCCTGATACAATCTACTTAGCTGGTTTCAGATCATGGGTCATTCCAGCAGGGAAATTACATTCTATGGGCTGCCCTTTTGAGGATTTGGCTATCTTGTTAAATAGGAAATAGAATCTGGAAGCGGTGCAAATAAATCTGGACTGTAATCCCTCTTTTCTTATAGTGGGATTTATGATAACAAATAAGATTGCTGTAATAATATTAAATGTTTAAATGCCTCCCAGAGATACTAAATCTCAAAATCAGGACTACCACTTGAAAATACAATTGATGCTCTCGAGGACAAATTTCCACTAGATACTATTATCATAGTGGATGATTTTAATGCAAGAATAGGGGGTGGTAAGCACAAAAGAGCAAAACAGTTGAAACTTGACATTGGTGAGCTTTATCTTACTTTCCCTTACACTTTGAAGGACTCTAAAGTAAACCTGGCAAGGCTTAAACTTCTAAATTTACTTTATAAATTGAATTTTCAAATTTTAAATGGCTCTTGCCCCAGAGATTCTCCTAATAAGTTTACATACTTATCAACAAATGGAAGAACAATAATTGACTATGTACATATCCCCTCTGCCAAAATAGGAACATTTCAAAATATGGAGGTTATTCCACAAGGTTGTAGTGATCACCAACCTATCACATTCCAATATACTGGCTTTGAAGATAGTAGAATATTGAAAAGACATAATGAGCACATGCCTGCACTAAAAATTTCAGGCCAAAAAAGAATTAAATGGTCTGTTAATTTAGCTGATAAAATTATTACAATACTTCATACTCAAACCATCTGGCAGATATTTAACTTAAATTGATTAATGCTGATCCAACTTCTCCAGTTATCCTGAGCCACTATCAACAAATAGTTGACCATTTAAAGCCAGAATTAAGGCAGAACACCTCTAACTTGAATTCAATTCACCAACAACATACTGGTTTGATATGGAATGTAGAAGAGCATGTTGTACGGTTAGTAATTTGGCAAGGAGAGCCAAAAATAGTTGTGCCCCATGGGTAATTACAGAACTGCTTAAGAAAAAAAGGGAATATAAACTTCTCCTAAAGCACAAGAAGACGTCTGACACAACTCTTTGGCTCTCTCTCCTTACTGCCATGGATTCTAAGGCACCACATTATTCCGGAAACCCTGTAAATGCCAATTTGGGTGAAGATAAGAACATCTTAGAGCTAGAGTGTCCAAAGAGGAATGGGAGAATCATTATATTCGATAGTTTGCTCCCCATCCCACTCCAGTTAATTCTCCAATTAATTTAAAACTTTGTGACACTACATCCTGGCCCCCTGTCTCTTTAAAAGAAATTGAATATCTAATCCTGGTATTGCCATCAGGCAAAGCCCCTGCAGAAGACTATATCCTTGTGATTTATTAAAAGCTAATATTGTCTAGTGGAAGCCTATTTTGGTTAAACTGTTTAATAATATTAATTCCTCTGGCCAACTTCCCCAAGGTTGGAATATAAGCATAGTGATCCCAATATACAAAGAAGGCAATCGTAGCCACTCAGAGAACTATAGACTGATTAGTCTAATTAATATCACAGCTAAAATGCTAATAAATTTGAGGATTGGGTCATCAATAACAATGTCTTTGCAGAGGAACAGGCAGGGTTTAGAGCTGGATATTCAACAATTAATCATGGTTTTGTATTGGATTATCTGATAAATAAGTGCCTCCTGGAGCAAATGAATTTCTCCACTCCTTCTCGGACCAGTTGGTTTACTTTTTTATCCAATCATATGCATACCTTTGGTTTTTCTCCAGAATTCTTTTTAAATTCAAATAATGCAAACTATAATCTATTATTTAAAAACAGGGCACTGAATGTCTTTGCCCAAAGAAATTTGTTTAAATGGTCACAGAATAAAATTGCCCCTTGGTATGCACTTAATAAAACCAAAATCGAATGCAAACATCATCTGTGGAGTGTTACAGTGTCATCCCTCTGAGAGGCAGTTACAAGGCTACAGTTCCAGCAAACGGCATCAGCAACTAGACAGGGCCATTTTCTCAATATCCTATATAATATGTGCTTCTGCCCTTGTTCCAAGGAAATTATAGACGTTTTTACCCATTATTTATTGTACTGCCCTATTTCTGCTTCAGCACGTAGAAAATTTCTGAACCCCCCCCCCCCGATAAGAAAATCATTTTGGCCTGATTCATATAAAATTAAATATGTAATGAATTTAGACAAGGAGACACTGCAATGGAAATTAGCAAGCTTTGTGTGGGCTGCTGCTAGACAGAGAGAATATTTTACCAAAAGTTCTTCGTGTTTTCTACCTCCTGTAATAACACTGTTTTAATGTTTTTACTGATTTTTGAATATTTTAATGTATTTTATTAAGGTTTGTCCACTTTTGTGCAGGTTTTACTTTATTTGTTATGACTGGTGGACAAAACAATAAATAAATTGAGCGAGTGAGTGATTAATGTGCTGAACAGGGATCAGAAAGATTTAAATCAATCCTTAGCCATGGGAACCTCAGCAGATTACTTTGGGTCAATCAGTCCTTCTCAAGCCAACTTACCTGTGCATATTGTCTTTTGGTGCCATTTTGGCTTGTCATGGATGCCTATGTTAACTTTACTGATCAACCACCCCAGAAACAAAAAAGAAGTAATTCACCAATTCACCATGGCTACCAACTATCTCAACTTCTGGTTTCACTTCCAGTGATATGAGAGTGGTGTCCTCTACAGGCTATAATCCACAATTACTAATGTTGTATCAGTCAACATCTCTGTCTCCAAGATAAATACATGCACTTTGCTTTACTGTCAGCAATTGGAGAGATTATGTTTGTTCTGCAAAGCCCAGTAGCAGTTGCAGCAGGAATTTCCAATAATTATTCCTTTTTCTTTTTCAAGCGTACTAAGGATTGAAAAATGAAGGGAGAAGGAGTTGACTGCTGGTCTTTCTTATTGTATGTTTTTGAGTGATTCCACCACTATAAGAAAAATAGTAATATTACCAATTAAATAAATAAGCACAATACTTGGAATGATGACATAACCACTATGTTATATGTCACAGTTATTCCAGGAAATACTGTAAAGGAAAAGCAGACTTTGTAAATTTCTAGTTTCCATTCAAATAAATTCCTGCAATTAAGAATATTTTACAATGAAGTACAGGTACTAATCAGGGCTGTCCATTTTCACCACAATTATTCATATTAGCTGCAAAACCTCAAGCCCCCAACGTAGACATAATCAGTATATGAAAAGCTTTAAGATAAATGGGATGGACATCTACTTGGTCTCTTTGCAGATTATGACCCTAAATTGCTTCAGAACTTTTGCAAACATACAAACAATTCAAGGAAATCTAAGAAGATAACAGCTCTATCAATCAATTATTCAAAATCTGACATTATGTTTTAATATGGATCCCAAAACTAGAAAGAAAATAAACTCTATTGTCAGTGTACTTATATAGCAAAAATAATTATTTATTTAGTGTTATAATTCCCAGGAAGCTAACTGGGTTAAGTAAATTTAATTAGATCCTAGGATTAAGTAAATTTAAAAGAAAATCCGAGGATAAACTTCAGTTTTTGTGACTGGGACGTATTGCTGTCATCAAGATGTTTTTAGAACCTAAGTTGTTATATCTGTTTCTGGTTCTTTCAAATACTCTAGCTTCACCTATAGCCTTTATCTCAGATGACTGTCTCACCCCAATAATTACTAAAACCTGTAACTTTCTTTAAGCACTGTTGGATGTCTAGTAGTGCATGTATGGTCATAAGAGTGCAATAACAGGCTTTTAAAGGAAAGGAACAGGACAATTCAGGAAATGCCTTTCATCTGGGCTACTGCTATCGCTGTGTGTGTATATACAGTATATCGGCTGGTTACTGTAATTAAAATTAGGTGCTCTTGCTATGAATACTGTTCTGAGAAACACAACCTGGGATGATGCTAAAGTATACTCTAGCTGAGCCCCTAAATAGAAGCTGAATATTTCCAAAACATCCAAAGAGCAGAAGAAACTAGAGGATGATGGCTAAGGGAGAATTTTTACCATATGTGAGATCCATAAAGTGGGGGGGAAATATCAGTCCAAAGCATAGGAGAAACCAGATAGAGCAGGGTTCCTCAACCTTGGCAACTTTAAGGCCAGCAAGGATGGCTGGGGAATTCTGGGAGTTGAAGTCCACCCGTCTTAAAGTTGCCAAGGTTGAGCAACCCTGAGATAGAGGACAGTAGCTGACAGAGAATCACCACTGTAACTAAGATCCAGAAGGAGGAACAACACAAGGAATAAAGATCCAATTCATCAAAATCAAGAATAGCAGCAAAGTGCAGGACTATCTTATCTATATCTTATTCCCTGCTAACAAAATAGCTTTGTCAGAAGAAGGGGGAAATAGGGAAGGAAGACATCAGGAACACCTTGAAAAAAATCAACTGCAAAAGAAAGAGGGAAGGAAAAAAATAAACAAATAAAGCTCAATGTTACAGGATGAAAAGGTAGAGGGAAAAGATGAGCCAAAATCAGTTAGAAGTCTTTGTTTTTATTTAGTAAACTTATTTAATGAGTTTAAATAGCTGCCCATCTCACGTACATGGGTTTACAGTGGAACCGAAACATTTAGAAATCATGTTAAAAGTTTGTAGGTATCAATGTGTTTTAGGAACATGTATGGTACAGCACTGTACAAAATAATTCCCAACCATTGTTAAGTTGAGTAACCAGGTCAATTTTGTATAAATAGTTTTGAAATAGATGTGTTTTCTTTTTCAAATTCCAAGCTATTTGTGTCTACTGCTTTGGGAATGCAACATCTCCCCATGGAGCCCTCTTTCCCCTCCTGACCATTTCCAACCTTCACCCAAATTACAGAAAAAAAGATATCAAAGTAATTTATAGGTGGTGTGTGACTCCAGTGAAACTGGCATGTATAACTAAAAATAAATCTGCTGGAATAACTGCAACAAGAAGGGCAGATATTTTATGGATGTGACTGCTCAGCATTACTATTTAACTATAAAACACTTGCTTATTTGAAATGGGATCGATAGTAAGATTATATCAGTTGAGTCTACAGTCTATATTTAACAGTGGATATTATTAAACATAGAACAATATTTTTTTACAATTGTTTATTAGTGTTTCACGCATGTAGTAGCTTGGGTAAAGATAGGCCCAAGAATATCCTGAAAATGTCAACATTATACATTATTTTGCACAAACTGCCTCTATTCCTTTATTCTTTAATTTATTTTTCAAATCAAAGGAAAGAAGTCAGCAGTACATAATCATCTTCACTTTAACCCTAGACTATTGCTCTGGCCCATATCCACATATACTTTTGTTCTAATTAATTTTGCACTTGCTGTAACTTTTAAATGGAACTCCTGGCAGCTTCAGGATGACAGCTGTTATTTCCCTCTTACAGGACCTCTGGAGACTTACACACCATGATGGTGGCTGAAGCCCATGTTCTCAGTTTCCTCCTTATGAATAGGACCATGGAATGCAAAACCAGCTCTTCCATTAGGAAAATTGAACTAGAAGTTTCAAATCATGGATGCTGGACAAGTAGCAGTAACAGGCTGGAAACTGCTACTCCATAAGCTACCTTGACATTCTCAAGTGTAGCAAGTACAATTCTACTACCAGTGTGGAAAATTTAATTTATCACTGTTTTAATTTCAGCATGTGGAATGTGCACGTAGGCGTGCATGCATAAACTATTTTACCATTGTCAGGCAGCTGGCATGACCAGGGTGATCCCTGATGAAATGGGAATCTTTGACTGAACCGAGATTTGGAGGAAGACTGGATAAGCTCATTTGATATTTCTCTGTATGGAATTGGTGGGATGAGTTTGGTGTGTGTCAGTATAGCTATCTATTCCGACCTTTCCCAACCATCCATATTTTTAAATCACCCTAAACTGTACTAACATCTATCATGGCTCTGGATAGCTACTTCTCTCCTTATTAAGAGGATCTACTGCTGTTATTAATGCTGCTTTGTTCTGGAGAGGAAATTCTACTCCTTGATCAAAATTCCTCCCAGTCACTGCTGATGGAGTAATTTCTCCTTTCTGGGTTACAATTGCTGACCCTTATTGCTGCTGATGTGCATGGATTCCCTCCCCTGCCCCCTCCCCCCACCCACAGCACTAGGTTTAATTATAGAAACTGCATAACTTGGTTAGAAAAAAGGTAGCGCTTGTACATTATGGTTGGTCATGATGAAAGGAAAGGAAAGGAAAGGAAAGGAAAGGAAAGGAAAGGAAAGGAAAGGAAAGGAAAGGAAAGGAAAGGAAAGGAAAGGAAAGGAAAGGAAATTTCAAGTTGTTACTTCCAAAGTGAATGAAACAAAAACATTTCAGCCTGATCCATGACAGTTCCCTGTATAATCAATTATAAGTTGTTTCTGTTCAACATCTGCATCAGTCTGAATTTTGAACATGTACCAAAATGTGCATTTATGTTTATACTTTTTCTAACATTTTTTCCCTTATAGATGTACTTTTCAATGTTACTTTCTCTAAAGTAATATCTTTTGATGTAATTTTTCCTAATATATGTATTTTTGTGTGCATTTTTTTTCAACTGAGAACATCACTGAAAAATTCAGAAAAGTTCATACATTTATTCAGGAAGTCAACATATTAAAATGTCACAGATTTATTCAGGAAGTACAAAGTAAAAAATGCAGCTCAAATTAGAATTTCCTCCTCATTTAAAAGAAAGGCTGCAAAAAAGTTTCCCCATATCATTAGAAACTGATACAGTACTTAAAACAGAATATTTGGGGTGGGGGGTGGGGAATGGGAAGACAACTATTAGAACAAATTTAACTGGAACTTTCAAGAATAATTAAACATACTAACATAAAACAAAAAGAATAGTATGGAAACAACTTCAGATGAGTATCAAGGATGAAAAATAAAGTTTTCTAAATCTGCAACATTGAATTCCACATTAATCTCCATCACAAGTACTTAAAAGTATCTTGTACTGAAAAATTGCTGCTTTCAAAAAATTCAGGATCTATTCAGGATACCAAGAAAGGATATTCCCATATTAGTTGTACTTTATAAAACTTGAATTTCAGACTTTGTAAATCTTTTTTTTAAAATTCTCATTAGAATGTTTAGAAATGTTGTTAAAGACATCATTAGAAATGTAATTAAAAATATCATATATAGTATCAGAGGTGCAGCTGAATCTAGTAGTAGGATTATAAATATACAATAAGTTATTTTTAAGCAACAGCCAACTTAAAAATAATTTGTTTTATGATGTAACCTGGAAAAAAAAGGCAGCATAGCTTACTTAATACTTTCGCAATTTATCATGATGTTTGTGAGTAATTATCTTCTGTATCAAAACTGCTTATCTAACAGAACAGAGTACCAAGAGGGAATCCAAGAGGAAGCCTGATATTAAAAGCTGATTTATATGGTGAAAAGCAATCTTTTCACCTTATCTCAGTTTGTGTGGTTATGCATAAGAGTATATAGAAACTGGATAATTAATGCTTGTACAACTATCAAGAAAAATCTATAATAATAACCTGGTGCATCAACAGCAAAGGCTAAAGTTAAATGATGAATTGGGACAAGCTTAGACAATGTCTATGAGGGCAAATATGATACTCAAGGGGGAAAAGGACATTTGGGTATATCCGCTGAAACAATAAGAGAAGAAAGAAGTAGAGGATATCATCATCATCATCATCATCATCATCATCATCATCATCTGTTTCTACTTTTTTCAGCAGTATATTTGAAGCTATCGTAAAACTAGCCTTTTTTTGTGGGCAGAAAGTTGTGGCTGTGTTTGCTTATGGATGGTTAATTTCCCCATTGGCAGGAATTCTTGCCTCAATACTTTCTCAGCTTTAGGGGATTCAAGGAGAATGGTGGATTGGCAGCATTTCAATTCCCCTTCATAGGAATTGCTGGGATATTTTTGCAGATACCAGATGAATTTTTTCTCCATATTTATTACACATTTAAGAAGTGTATGATACATTTGCACAAGTGGCTCTTAAAATGATTGATTGATTGATTGATTGATTGATTGATTGATTCATTCATTCATTCATTCATTCATTCATTCATTCATTCATTATTGGCCATTACATCAGTGCCAACTCTTAGCTATAGACATTTTCCAGGATGATTTGTCCCAAACATAGACCTTTAGGTTTTCCAAGATGTACCCACTCGCACTGTAATTAAGTCCATCCAC